>NC_088172.1:35327896-35642896 GCF_028769735.1 Zonotrichia leucophrys gambelii | reverse complement strand
TGGACTTTAGGGATATCAGATGCAATCTAGTAGGTTCTCTCTGGTTTGAGACAGTGCTGAATAGCATATTTGTTGCTATGTGTGCCACAGTAATGCAGATCAGCAGCTGGTATCTTCCACTGTGTTAGATGTGACTTTGGAGCAGGATCCAGTGCAGCATCATAAGGAGACAATCAGCCAAGGAGACTGCTTCAACTACACTTCTGGAAGTGGGGAGACTTGAGATAACACCAGAGATAAATGGTATGCAAGAAGGGTTACTCAGTGAGATTGTGATAACAGTATGATGGAAACTCAGTGGTGGTTGCAAACCCCCTCTCGTGTGCATTAAGCACTGTATTTTCACTCAAGAGACGCTTTCTAGATGATGATTTGGATATCAATAAAAACAGCACCAAACGTGTACCTGGTGATAACTCTGTGTACATTCTGATGGGAAACTTACTCCTCAGGTATTCCTACTAATGTCAAAAAGCATGTGGAGATGGGGGCTAGGGGGAAGACTATCAGATGCATTCATTGTCTAATGAATTGTCCAAAATATTTCCCTTCCCTGTGAGAGTCTTCTTCCTTCTTCCCATCTCCAGATATAGTTGAAGTTGATACATAGTTCATATGAAGTACATATATTAGGGTTTCTCCAGGGGTGGGCGGTGCAGGTCGCCAGCTGGATCAAAACTGTCCACCTTGGATGAATAAAAAAATTGCCCATAATACTTTCTCTTGAATTCTTAAAGACCATAAAGGCCTCTTTTTCCTCAGGTGCCTGAGGAATGCAGGTCCCATCACTGGCCCATTGTTCAGTTTGTTCTCATTGCTTCCTCTAATAGTCTTTCCAAACATTGATTTTGTGCTCTTTGCTCAGGAGACTAGGAAAATTCAGAGCTCCTGTTCTTTCCTAATCTGGCCCATGAAACTACCAGGTTCCACCAGCTTCTTTAGGCTTAAGGATGAATACTTTTAGTTTATCAGCAGCAGGCTGAAGTACAAGCTCAGAATGTGCTTCCTCCCGTGATGGGTGTCCATGCACCATGGACCAAAACCATGATACTGGTGAATCACCTGAAACCCAATTCAAGCCATGACTGTAGTGACAGCAAAAAACAAATATGGAAAAAAAAAAAAAGGCTCAAGTCTCCAGCCATATGGGTGGAGGAAATACCTATGATATCCTGACCAGTTTGCAAACATTTGCCCAGTTATCATATGGTGCCTGCATGAACCTGTCACCATCACTGCATCAGTCAGCACAAAACTGTTCTCATTTCTCATGGTCTACACAAAAGCTGAGGAGACAGCATGTGGGGAAGAGAGAGAACATGGCTATAATTATCCCAGGGAAGCCAGTTAAGAAATCTCCCATTGAAATGAAACTACTTCCCTGACATATTTTGCCACATCTTTTCACCAAAACGTGCAAGAAAATTTGGGGTGCCTCTTCCCAAGGCTGCTGAGAGGCCCAGGATGGACACAAAAGCTGCTTGGACATCACCACGACAGGATGCTCCTGGATCTTCATGGCCGAAAGAGGACGACCCGAATTTCCTCTGAGATTGTGCTGTGCTATGCTGAACAGACTTAATATTCTGCGTCTTTTACTTCTTTGAACTTCCCTTCTCTCCCTATTTAGACATGCACTAATGGGAAAAAGTCACTGTTTATACTGGTCAACCCTCCAGAAACCCTGCAGGAAAAAAACCTCTGATTTTTACCATATTTTTGCTTTGTATAGCACAGAGGTGTCTGAGGTGAAAAATAAAAACACAGCCACAGAGAAGACAAAATGCTTTTCCCTAAACTTTTCAGATGGCAAATGCTCTGCTGTCTCTGTAGCACAATCAAGTCACAGCTATAAATAAAAATAAGCAATTACACTCTGTGAATTCTCCAAATGAGAATACAAAATTCCAGTGACTCTCCATATATCACTGAACTTATAACCAACTCTACTATTTCACACCATAACATGGTTCACTGAATTAAAATATTAACTATCAGAAAAGAGAACTCTTACAGTGATTCAGGAAAATGAATGTATTTTGGTTTTGTGGCTGAATCTTCAGTGATATCAAAACTTAAACACATCCTGCATTTCTGGAAAGGCTGTAAGATCTAATCACTGTAAAAAGCTGGTGAAGGGAAGCTGGGAGCAAGCAATGCCAGAGCCAGAGCCTCATTCAAATTGCAGTCTACATGGTGGAATTGCAAAGCCTAAATTTCACATCACCAGTACGCTCCCCATTTTAGAACAGACTTTGAAATAAGGGGTATATAAAAAGTTGGAAAGAAGACTACAATGCCAGGGATTCTTTACTGATGCCTGCATTGTACCAGCCTAGTCACACCACTCATCTTGCCAGTAGGCTGGCTCAGCAGTGAAAATTAACACAACAGTAAACTGGACTCATTTGAGAGATTTTTGTTGTTGTTTTTTGAGCATAAAATTTTCTTAAGTCTCATTTTCCACATTCTGCAATAGTAGATGTGAATTTCAAATGAGAATTGCCCCGGGAAAACCGACAATTTATTTGGGCTCCAAAGAGAACGATGCCTCCCACACCAAGATGGAAGTTGAGGAAGCCCAAGCAGAAATCAGATGTCAAAAAAGGTTATCTGGTACTTACACCTGGGAAGTACATCATATAACATCAAGATGAATTTTTTGGTATTAATAAATTTATGTTAATTTTAAAATTATTGCTGTCTTATTAACTGATATTACAGCTATGACAGTGATGGAGTGGCTTGTGGTACAGGCAGGAATTTGAACCATTGTGTTTCAGTTGAGCTCCAGTTGTGTCTCCTCTTCTGCCATGCCTGGTCTGTCTGGTTCCTGTTCTGGCCAGTAAAGTTTAGCTGAGCTGGAAATCTTGGACTGTTTTGAAATACCCTCTGCTGGAAAGCAGAGAGAAAGTGGAAGGAGCAGGATGACATAGTAAGTCTGGCAAGAAGAATGGATTTCTTGTGGCCATGAGAGGATGGACTGAGACACTGGCAAAGATGTTGCTCTGTAGACCCTCACTGAGACAAATCCTCCCTGCACACACAGGGCCCATCAGTTATAGGAGTGGGCACAGCAACCCTTCCTTCTACCCACCTTTGTGATGACATTAGGCCATAGCTCTGCAGGCAGCAACAAACCCCAGGAACATTCAATCTGGAACACTGGACATGTAAAGAAGGACTTTCTCACAAATGCAAGAAAATTGCAGCTATTGCAATGCAGTCCTTAATTTTTTGGCAGATTTGCAGGAGTTCTTCCTCCACTGGAGCCCACCTCCAAACTCTTTTGGTGTTTGACCAAGCTGGCCTAGTGTAGAACCCAAAATATGCTGTCACAGTTATAAGTAAGCTGTGTGTTACAGCCTGGTATCAATGCATATATCATCCTCTGGGAAACAAAATGTCACCAAGATTCCAAGAGTCAAACAAGATTCAACAAAATAGGTTAGAGAAGATGTGAAAGCTGCTGCCACTCAAGCAACAAACTATACTTCTCTAGACCATTTTCCATTGGCCATCACGTCAGCATTGGAAATTCAAATCACAAACCAAATTAATGTTGCTTTACTTTATTTTACTCTATTTCATCTTGGGTTTCTTCATTATCTTTCAAGAGTTGTTCAAAGACAGGTTTATAAACCTTAACACAAGATTTTAAAAGCTCACTAGATGCAATGATTCTTACCTAGAAATGAAACGCAGACTTTACAGAAAGTATGAAACTGGAACTTGCTGGCAGCTTCCAGTAGTGTTTTTGCATTGGCTGAATCTATGATCAAAGAACCTGTATAAACAAACTCCAGGAGTAACTCCAGGACATCCGCAGTGAGGTTGGACATGGCCAGTTCCAGCTTCTCCCCGCTTCTGCTGCTGTCTCGTGGTGACCTGGTAACAGCAGACAATTAAATTATGGACATTACACCATCCCCATTTTATTGGCATTTATTGATTAGTGAGGGCTAGAAAATCGCTTTGCACCTCATTATATTTCTCCATTATTTTTGTTTACGGAACTGAAGAATATGAATTTTAAAATAACTGAACTTAAAAACTTTAACTGGATCTGAAAGAGAAGAGTCTTAAAGCAAGTCTTACGAAAAATCTTTATTGCTACTTTGCATTTTCATGCAAAAACAGTTGCAAAAGAAAAGGAAAGGAAAAGAAAGAAAAAAAAAGAAAAAGGAAAATGAATGATTCAACATTAATGAAAATGAGGAACAGGATTAGCTTTCAAAGGGAAACAATACATTTTAACATCTTGGTTAACATCTCATCTTCTGTGCATAATATAACTGTTAAGGAAAAACCACTCTCCAATTTCGAGAGAAAAGGTCATCTACTTTTTCAAGAATCCAGCACTAGAATAATTTTAGATGTCATGTACACTTAAGCATACATTTAAAGACCTTTTCATAAAAAATAGTAATAAAAATTACTAATTTCTATTTAGCTTGAACTTCTCAGTATGTTATATTAAATTACAGATATGATCAATATGATATCTGTGGTACACAGACAGCCATATCAAATATAATATATGCTTATTCTAAAAAATCTATTGTTCCCTTTTAGGCACTAAAAAAAGGAAGCCCTTCATGGCAATTGCTTTGAAAACTGAATACAAGACAAGCTAGACAGACAAAATGGTTAGAGCAAAGAAGGGAGAGGGGGGAAAACAACAACCAGCTCTGCCACAGGAAGCCAGCAGCCATCCTCTAGGAGTTTCATGACTGTGGCCTATGGTTTTTCCTGCATGAAGTGCTGAACAATTTGGGGATCAAAGTATCTCCTGCATTTGAAGTGTGCATTAGTGCTTGTGAAATTATTGGACAAAAAGAAAGTCATACTGAATTATAAAGTAAGGGCCCAGTTCTTAATGCATGGCTGATGTGTCTGCAACACTAAAGACAGGTTACACCTGAAAGACAAAAGTGATGATAAATTTGGTAACATCAAGGAGGGGAGGGGAAATCTGTTGGAGTAAGAAAATAAACTCTTTTAATGGTTAGGACCATCCAGCACCTTCTCAAAGAAACATGAGCTTTTTGTTTGTCACTGGACAGTCAACGTCTGCTCGCTCCAGTTCTGCTCGAGTACTTGCAAAAGCCATGGCACGAGTGACACAAAACCGGCACACGATGAAGCGCGACAGATACGGAGTGGCCACAGCATCACTACTCACAGGCAACGCCAGCTTGAAGCGTGAGCAGAGACTACCATGAGCACTACCAACCTCCTGGGTTCACACAGATGCCTTGAAAGGTGATGGTCAGACCTCTGCTGCCATCACAGAGGAAAAGTAAACAACACACGAGGTTCATGTTTTTTCCCGCATGACACCCCAACCACCTGTCCCAACAAACCTAAATCATCTGGGGAAATGCTTAAAATTTGCAGTGGATGCTTTGTCACTGGTCCTTCATTGACCAGCCCTAGTCAAGTCAAGGGCACTTTAATTCATGTGAATCTCTGACGGATCAAAACTTTAAAGAGGTTTCATTTTCAATGGAGGAGCAGCTAGCAGTGCCTAATTTCTTAGTTTTCTCTAAGGTAGTGGACAATGGTTACTCCCATTCGCAGGAGGAAACTGAGGTACAAGGAGATAAAATCACTTGGCTATGATCACAGAGTCAGGAGTAAACCAAGGAATTAAACCCCATTTTTAAAATTCTAAATACTGAACTGTCCCTTTTTGTGGCAACACAGATGGGTTAGACCCTATTCTTCAAGTAGATGCTAAGAACACATGCTGGTTGTGACACCTGTTGTACCCTACAAGCACAGAGGTCTATGCTACTCTAAATCCTTATGCTTTATCACACCACAGTATTCTTTCTGAACTCTTGCATATGAATTCAATTCTGCATCTGAGGCAGAAATCCTCTGGTGGCAAACAGAAGAGTTGCCATTTCCTAGATTCTCAAGAGGATGTTGCAAAATGTTGGGTTTTTTCCTTTCTCACACTTCCAATGATATGCCCCATATCTGATTTATCTCCAGTTTACGTACACCTGGTGCTGCACTCTGGGCTGTCAAATACCTCTTGGTACTGATGTAATTCTTGCTGAACTGCTCCCAGAAGTGTTTTGTACCTGACAGTGAGCTCGTTTTCACATGGGCTTGTTAACAAACACACCACCTAAAATTTCAGGGAGGTTTGGAGGTACCCAGCAAGCAAGAGTCAGGCTCTCTGCACTGTGGGACTACCATAAGCAATTCTTTATTTAATTCCACTACTTGTACTGTGTTGGTGCCAGCCATGGGAAGGACCGTGCGTGATCCGCTGGGAATCGCACAATCGCACCCAGTGCGGAGACCAGGAGCACCAAGGAAAGGATGATGTGACACCAATGTCAGCACAGACACATACCCATGCTAGCAACAACTGCAAGCTGCTATTTTTCACAATAATTAAGTAATAATCTCTTTTACTTTGTAATACACCAAGCAATAAACTGCTGCTGCAATTGATTAAATGCCAAAGAAAAGCTAAGGTGTTTAATCAATCACTAGAGCCACTTACGGCAAGTATAATACAAAGCTACAGAGATTATTGATATTACACAATGAGCCAGAAATGGGAAAGAAAATTATCCCTATTCCTGCTTCTGCAATGTCTTGAATGTGTTGTGCTGTTTTCCTTGTGCTTTCTAAGCATGCAGCCCTTTGGCTCCATGTTTGGCTGGATCAAATACTGAGTACAGGCTGGTTTCAGCCTGCACAGGGAAATCACAGCTACCCCAGCTTCCATGCCAGGGATCTGGTTTGGTAGAGGCTGGAGAATGGGCAGGGAATTGGCTGAAGCAGGCCCTAATGGATCAAACATTAAATGTCTGAAGGATAAGAAGAAGATAACGTCAGGAAACAGACTGATGTCACTGAAAAGGGAAATTCCATAGACTTCTTTATGAAATTATTTCAGTGATTTAGGTTGAAGCATCCCCCTCAAAGCCTGAATAAAGGTTTCTGTGTTCCTTGTTTTCACAAATCTTAGAATGTATATGCTCTGTGCAGTTAGAATTCATTTATTTGGGACAGAGTCTTCTCTTAGCTCCTCTAGAAGAATTGCAATGAAGTGGCTAAAGCCATATTACAAAAACAGAATTTAGTCCTGTAACTGCAAATGCAGTGGATTTGGGAAAATCTGTAGCAATATATAGAGCTGTTCCCCAAATAGCTCATCCTGTGTCACAACAGGAGGAGTTTTGTTGGTGACATCAGTAAATGCAAACATTTAGAGAAGTCTGTTACCAGAAAAGCCCTGACTTCCTGCCTTTAGAGCTCGGAAAAGTCACAGTTCTACCTGGTACATACACTGCTGTTCCCCAACCTCTGGCACAAACAAACATGAGGTGTTTTGGGGATTGAGAGCCTGCCTCCTTCATGTTTCAGTCTCACCTGAAGCCAGTCAACGCACCCTTATCATCCATGGACATCATTAAATGTGGCACATTCTGCTATTTGCCCGGCGAACTCTAAAGTTTAAACAGAATGATGTCATTTTATTGGCCTTGTAATCATTGCTCATATTATAAAGGTCACACATTTCACATTGTGGCAGAAAATCAATAGCTCTCCCAACAGCCTCTGGGGGAAAAAGTTTTGCTTCTGAAGAATAATATATAATAAACAATTTTAGTCCTTACTTTATCAAGGCTATAATCTTGGAGAAAAGCTACAGTAAAAATCTGGCAAAGGCTGATATATAAACTCATTAAAATTGGGAAGTGATTTAGAACAGGACTTTTAAAAAGATTTATCTTGAGCTAAACAGCAAAGAGATTTGTTTAGGTCTACATTTAAACAAGCTCCAAGAGTCTTTAACAGCTTAATTTTATGGTAGCTGTTGGGGAATTCTTTCAGATTTACAAATCATGTATTTCTCCAGCAAGGTGATAGACCTGAGCAATGTGCAAGCAGAACTGAACCTGCAGATAAGCAGGAAACACAGATATGCTCTGAATGGTAAGGGGGGAGTTACTGAAAAATATTCTGCATTGTCTGGAATAATTAAATCCAACAAAATCAAGTGAATGCTTTTGAACATAGTTTGGCTGCTTATCCTTCAACTAAAATTGCTTCAACTAGAGAAGACAAAGGCACAGGGAGCCCTTAAAAGCAAAAGATGGTGTGATTACACTCTCAAATAACAAATCAGAATCAATGTCTCTTTCTGTTAACTAATATATAGGAAAGAGAAAAAATGTTTAAATACCTGATAGCAAGAGAAATAACCCTAATACTTCATCTGCAAGATCTAGTAGTGAAACTGACAAAAGAAAAAGTAGAGAAATCTACATTTTTTCTATTTATTTGTCCTTGAAAATAATTTCCAAACATGGAATACACACATACAAGAATCAGCCATACTGCTTTCATGTTTAATAATGATGTAACTGAAGTTTTCAGCATCTTGAGTTATAAATAGATGCGTATCTATGCATTTTTCCTGCATTATTTGTATCAACACGTTCCCATAACGGAACGTCTGTGTGACTCTGTTCAAAACATTTAATAGTGAGATGCCTTGAATTGCAAAGCCACATTGAGAGGCTGGATAAAGTAGCTGTGTAAGTGAAACACCGCGAGCGCATCAATTTGTCAATTTATGGACAGAGCTACCGCCTCTCATTCAGCCTTCCCTCATGGTTTGGATATGCTGCCTTTAACTGGCTTGCAACATTATTTTGACTGACTAATGGTTTGGCTACAGCTTCACTCAATTTTAGATCAAATACAAAAAGCTACCTATACCCAGTGCAGATGCCAGCCAACGCTCTGTTTACAAGCTACAGTCACAAAGTCAAAACAAATTCTGGATGTTCAAAATGGAGCCATCTGCACAGAATAAACATGAAAAATGTGAAACATTTTATGTAAATGTACATTACTGCCTAGGAACAGTTGGTTCAGCTTCCACCCAGGCTGCCTGGTTGAGAACAGGAGGACTGACAGAGTTTGTGACACCTATTTACATTCGATGCCATATGACTCACCATGCCGTAGACTCAGAGGTATGACGTATATTTAAGCTTTGTGCTCCAAAAGGGCACTGAAATAAATGATTAACATTTAAAATAAAGACACACTTAGAACTGTTATTTCCCTGGACAAGTGGGACTTGGTGTGTAATTGTTTCATTTTTCCTCTCCAAGGTCCACCTGTGAGCCTACTGCCACTACCTACTTCTCCCAGCAGGAGACAGCAGGAAGGAGCTGCCTCCAATATACAACCTCAATTTTGTTCATATTTCACTCAGAATCTATCTTTAAGAAATAGGAGAACACACTCGTTCTGGCAGTGTAAGAAAAAAAATTGTTGTCTTTGACTATCTATGGGTCAGGGTTTTATACAACTTAGGGATCTGAATCTTATCCACTAAAAGCAAATGTATGAGCTGACAGGAGGCTGCAGGATTGCTGGCAGCAGGGAGGAGCTCCAGCTCCACCCTGGACTGAAGGGGCTGATCCCTCCCTGCATGGACCAAAGCAACGGCCTGTCCCATCACCCAGCTGCCTTTTGGTATCTCCACCCCAACATCTTCCCAGGATTTACCCTATTAGCTCAACATGCTGATCTTGCTGGCTTGTTTTTGTAATCAGGAATATAAATGCTTACCCTAAAGTAATTGTTCCCATTACAAGAGAGCTACATATTTTCTACCAAGATAGACAGGACAATAAAATAATCAAATTAAATTGCTTTGTTCCCTGGACAGTATTTAGGACTCCAGAAAACAGGAAATCCAAGATTTTCATGTAAGATGAAGCACTTAACCAAAGAAAAGCTACTTCTTTTTATCTCTGACAAATTATTTTGATTACTAAAGAAAGGACTGCAGACTGGGGTAGACAGCTTCTCATGAGGTTTAAGAGTCTGTTAGCTGTGTGCTCATTAGAAACTGCTGCTCAAATCGACACAACTTAGACTGAACATCTTGTTTATTGTGGAACTTTAACTTTTTACTTTAATCCTTAAAGCACTGAAACTTCAGGCAAAGAAGAGAGTGCAATGATGCTGCATTTTAACTGTCCACTATTTGATTCTTTTATCATCTTCAGACTGATTAATGGTTCAAAACCAGTATGTCTAGGTATTTTGGAAAAAGCAGAAAAGAAATGTTGTTAAATTATAGCCAACCTTCAGCTATGTACAAATCAGACTCAGCACGCTACATAGAAAGTTGTATTTTGTACTGAATATCTTGATTTATAGTAATTATGGGTTCATGAGATATAAAAGCTTAGATGCCCAAACATACAACATATATTTCCCCAACATGCAGCAAAAAACATGTGCATACTGAGGTAATAGGTTATTTACCGAGAGATACAACTTTATGCAGCTGCAAGGTAATCAGTCATGTAAATGATGACAGGAAGGGACATTTATAGAGCAACATCATTGCAATACGTATGTCATAAGTCACTGAATGTTTTATTAAACAGGATAAAAAAAAATACACCCCAACATTGCTTCTCTTCTGGAATTTTTTTATCAGCTCAGAATGTATTAACTTGCAAATCTCTGCCTTCGTTATTCTATCTTGTAGATAAACATTATCTTTGAGCCTCAGTCACTATCCATCTGTCTCATGAGAGAAGAAAACATGTACTGAAATGGTTCTATTGTATGATTACAATAAAGAACTAGTAAAATCACAAGATTAAATAAATTACATTGTTTAAACACAGGCTTGCAAATTCGTCAGGAAAATTTACCTGCCCAACAAATCCATTTGCTCACTTTTTATCAGGATGTTGATACAAATAATGTTCCTTGTTCCAGGCAAACAAAATCTGGCAAGACTAGTGTAACTTATTAGGGTCAAATGCTGCCAGTTTGCACCTGCTCTATCAGAAGAAAATCAGGAAAATTAATGGCTGTGAGCTCGGGCACGCACCAGCAGCTCCTGCTAATTCACCATCACAGAAATGATCATTACAAACCAAGACGAGCAATGGGATTAAGAGCAAACGCTTTTGTTCACGGACAACATGGCCAGAATAAAATAAAGCAAACAAAAGAGCCACGTTTCCTATATACCCTTAATGCCATTCACTGATGGAATACAATCTAAATGCTTGGCCAGGACCATTTCTAAAGGCAGGATCAGCAGCAGCCTGTAACGCTACGGTGTCGGGAATCACAGTCAGAGGCACAAATCTGGCTCCCTGCTGAGATTTAAGAAAGAAGATGACGAGTTTGAAGATGCTGGCCTAAACAACTGGCAAGTGAATGAAGAAGTGAATAGCAAGTGCCCTTGGAAGAACAGTGTTTCATGACCTACACTCTTCCTAGGGACTGAGAATAGACTGTGTCTCACAAGGTAGTAGTGGCGAAACAAAAAAACTGGGACAACTTATTAATAGTGTGGGATCTACCTTGTTTGCAAGTATCTCTGGCAGCCTAATTCAGTGGCAAAACAACCTGGGTGAGAGCTACTATTTGTTAAAGGTAAATAAAAGATGCAAGCAGGTTCTGGGGGATTATATAGGAAGGAAGATTAAAAGTAAGTTGACAGAATAAAAAATATATTCTCATCAACCTTAAAGCTCAAACCCTTACTCAACTCCTATCTGATTTCTTTTAATGATATTTATTACACCATCAAAAACTAGCTTAGCACAAAGCTGGCATGCAGCTAATAAATCTATTTCTTAGAAATGTGGTGAAATTTATACAAGTAATTATCTAGGTAGTCTATCCAAGACTCTTTCTCATCATTGCAATGTCTAGAGGGAAAACAATAATAAAATAATGATAACCACCATTATTATTTATTACTACTACTATGATTATGACAGTGCCCAAGGATCCCAATCAGTATTACAGTAATTAGAATTAATTCTGTCAGGCACTGGTTCTTTCTCCTTCAGCTACAGGGTGTTGCTAGTGCTTTTCTACAGTATTTATAGATCCAGAGACATCAATGAATGAAAGACATGAAGCACCTCACCTATGGCCACAGCACAGGCAGGAAAGGGCACGTGGCTCTTCTCACCCCATCAGTCCCAGCCCATCCACCCTGCAGAACTGCTGTGAGTATTTCAGACACTGAAGCTCAGCACTGTGCAAGCAAAATGAGGGCACCACAATCAGATATGATCATAGCCTGGTCATATTAATTCAAATTCATTATTCCAATCCAGCAGTGGCTCATCCTTGATGATATAATTGAAAGGAGTGAACTACTGATCCCTGGAGCTACCTACAAGCAAATTGGAGTTGGAGATTTGGTTACCCTCATTTTAGGGCAAGACTGGCTTTTGGAAATGCCCCCAAAATGACAGTTTTCAAGAATATGACTCCTGTTACTATGCTGTGGAAGATTTTTTTGTTTTCTTTGATTAATTTATCTTGAACTGCACATTTTTAGATAACTGTTCTCTTTCAGCCCAGTATTTTAACAACAGTTAAGCCTAGGCAGGGCTGTGAGATGTAAGCAAACACAGGTAGGTCACTTGCACTGGCATCTTGAGAGATGTTGCATGACAGCTGGGTGGCTCGTGGATGGGTAGAGCTGGAGCAGGAGAGGTGATTAGTCTGTCATTCCTTGGGTAAGATTTGCAGAATTTGTGCTTGAGTCTAGAAATTATGGGAGCAAGAAGTCCCAGCTACAGTAAACAGAGATGCTGTCAGCGAGGAAGAGGAGTGAGAGCTTCAGGGATCTGCTCGGTGCCTCAACAGCTGCCATCACAGGGCAGAATTTTACAAGCAGAAGATTAATTTCTGTGCTGCATCTCAAGGCTTAAAAAGGAGCCCTTCTGTCCTCCTTGCCAGGGCTTCCCTTCAGAGCAGGGCACATTGCTCTGCCCCTCCTTGCAGAGGGGCATCCAGCCCAAGCCACTCACCCTCCAAACCCACAGCCATGCATGCAGGGCAGGAAACAGCCAGGCTGTGACACCTGGGATGGGTTGTGTGGCAGTGCAGAACACCACTGAATATTTGTAAAGTGCCATTCGTTTATGTAGAACACCATACATTTTTGCCTGATGAAAACACATTTCCCAAGGTCTGGCAGCTGAGAAATTTGAAGCCCAGCAGGGAGCTCTGAGGGGTGGGCAGGCGGCTGCTTGGGCAGGCAGAGCGAGTGCAGCGCTCATGGAAATAGGCCACTGAGAGCAGGGGGCTTGTCCCATGCCAAGATCTTGAGCCCAACACACAGCAATTATCACTGCCTCATTTAAGAGAAAATCCTTGTCCACAGCACCATTTACACCTGCCCCCTTTCAGTAAGGGGTGAAGGATATTTTGCACTCCCATGCGACCTCCCATTCTCCTGGTCTAAAAGGTTTAACAGAAAGTCCTGGAGCTCTTTCTCTAGGCACAAGGTACCTCTCCTGGCATCAGAAACAAATATTGTATCTTTAACTCCCTATTTCTCTGTTTTCAACTATGTGCTATAGTTTGTTTCCACATTCATTCTGTTCTACAATGGAGCTGAAGTATGCAGATGTGGAAAGCTGCTTGCTCCTCTCCCAGAGTTAAAAGCAAGACTCTTAATAAGCAGGAAAACATGAAGAGGTCACTAAGAGTAGATTTTTCTTTCATCCTGCTGTTTCTCATTTTGGGGTTTTTAGAATGTAAACACAAACCAGACAGTCTGTTTTCCAGACACCTAAACGCTTTTGCAGTTTTGTCAGGCTGTTTCAGATGGATAGTGGCAGGTTTCTCTGTTGTGCATCCAAATGCTTCCTTTCCACACAATGGTGTAAAATGCAGAATGACATCTTCGTCTTCTGCGTAGGTGTAAAGCAAGAGGAATTTGGTCTTCTCACCCTAAATGCTTTACTTCTCCTGCCCTGCCTTCAAGCCCTCAGAGAGTACTTTAGGAAAAGAAAATAAAAAATCTGAAGACTTGAGAAAAAGGCAGAGTATTGTGGAAAAGCAATTTGGCCGTGAAGTCACTGGGTCTGCTTTGTAGGAAAAGAAGGATGAACATAGCTGGGCCAGATTACAATGCATCCAAAATACTGCTTCGTTTGACAGAATCTCTTTGTACATAAGACTTAAGACTTCCACTCTAAGCCAGTGGAATCAGACACCCAAGATGACTTAAAGATTAGAATGCATCATTAAAATCTAATCTTGAAAAGATAAAGCTTGTAGGACAAGATCCTTGTATCTTTAGAGACTGACCAGAGAGAAATCTACTTGTAAAAGCTTGCTTATAAAAGCAAGCATTTTGGCCAAGAAGAGACTTTTATGTCAATTGCTTCCTTTTAATAATGTCATATTTGGTAGAGATTCCAGTACTCTGGGTTAAGAAGAAGAAAGCAGCAAATTAAAATGTTCCGGTGAAACACTTTTTTGTTACGGAAATATCAGAAATTCCAGTTATTCAGCAGCTGCATTTGTCTATCCCAAATACAGCTGGAAATAAAAAAGATGGCTCTTTGTGGGATTTTCCATTCGTTCCTTCCTCCTGCTACATACACCTACACCGACCTTCCACCATTTCTTCTAGGGCAGATACAAAAACAGAGCTCATTTCTTTCCTGCCCCAAATCAAGAATGTTTTAAATAAGAAAATCTGTGATCTGCAAGAGGCACATTTTTGGAGATGCGTTTTTTGATGGATCTGGATCTGTTCCTTTTTTTTTTTTCTGTGTACAGATATAAGCATAAATATGTGCCATTAAGAAAACCACTAGTTGCCATAAGAAATCATTCACGTCCTTTTAGTTAACTATGATTCAGGCTGGGTGACTGGTCTTTCTCTCTGGGTCATGAAAAATAAGCACTTCAGAAGGCAAATCGTGCTATTTATCGTGAGATGGGATGTATCATCCTACAGACATTCCCATCTTTCCTCCCAGCTGCAGAGAAGCCCAGACAGCCAGCTTAGGCTGGACCCCTGAGGGAATCAATGGTACGCCCATTGTAAGTTCACTGTCTATGCAAATCACCCTCTCTTTTATAGGAAAGGGGGATGGCCTCCTCCTTCACCTCATCTCTTAGACACCTATTTTGTGGGGAGAGGTCCTGTCTCTTGGACAAGCCTGTGTCCCTCTCTGAAGACTGCAGTAACAGTCAAGTAGGTGAGATTAGACTCGACCTGCCTTAGACACCAGCCTTGGACCTAAATGTTGGTGAGTTAACACAAGACATTAACGCCTTTCATTGATCCATGGGCCCGATCTGCACACAAAATTAGGAGTCAAAATTAATCAAAATTAGGAGAAAAAGATCCTTCAGGAAGCCTTCAAGGTTCTCCTTTTCATTGTCTGTATCATAAATTAAGCCCTTGTTTTGAGATGGCTGATTCCATGAGTAGCAAAGTCAAACAGGCTGGAGTCAATGTGGTTGGCAGTGCACTCAAAATATGTAAGATGGACTTTAGGGGACTGTGCCCCAGTCCAGTTGCTGTTTATCATCCATGTTCTCCTGAAGCCCTATACTGCAGTAGTCCTGTATGGATCCTCACCCTTCCCCTGAATCTCACCTTTTGCCCTTTGTGGGCACAGTGATGTGGAGCAGGTATCAGGAATATTTCACACCTGCTGTTCCTAATACACATGATCCTTTTCAGATGATTCTGCACTAAAAAGGGCTGAGATTGTTTTCCATGGTCAATTGCTGTTGGAAGGGAGATGAACACCAAGTTCTGGCTTAGGCTTGAGTGCTGTGCAGCTACTGACAGGGATGACCTGTTTCCAAAACAGATGCCTGGTATGGTGCTGAGCTCAGGCTCAGGACTGGACTAAACTAAGCTCAAAAGGGCTCATATATTTGAAAGATAAATCACATAGAATGGAGAATTTTCTGGATGAGGAGCAGAATGCTCAGCACAGGATTAGCCATTTTCTGAGAAACTAAAGGGGTTTCAAAATGCACTCTCATTACCAATTTTGTTTAGTAAATAACTTTACAATTGTTTTGGACAATCAAACCTAGCTATCATCTTTTTATCAGAGAAATAAAAATAACATATTTTCTTCCCTGCTATGACTAATTCTCATCAAATAGCGTTGTTCAAGATGAGCAATAACTCTAGTTCTATTATGTTTTTTATCTGTATTTTGGTTTTATTTTGAGAAGGAAATAATTGATCTTATTTGATTTTGAACATTTCTCTTTTATTCTTTTGAGACACTACTTGCTATTCTACCATCAGATACCAACTTGAACACACAGTGGAATCAATGGCAGAATATGAGGTTAATAATAACCAACCCGTGGCAAATAATAAGCCGAGGTAAATACTCTGAAAGATTCTATTTCTGCATGTTTCTATAGAGGTACATAGTACCTTCATGAATAGATCATATTCTCATTGATGTTTCTGGTGACACATCGGTGCCTGTGGATGGAATGACACTAGGGTTTAACCCTGGCTTGCACTGATTGAAATGGCCTTTCTATTCTATTTAATATAAAGAGATCTCTTTTATTCTTTAAAAAAAACTGCCATTTCTTGTTTTGATTTCTACAATAACACAAGGAGTGCAATATAAATCACATAAAGCTTTAAGTGCTGCCTCAAAGGAGCTGCTAACAAATATCATAGAGGATTCTAGATGTATTGTATCTGTAAACATTCTAACTCTATGAACTATAATGATTGTGTATTATTAAGGGCATGATCCCACAAAAAATTGAGTGCCTCCTGCAATCTGAGCCCTTGACTTCCATGGGGTTTCATAAAAGACAAGGCTTTACACTGCAAATATCCTACAAAAAGCAAGTCTTTATAAATTCCACCCCATAGCCCCGAGTTTACTGTCTCGCAAAGACACATTTGCTCAGTTTACAGGTGAATATTTAGTTTTCTCACTTGACAGTTTTACAAATTCAACTTGACATCAAGCTGAATTTTTTCTTATTCAAGCATCATCATCAGTAATAAAGGCATTTTTGCCTTGGATACACCTGTGCAACTCCATTAGCCTCCATCAAGGTTACATGTGTGCAGCTGAGGTTATAGATGGAAAGCAACTGGGATGGAGAGACCTGATGGTGGACACAAACTGACCTCTGGAATATTTATTGCTGCTGATGATGTGAAAGAAGGCAAAAAGTGGTGAGTTTAGCAAACAGTCTAAACCTTCCACTATTTTTTTCTTGTAATGCATGCAAGCCTTATGTGGGCAGCTAAAAGACAATACATGCTAAAAACCAGGCTTTTGCTTTCACAAAATCTAGGAATTTAATTTTTATATTGTTTTCACTAAGTTCATAACAGAGCAGTGTTCAATCTAACATACACCTCCATTTAATAACTAAATAAAAAAGCAGCAACATTCGTCAGTGTGCTTCTAGAAATAGATGCTGCCTGGTGACTTCTGCACACAAGCAGATGTCTTCACAACAAAATCCAAATGACAGTCTTTGGACAGTCAGTGATTTTGTTTCTCTAAGTTGGTTCTATAATTTTTCTTTTCCTGTAGACTCTACTCCTTATTACCCTGAAAAGCATATACTGTAGCCTTAACGATTAAATAATAATGAGCAGACAGAAGAGAAAGGACAGGAGAGATCTGGCATAGCTACTGCTAGCAATCATTAGATTTACAGAGGGGAAAAGACATGCTTCCTAGGCCAACATATTTTTTATGAATAATTGATAAGGCAGTCAGTACAGTTATATCATAGAAATGTAATATATATCCATAATTATAGAACCAGCTTTGTGCAAAAGGACACAATACACTGAAAGGAGATATCAGCCAATATGCCATCCTGAAATAAAATACAGTCACTATTGTGTTAGTTGGCAAAATTTAAATACAGGATTTGAAGCAAGCAAAATGTTCTTTAATCCCATTTTTTAGCACAGTCCAGGCTCAGTCTGCTCAGGAAAATACTGCAAGGCAAAATCAGCAGCTGCATTAATTTGCTGATGATTGAGAGAAAAATGAAAGTTATCCTCGTGGTTTTTTTTCTCCCTACTTGCTACTCTAACTTACTAATAATACCAGAGTACCAAATTATTCCTATGCAAGTATATGAAGCATACAAATTGAAAAATCAATGTAATGGAAAAAAAAGATTATCATGCACTGTTTAGAATCAATCAGCTAGAAACAGAGGGGGGAAAATGCGAAGGTGGAGACATGATGTTTAGAAAATGTACATACTGTACCTACCCTAAGCTGAAGTGTTTGTGTGAAAAAGCTACTGTTAGTCCAACATGCAGACCGAGCTACATTTTGACCACAAAATCATCTTATTTCCGATTATTTTCTAGAGAAATTAATCAGTTTTTTCTTCTTTTAAAAGTCCCCAAATAATAAAAATATCAATCCCTTTGCCCATAAAAGCCACACAAAAGCATGTAACAAAGATTTCAGGGTGAAGGGATTACAGTACTCCAAATGCTTTATTTGCACGATGTCTCAGCACCGTTCACCTGAATGCTGATGGCTTTCTGCAGCCTGAAGCACAGACTTTTGTCGTGTGTGACAGAGTCCCTTGCAAACACTGACAGCAGTAGTTTTTAGTTGTGGACTGAATCACCATTAGCAGAGGAGTTTAAATCTTAGATCTCTCAGTGGTGGAACACTGTCTTCGGCCAAAACCAGCCTCTACTCATCAGAAATAATTACACTGTACGAGTCAGATGTGTAACAAATGGATCTGAGCCTCAGTTTGGAAATACATTCAGAGGAGGTGGAAAGAATGGCTACTGGCTCTGTGACAGGAGATTCAATCTTCATAAACCTGCAAGAGAGGGGAGGAAAAAAAAGCGACACAAATGCGCCCTACAAAAGAACAGAGCAGATCACAGCTGGAAGGAAGGCAAACCTTTTAATCAGGTCCTTGAAATACAAGCTGCAGGAAGCTAGAACATTTTGGTGGACTTCAAACTCTTTGCCTTCAACAATAATTTTCAGGTCTGTAAACTCTTTCGCTCTGCGTTGCTGGTTCAACTCCTTCAACATTTCTGCAGAACAGAGAAGACAGACAGTGCCAGGGTTCCCATTAAGAGTTTTTTATTTTTACTTTTTACTTTTCATTTTTTTTGTAAAGAAGTAGAGAAACAGGAAACAATTGATATTTTTGTTGGTAAGATTGGCTCAACACAGACAGTCAGAAGTTACGAACATAACATATTAAAATAAAAAGAAAAAGAAAAAAGCAGGAACCAGTAGGTCTAAACAACTGAAATATATATATACACAGAAAAAAAAAAAAAAGCAAAAACAATTCCTAAATTTTGAAGGGTTAAAAATGAAAATAAAATATTTCAGCATTAGCAAATCAGAAACACAGAGAATGCATTATCACAAAAAAGTTAAAATAATTTGTTATAATCAAAACCAAGAGCTAATGAATTTCTATCCAAATGGAAATAAGTTTTGAACATACGAGAATAATATTAGTAAAAATGGTATTATGATGCAATATGAACTGGATATGGGTCAAAATAATAAAACCACAAGACCTGCAAAAATAACTTTTCCTTAACATAGTAAAAATGTGTTAAGCCTCTCAGTTAACATAAAAAATAGCACTTCTAAATGATATATAAATTACAGTGCATAAAAAATTAGCTAAATTATCAATGCACCTTTCAATATACCTCAGCTATATAGACTACAATTGTATAGGTTTCAGAATTAGCTTTAAAGCATCCTTATGATAAAAAGAAATCTCATGCAGAGAATAAATTACTCCCTTTTATAGCAATTCCTATTTTTTGCACTCCAAGGATTTTTACCATCACAGCATTTTTATTTTTTAGCCTTCAATGGCTTCATTTACAGCAACAATCAACTTTCACACATCATGAAAGAATCATAATGATTAAAATAACCTATGAAATTGTTTCCATCCTGCAATAAAGCACCTACCTTGCGTGATGTCTCCTTTTATAGAGCCTATTGGTGCTAATGGAATGAAAAGATAGCATGCCACGTCTCCATGTGGGGATGTGAACTACTAGGCAACCTACATGTTTTATATGCTGCCTGGACTTTTAAGGCTAAGACTTCTCTCCAACTTTGCAGACTAAAGTGGCTATCAAGATGAATAATATACTTTTCACCTGGGCAATAGCCTGGTGGTTCAGAAGGCAGTGATCAAGATGACAGAAGAGCTGATTTTAAATACTAAAGGACTTTGGGTTTATTTTATGTTTGCAATAGGTCAAGGTTCTCATTTCCTCAGTGTAACACCCTGAACACATTCCTCTTCAGACAGATCTGTAAATCAACAACAGTTCCTTACATGGAGTCCTTACATGAAGTAAAAGGGACCTCAAGGGTCTGTAACTCTAACTGTGCTCAAAGCCATTGACAGGCTTGAGCAAGAGCTGCCAAAACATTGCCAAAGGGTCTCATGCTGAAACCCAGACCCAAATAATCCCTGTTTTCCCCTGCTTCGCCAAGGAAACTCAACAGGAATAATTTCAGTCAAGCACTACTGTTTAATGACACAAAAGCATGCAAATATACAACTGTTTCATGAAAAGGAATTGAAGCTCTCCCAAGCCTCAACATCTGTGATGCATATTTTTCAGGCCTAAGTAAATAAATGTCACCTTGCACATTTATGTCTATTTAATGGAAACACAGTAGTGTCTGAAAGGCTAATTATTCTATGCTGAAATGGGTCAGTGCTCTCCAGAGAGCAAGCAGATCATTAGAGAGGGCACAGAAATAACAGCAGGCTTTTGTCAGATCTATAATGGGGGAAAATAAACCACTTTGTCCTGTGGGTGCTGTAGCAGGGACTATTTTTAACAAATTCAGCTGAGGTAAAGCACAATGATACATTTTGAGCAAAACCTAAGATGGGATCGGAATGTTCACTCTGGTGCACGGGAGTCTCAGGCTTTTGCTGCAGATGTGATGCCTGAAGTCTCACTGCACAAGGAACACTTCGGGCCTCAGCTAAAGATCAAGCATGGCTTGGGCACAAGGGGTGTTGTACTTGACTGAGGTCTCTGGTTTCACAGGACCAGCAGCAGGTGCTTTATCAGTTGCATATATTTATGGAGGAAGCATTTTTCTGTCCCTTTTCACATATGAACAATTTCCCCCCCATTCTCTGTCGTGGTCCATTTTTCCACTTTCATTTACAGCAAGGACATTTTCCTCACATCAATTTTCTATCATTTCATGTCTTAAAGACTGTTACTTTTCCCTCTAAACTTTCTGATACTCTCTCCCCTTTTTCAAATTTACCCAACCACTGTCCTTGACCCCCATTTGCACTTTTCCTAAGTTCCTATTCAAGTTCTATTTCTCTTGTATCTGTGACTTTAGAACCTTCCTTGCAGAGGCCTTTCAGGACAAGGGCTCCATCCATGACTAAGTCATACAGGTCTAAGATTACCCTTACAAAGGGTCAATCTCCACCTCACCTCATTCCATCTCCCTCTTTTAAAGCTCATGATCAATTATTACAGTGTTCAAAGGGCATAACTGTATGAATAGCAACTGCACAGATGGATCCTGGGAGAGGAGAGGAGAGGAGAGGAGAGGAGAGGAGAGGAGAGGAGAGGAGAGGAGAGGAGAGGAGAGGAGAGGAGAGGAGGAGTAGTACTCTTGAATGGGCTGGGGGTTTTAGGAAGTGAGCTCAGGGTAAGGAGATCAGTACAGACCATCCCTGAACTACTGACTGTGGCCAAGATTACTGAAAAACAAGACACAAAGCTCAGCCACAATACCTATTGATGCTGTGCTCTCTGTGCTGTTTCCACTATTGTGAGAGCTGGTTTGAGCATCTAATTCCCCAAGCTGCTCCCACAGGTAATGGGCTTATTATTTGGACTTGCTGAGCACCCTTTAATTACACTCAGTCCTGGGCACAGCTTCCATCTATGCTCTTTACACACTTGAATGTGCTTTATGCTGCATGGATTCATTAAGGGATGCAAACCAGAAAACAGGTCTGGAGCAGTGAAGCATAATGGCTCACAAAAACCCAGAAATCAGAATAAGTTCTAATCAGAAACCAAAGCTCCTCTTCTCCCAACAGATATTTGCAAGCTGTGATTTCCTCCTTGTTCCCCTAAATTGCTATAGTGGTGCCCACAGAGAGATGACTATGAACTGTCCTGAATTTTTGCAGCTCAGTATCTGAACTAGAAAGAGGAGAGGCAGGTGGAGAGCAGAAGGAAGTCAGGAGACCGCATTGATTCATCGATCTTCCTCGCTCAGGCTCCTTTGTATTACTAAATAACTAGCAGGCATTAGTATTGGACACAAGGTTGTATCAGAATGGGCCCTCATTCTCAGAGAATTTGTAATGCTCACACTGTGCTTAGCCAGGCATTAATGATTTATGAGGACTCAGGATGAGTTGCAAAACAAATTTTTTCACCAGGTAATAATGCCTGCCGATGAGTTGTAAAAGAAGAGACAACACAGTGCAGTCCTGGCAGTGAAAAATGACCTCAGCTGTCTCCTGCCAGGCCCTCTTCTGGGCTCCTCCTAATTTTCAGCATTTCCTCAAGCAAATGGAATTTCCTGAAACCTTCAAAAAGGGATGTGCTGGGAATTTCCTACTGGATTGTTTATTCCTCTCACTTCTTTGTTCTAATGAACTTTATTTTCTTTGGTTTTTTTCCCCTCATTTGACTATTTGTTTTATTAAGAGATCTAGGCAAAAATTAAGTGCAAGGACAGTTAAGGTGCAGAGTTTCAGCAAGATGAGCACTGATGTTTCTTCTCCTCAGGGAATCACAGCCACTGCTCTACCCTAGTGCAAGGGATTTTTCCTTCCTGACAGGTGCGCGCACACACACTGGAATGAGATTTCGAAACCAAGCCAGTCCTTTCTGTCCCCTCCTTCCCTAGTGATGCTAAATCATTCTCAGTGAGAGACTGGTTGAATACTTTCTTCATAAAGAGCTGCAGAAGAGACCCCCCAAAATTACATGAGCTACGTAGTGGCTGAACCTGAAGGGGACTTGACCTGAAACCTGCAACTGAACATCTCTGTGGAGCAATTTCTCCAATTATCATTGCTTGGGGGCATTTAATATAATTATATTGAGAGTCCCAGAGACATTACAGGTCAGAAGGTGTAAGTACTTTCCTCAGGTCAGAAACAGAGTCAGGAAGAACTCAGAAGTTTTGATTCTTGGCCCCTAGCTTCAGCCATCATACCACATCTTACCCTCTTAATTAATGGACAAATTACAAATTAAACTAAAGAGCCCACAAGCTTTGGATCAAATACAGGACCAAGCACAACTATGTAATAGTGTAGATCAAATAAAGGGAAAAGAAATTATATAGTGAGTATTTAAAAAAAAAAAAATCTGTAATCAGAAATAAAAAATGAACAAGGAGCTTATTCTCAAAGTTTATTTATTCAGTATTTCAAGCACAGTGAAGACTGGATACTTAAAGACCCTCTCTAATGCAGATTCCCATGGTACAATGGAAGCTCTCAGGTTTCTCTGCATTTTTAATAAAGTACTCTTTACTTAAATTCTAGTAGATAAAGCTTTAAAAGAGTGCAGCAAGAGCTAAAATATAATGAGCTACACAATATGGAAGAATGATTTTTACAAATAGCTTTTAAAACAATTTACTTGGGAAAACTAACCTTCTATAAAACTGCAAAGGGTAATTGATGAAACATCACTAATTATTCTAGTGAGGAACGTGCAAGAGACCAATGCTTGCTCACACAGCCTCATGCTTTCATGACTGGGACAGAAAACGTGGGAAAGCCAAGAAAAGTTACCAGGAAGAAAATCCAATTACCTTCTTCTCTTAATAAGTATGGAGATTAATTCCCAAGGTTATGGTCTAGTTATGCAAAACAAAAATTTTAACCATTAAGCGCCAGCACTGCCCACGCTTGCTTATTTTTATAGTGGTAGAGTAGGGACAGATACAAGAAACTAAATCATGAAGCAGAAGATCTAGAAGCCAAACAGGAGCTGTGAGTGACAGGCAGGAATTTACCATGGCGAACTCTTCCCATGTGAACCACACAAGAACTCAGGATTTTTTGCCCCTTTGACAAGTCCTTCTCATCACAACATCCACAGACACACAGAGAACCCCAAAGCCTGCAGAGAACCCCAAAAACTTACTGAATACACCCTTGTGCTGTTGATACATGGCTTGGAGCAGCTGCAGAGAGGTAACAGCTCCATGCCCAGCAGCCTCATTAGGCCAGGCTGATGAAGTTAAGCAGACAGACTTGGCACTGCCGTGGCTGATGTTGCTCTCCTCTCCTCCAGACACCCTGGCCTGGCAGACCAGGATGAACATCATCCACCCCTCAAGGTATCCCAAGATGTTCAGCATGAGGGTTAGTTATTTCCCAGCTGACAAATACAAAAATCAGCTACATCATATTCCCTGTGATGTGAAAACAAGCACACACCTCTGGAGAACAGCTTTTTACTTGGGACTTAGGGTAAGGAATAGGTCCTTTAATCTTTTTTGGCCTGAAAGGAAAAGTAAAAGGGAAATGAGTGAAGCTTGGTGAGAATCACTATCAGATGAGGATGTTACAGGTCATAGAATAGCCTGAGTTGGAAGGGATCCACATAGACCATTGAGTCTAACTCCTGAACCTGCACAGGACAGCCCCAAGAACCACATCATGGGCCTGAGAGCATTGTCTGAACATTTCCTCAGCTCTGTCAGGCTTGGTGCTGTGACCACTGCCCTGGGAAGCCCGTTCCAGTGCTCAACCACCCTCTGGGGAAGAACCCCTGTGATCTTCAGTTTCCTTCCTGGACCCTGAAGATTATACATCCAGTTACCTGGAGCCTGTCTCAGGCACAACCCAACCAGTTCTGTGTGCTTGGACATGTAGGATGTTCTGTCTCTCCCCAGGGATTCCCAAGGCAGATTAAATGATTAGCTGGGACCAGACAGTAATTTCTTTTTTTTTTTTTCTTTTTTCTTTTTTTTTTTTTTTTTCAGAAGGTGAGAACTAATCTGTTGCAGATAAATACTTCCACTGTTTTTTTTCTCTTATTGGATCTGAATTTCAGTTGAACTCCTTTTCCAAGAGCAGAAGGAGAAGGGGCGTAAGAAAGCTGGGACTGCCTGTGCAAGGATCCTTTATGGGAGAGGTGGGGGAGGCAGACAAACTGAAGCACTCTCACTCTGTACCATACTGCACTGCAAAGAGCCAGGGCTGCTAAAGGCTTGGGATGGAGGTGCAAAATACTGTCACATGATACTGGTGTGCCCAATCCTCCTCTCCCAGTCTCTATTCATTATGGAGTTTCCACAGGACACCATCCTGCACCCAAGGCACGTGAAAATGCTCGACTGGTTCTGGATATCTCCTGCACATTTTGCTTTCCCAAGCCCTTAAGCCAGATAAAAAGAACTGAGAAAAGCTCAATACTAAACACGAGCATGGCAAGGCTGTGCCCTGACGAGCCTGTGCTAGCCAGCCACACACCCTGGTGAAGATGGAGCATATGCTGATGGAGAGGTATCACTGCTGGCACAGCTACACCAGCCCCTGAACAAAGGCAACGAGAGTCATCTTCTGCTGGGTTTTGTCAGCACAGCAATGTGAAATGCAAGGTGTGAAGCTGTCATACTCCAAGCTGGTACAGCCATGGCAGTAGGACTTTGTAGTGCAGACCAACCTGTCTAGATCTTGGCTGTGCTGACACTGTTAGACACCTGTGCTGCTAAAGAAAACAGTAACAGATGCTGGAGAGTTGGAAAATATTTTTAAATCCTGCTAAACAACACATATGTGGTTGCATATGATAATTCTACTCAAAGGATTGTTGGCAATGAGATGCCCTGTTGTGCTAAATAATTTTTTTTGTTCACATAGGCAAATTCTTCTCACCTTATGATGAGAAAGGGTCAGTAAAGTCAGCTGTGGTGATTATTCACTTGAGGAAGACAACTGCAGCCCTATGTGTAAATGGAACCTTTCTAAACATACTAAAAATTCAGGGAAGTCAGCATATCATGTTTTGAAACTAATTTTCAGGCTATTATCATCACTGGAACTGACCTTAGGAGGTACTTCAAGGCTGCCTTCACATATTACACAGTTGATATTCCCCTCCATTAGACCACAGAACTATTTCAACATACTTTCTGATTATATTCAGAGACGAACTACACCCTTAATCTCTAGGGGGAAAAAAAGCGCTTTAAATGCAACTTTGGAGATTTTGGTACCAGAGTTATGCATTAAAATAATAAAAAAAAGGAGTTCTAGGGGCTAGAATACCTTTGCTGCTTTGATTTATGAGGTAAAGTTTTCTATGGTATCCATGCCTGCTAATTTATAATCAAACAGGGTTACAAATGCACAGTGAGCATATGTGAGCGGGTTTGAAAATGAACTGCATTTATATTACATATATGAATGCAAAGAATGAGAAAAAGAATATGGTGACAATTTGATCTCTCTCATTTTCCAACACACACTGTGATCTATGTAAGGAAAGGCAGCAAGACCAAAGGACCAAGCATAAAAATACCCACTGAGATGTTGAGATAAAGATGTAGCTTCCTATATCAGGATTTGCTGGGGTTTTTTTTCAGGATTCACCCCTGAATAAATACAAAGTTGGCTGCAGCGTGTTCTATATTGGCCAAGGCAAACAAAGCCCAGGAGATCCCAGCAAACTGCCAGTCTGGTCCCTTCTCCACATATAACATGCCACTATGTCAGTTAGCACTGTAACTTGATTTCCAGGCAGACAATAATTTTCTCTGGAGACAAAATGAGAGAGACAGGCAGAAAGAGAAGGAAAAAAAAACCCCAAATCTGTGAGCACTGGAAATGCAGAATAGCCCAAATTCAAAGGGAAATTTAGTTCTGATTGTTTTATTTACCAGGAGGCAGACCTGACTATCAATCCAGGCTTAAGGGAAGGCTAAAATATTTATTACTGTGTGGTCTGGGATGGATTCAGTATTATCCTAATTGCTTGTAGCAGAAGACAAAGGGATAGCTTTTGGACCTTTTTGATCTCTGTATGTAGTACAAGGCATTAGCTAAATGCTTCCCAGTTTTGAAGGCTTTGAACAAGCAGCACCCATCTGTGAAACTGATGGTGTGATCACCAACAGTCTCCTGATACAGCAGCACCAGTGAAACACTGACCAGCTTTGGTGCCAGTTGTGTGTTAACAACAGCCACAGGCACATCGGCACCACCAGCCAGCAAAAAAACCATGCATGCTCCAAAAGAAAAAAAAGAAGAAAAAAAAAGACAGGCTTCTGAAAACAAATCAGTGATGTATCCAGAGTAAATTGCATCTATTAGAGCAAAAAACCCCAACCCCCAAGATGCCACAGCTCTGAGGTATAACACCTGACAATCAAAGACTTCAAAGCACTTAGCATACATTAATTAGCAAGGACCAGGCTGCTCCTCTGCCCATTTAAACAAAGCAGAGCTGCCCAGCTTCAACAGGGGTATGGCTTAGGCTTTTCATGGAATGTATGTAAGTGTAATCAACATAAATCTTTGAAATACATTTTTACTAGACAGTGGTAATGCACATATTTTCTAACATTCACACACTGCTGTACAGGATGCCTAATGAAAGCAAATAAAAGCATTCAAATCTTGGGCACTGAAATTTCACCCTTTCAGAAGATATTATACATCACCTATAAATAACAAAGCATTAAATCTCAGTATTTAGGCCTACATACTCTGTGGATGGTTTACTACCAGGCATGTGTTATGCACTGGGTTAAATGCATGTGACAGTATTTCTTGGTCCAGTGGACATATCATATCATAGAGAACTGTTTTTTTGGTGTGTCCCCACAAATAAGTCTTAGTGATTCATTACACTATCAGAACAGATAAATGTAATCAAATATTGCAAAACAATTTTTAAAAAATTAAAAAAAAAAAGAGAAAAAATGCTCTCTGTCAAATCTAGGCCCTCCCTGGGGTATTCTGCAATCCAACAACTCCACTTCAGCAACTGGTTCCCTGCTGCGTAGCTTCAGCAGCTGTGGGGGGCTGCGATCATGACTACAGAAGTTGTTGTAGTAGTTAAATATAGGGCTGTTAACTTACCTAAGAATCATAAATTACTACAGGTTTGGAAAAAAAATATAAATAAGCTAGATTTTGGACCCCCTTGAGCTTTAAGAACATGGTATTTTATGTTTAAAAAGCCATAATTTGTGTCAAGATTTTGTCTGAACATCATTCTACTTACAATAATTTCAAATCTCTACATCCTATCTGTCCTGAAGATGCGAAAAACTTTATAATTGTTTTTTTCTCGCCTACATTTTAAAGCACTGTAAAGTTTTCAAAGTCTAACAGTATTGTAGCTGTTTATGAAACATTTTGCAAAATGTCCTTCTCACTTCTGCCTAAGTAACAATTTCCTGTGATAGGGTAAAATCTTGATTTTTAAGCCTTTATTTTAAGCAAACTTCTTGAAATGTATTTCTGTTATTATTAAATATTTTTATATAAATCCTAGTAAAGTCACTTTAGTATCCATGCCTGAGCAGGGGGTTTGTACAGTATGGCAAGAGAATATGAGCCATAACTAGCTGATAATGTAAGAAACCATTTAACTGCAAATGTTGTTTCTATTCATAGAGAATTAAATTATCAGGATGCGCTTAAGTAGCTGCCTTACCAAACTCAGAATTAAAAAAAAAAAAAAGAAACACTTTTAAGAAGTAGGTTGAGATTAAAGGACACAGATTTATTTAATGAGTATTAAAATTTATGGGCTCTCTAAGAATTAAGCAAGCTTATAAAGACTATTTTGAGAGCTGAATGGCTTTCACATAATGAAGATGGTTGATAAGACTCGGCTAAAACATTTCAGAAACAAACGAAAACAAAGGAACACCTCAGAAAACATGGTGATTAAGTCAAAATTTCAACTGCGAAGGCAATATACAAATTTCACAATCATTTCATAATCCGAAAATGCTACTCAAACCAACCCGCAAAGGTGCTGAACCTATGAAAGGATGACAACAGGCAATTTTGAATCTAGACAAGCATGAAAGAAGCATGTTTTTCTCCTTCTGTGTAGTTATGGCAACAGAGAGATATAAAACCCCTCCTAACTGAATAAGGGCTTTTTTCCTCTCTCTGCTCCCATCCGCAACTTTACAGCTGTCACCACAAGTCATCCCGCTCGCTCCGGCACGCCAGCAGGCAGCGAGCCGGCATCTGAGGCGAGCACAGAACAAAAGAGCCTGCAACACAGCTCCAGTTCAAATGACAGCCTCACCAGGGCTCCAGCCCGCACTGGGAAGACAAAGTTATAAAGTTTCACAAAAGAACTGAAGTGAATTTCTTCTCTGGATGTCCTAGTGGGAAATCAAAGATCTATTTTAATTTAAGGTACTTGTGGCTTTTCTCGCTAATGACCGAAATATCTAGAACAAGAGCTGCCCAACTAGTTTGCAGGTTTACAGGGGCCCATAAAGCCACTTGCACTGATCTGAAAAGCCACATACACAGGAAAGCATTTACTGTTTCCACTTTTGAATGTGGGCATTAAAAATGTGGAGGGCTGGGTGGTATCTTTGAAAACTGTTGTTGAAACCATGAGGATTATGGATAGAGCTTTAGGCAAACAGAAAATAACAGGATTTAATTTAAATAGAAGATTCTTGATGGGGATTTATAGACATTCATCCACGGGCTACTTCACAGATCTGTGACACACAAAACCAGGACCTACAACCAAGTTAGAGGAGGGTTTCCTCTGAGGTCCTCACAAAGGGCAGCCTTAAACTCAGTGATAAAAGCTCCAAAAAGGAACATACAGGACTGGAAATGAAATAACAACCACTTATTGTCTGTGGCCTTTTGAATTTTTATTTTGCATTCCTCAGGAACAGAACAGTTAGTGATCATTTACTTTGTCTTCAATGCTATGTTGCCCTATGACACGATAGAATCTGGTGTCTCTAATCAGTGTGTGCTGTGTGTCTGAACCAGTTTCAGGGGAGGTAATTATACATTCATTCCTTTTTTCTCATGTCTCCAAACCACACACACACACACAATGAAAATGGTGGTACTTTTACTTAAGTATGTAGCAATACATTTTATGCGTACAAATTAACAACCTTGGGAACAACCTCATTAAAAATCTATGGCTAAACTTCAAGGGCTTTGTGATTCCACCTCTCGTGTACTTGCCCTCCCCACTCTGACAGCAGAAGGCCAACATGTATTGAAGAAGAACAAACATCTACCTGTGCAAAAGCTGCCCTTTATGTTTCACATGAAATGTCAATATTTCAAAAGCTGGTTTTGTCTTTCCAAGTACCTGTGACCCTTTCAGTGGACTGAAGATTTCATGGACAGAGTTTTAAAAATGAAAATAGTTCTCAATTTGGTTTTTTTTTTCCCTTTGTATGTACATTTTTACTTTGCTGTAGAAAATGTCATTAATAGTGACAATATGGCACAACTGTCAAGTCTCACAGTGCTGACGTCTTTAGGTTAGTTTGGAAATGGTTTTCCTAGGTCATTATTTTTAATTAATACAATGAATTAGTACATTTTTATTCAAAATGTCAAACTGTTTTAATCATAACACAAATATGAAACATTGACCTAGAAAATAGGACGTTTTTATAGTACTAAATAGCAACAACATAATTAAAAGCATGACATTCTAAAATGAAAATAGTGTATTTGACCATTTTACATCTTAATGAACTATCATATCAACTTGCTATTTAAATTTCATTAAACTGGATAACAAATATAAAATACGTTTTGAAACAACATCATTTCTCATAACAAATTCTGGAAATATGTACCTTGTTAATGATGGTTAAATGACTTTTCTAATTAGTGTGGTTTGGGAAAAACTGATTAAAATGGCATTTTACAGGAAAAAATAGTTTCAAGGACAATTTATTTCACTGAAGACACTGTCAATACGCCATGAAGCAGTACCTACTTCGCCATAATCAGAGCTTGCTTCAGCTGTGTGGCTGTGCATTGTCTTGTGGAGTTAAACTGACACAAAGCCTTTTTAAGTGACACTGAGTATTTCCCAGTTCTAAACCAGCACATCCCTTCAACCCAGAGCAGATTCTGGTCCCCATGGCTGTACTGTGTAATAATTACAGTTATAGACACACACACTTGCAATACCACCAAAGAAACACTGTTTCTTGATTTCCTGACTTTTAATGTTAATTTTCTAGTCAACTTAACTTGTCTTGGCTTTTGTTTAGTCTTTCTCTTTTTCTTTAACTGTTACACTTTTATTCTGCAGCTCCTTCTTATACACTTGTGATTTTCTCCTAGCAATAATTTTAAAGGTAGTAATATATCATTGAGAATGTGATTAAGATAATTCAGTGCATTCCTAAGGACACCAAATTGCTCAGTTGAAGTGTAATTTGGGTAGGCTGCGACTTATTTTTAAAGATTCATAATGCTGTAAATGTAAAATAAAACTGAAGGTGAAGCAGCACGTCTGGGGTCCTTGTCTGCAAGAACTCTGAGAAATGAAAAAAACCCAACAAAACCACAGAAAATGTAGATTAACATTTTCAAAATGCCTAAATAACATCTGAGTCTGGGACTTAACAGCTCTTGAAAATTTAACCTATCTGTAATATGTCATAGAGACAAATAATGATTTCTCTTGAAATAATAGGATCAAACTGCTTTTGACTAACCAAAGTAATGTCAGAGGTTAAAAAGATAGAGCAGGAAGGCAAGAACCTACTCTGTAAAACAGCCATTCATCAGAGCTTCAAATCTCTGCTTGTTCTCTAGGGAACAGCAATGTCAACTTCACATAAAAGCAAGACCCAAGTCCCACTTTGAAGGGGATATATAATTCTTGTGTTAATCACACAAATTTTACATCATTTTCACAACAATCTTTAATACTAATTCAAGTAAAAGAAGTCAAAGTTCAGAACTCTGGAAGTTTGGAAGTGCAAACTCTAGCTATTCTTATGCTTTTGTTCCTTTGTAGTTGATGGACCCAAGAAATAATTCAAACCATTATTTTGTGGTTCTTAGTATTCATCGTATAAATGAGAAAAAATTATATAACTCCTTAAAAACAACTGTACAGTACTGAATAGAGCTTCAGGAAGGAAAAAAAGGACATTCAATCAAGGACTCAATTTGAATCTACTTGAGGTGCAATCTTTTCAAGTTCTATTTAAAAGCAAAAAGATAATATGGTTGCTGTGCACCCACTTATTTGGTGGTGCACTGAAACAATGCCTTCCTTTTACCCAAAAGTTAGGAAGCCACAAAGATTTCCAGTATGATGAACTTTTTGAAAAAGTTGGTTTTTTTTAATAACTAGCAAGCTAGCTGCTATAGATTTGTTTGGTATCTACTGACAAACAAGACTGCTGACTATATTTTTGGGCTACTTTCTTTTATTTTTCTTGGAAGAAGAAGGCCAAGTAGACTTAGAGGCAAAATTCAGATGAACAAAGCTAGGACTAAACCTAGTGAAAAGACATCTTGGAGCAGAATAACCATAAATAAAGTAAAACTGTAAAGCAAGAAAAAAAAAAAAAAGAAAAAGAGAGGACATGGAGTTTTGAAGGCTTGTGCCAAGCCATAGAAAAGGGAAGGTATGCTTTTAAGCACCAAAGGTAGAGGTCAACACTATAAGGAAAACCTGACTCTATTAACTCTGCAAAGCATAGCTGTTTCAGGACTGTGCCAGTGGCGAAATCAGACAGCAAATGATCAAAGACACTGTTATATGTTGTAAAAAAAATATACTACCTCACATACACATAGTAAAAATGATCCAGGAACATTAACAGCAGTTATTCTGGAGTTAAATCCTAGTGGACTAGCTAACTCTAAAATAATGCAACTGTTAGAGATCTTTAGAAGTTACGGAACTTGCTAAGTGACAGGTATGATGAGAGAAACCCTCTGCTACTTTGGACCTTCCTCAAAGAGACACTTTTCCTCCCATGAAAACAGAGTTATAACTATGCAGATGTGGCAGATGTTAGTATATGAATATTTATAAATCCAGAGGATATTTTGTTCTACCTCACCAAGCATGTTAATATTTGAATAGAATAATCAAAGCACTGAGTTCACAAAACAAACTGCCCCCTCACCTCCTCCGAGATGGAAGTGGTTTCTACTCTGGATGTGATGCTTGAGGTGCTCAGCCCCAGAGCTGTGCCTGTATCACCTCACGGGGCACTTGCAGACCTTGGAAGGGAGTGTAGGGCAGCAACGCTGGATTTCCAAAGGAGCCAGGGCATGACAGAACCACAGCCCAACACAGAGTGGTGCTGTGTGGGCTGAACTCAGGCTGGTCTGGTGGAGCTGTGCCTGAGCTTACAGCTCATCTCTCTGGGAATGACTTCCAGTGTCCCCAACAGATCACAGGATAACTAGCCTGAACTAGGACCTGTAACAACAAAGGCCTCATGGCACAGTACAGCACAGTTTGACCCAGTATCTTCAGTCTCCTTGAACTCAATTGCAGTAAGTCACCTCCCTGGCACCTAAAGCCAAGCACTACACATGGCCCCATGCATTGGACATGATGAATTGGGTGGAAACTTCACCACTAAATCTGAAATGCGTTCTTTTCATGGAACTATAAAAAATTAGGGTTTGCATGAATAGTAGAAGCACAATAAAACATTTTTATCAAGAACTGAACCAAGTTTCTTTTATAGAAACGTTAGGTATGTGGCCACACACGCATGGAAGGCACTGACGTTACTGTGGGAGGAATCAAAATGGCATTAAAGCAAGACTACATCTCAAATTGCTTTTCATGCCTTAAAAGCCAGCAGAGGAGAACAATGTTTTCTACCTGCCTATTCATTTCTACTAGACTGGAAAGTAACACACCTTTTGCCATTTTATCAATTTCATATGTATTTTGTACACCCATTTTCAAGTTTATAATTTCACACATACACTATACATGCACTGGCAATACATAGTGTTAACTCTGTCTTATTTTCCAGTATTAATGGTATCCCATGTGGATCAATGTTTTTAGTAAGAAGAATCACAGCGGTCCTCGAGTGATGGAAAAATAATGGCATTATCCATATTAAAATATTTTTCTTTTTTTTTTAATGAGAAGGGGGCTATTTGTGGAAAATCTGGAAAAAAATAAGAAAAACATCTGAGTAGGCTGTCTTTTCTCAAGGCTGTGAAAAGCTAGAAAGATCTTTGATGTGTCAGCTTTGACAGTTGTTTCAGTCCACCTCTGTTGGCACTGCAGCAGACGGCTGAGGATGTGCTTGCTCTCCTCACCAGTCCCTCAGGCAGAGGACAGGAGAGCACTCCTCAAAATACTGCTTATTAAAATTAAATTAAGATAAACACACTTGCATACTTTTACAGAGGGTACATATTTTGGGCTGAAATTTATCAAATCCACATTTAGATGTGTAAAAGGCATTTGGCCTTCATTTTGCTCTCCAGGCTCTTTCTGCAGACAGAAACAGGCTGCTCCAGTGGGAGAGTCTTCTTGCTTCCTTGGACATCTGTTTCAGCACATCTGGGTTTCCCTCAGGACTGTCCATCTATCCCTAGTAAGTACAAAGGAGGGAGAGCTGATGAGATTTGACTACCTGTCCACATTTTTCAATTCCTTTGATCCCCCTGGGTTGATGCTCATCTACCAAAAGGCAGAGATAGCTGGGGGCTGCTCCCATTGCTCCCAGTGGCCAGGGAGCACCCAGGACAGGAGCTACTAGCATGAAAGACACCATGCACATGCTGGCAGCTGATTAGGACAAAAAAGAGTTCTCCTGGTCTTGGGAAAATCAGCAGGTGATTTTTCACTATTTGGGAAGTCACTGTGAGAAATTGAAGAGGCTTCTGAAGCCATAAATGCTCTGAAAGAAAAAGAATGTGAACTGAATGCAAAGAGACAAATGGCAATCAAATAGAAAGAGGAAGAAATTTAGGGTTTATTTTAGACAACCAAGCTGTTGAACTGGGCATAACTGATGTGGAAAACTGTTATCACCCAAAGGTTGGATGACTGCTTTTGAATGGTGGTTACATAAAAGCAAACCTTAATGGGTATTGTTTGGCTCCTGGCCTGTTCTACTGTAACTTCCATTACAAAATTGCCGTTCAAGGCCTAGGAATAGTTCTCATCCAAGATCACACTGGAGAAATAGACTAGTAATTCATATATCCATAGAGACTGAAAAACTGCAGTAGCATTTCAAGGAGAGGTGAGAGCTAGGTATGGATAGAAAGCCATTTATTGTTTTGAAAGTATTCAGGAATGGTTGTCTTTAATCTGAGCTACTTCTGCCAAAAAATAGTAATCTGAATGAGCACCAAAGGAAAGACAACTTAAGACTTTGATCTCCTTACATGTTTGTGCCACCCCATTCCTTGATGGCTTTCCCATCCCCTCACACATGCTACTGGCTGATTTTCTTAGGAGCTGTTGCTCATCCCTTTCACAGTTGGACTGCTATCCCAGAGCTGCAGACTGAGCTGGCACCACAGCCCTTCCTGAGACATTTAGGACAAGTAGAACTATTTTAAGATGAAAGAAGATAGATTTAGATTGGATATCAGGAGGAAATCATTTGCTGTGAAGGTTGGTGAGATTGGTAAAATTATTTACTGGCACAGGCTACCCAGGGAGGTCGTTGACACCCCATCCGTGGAAGTGTTGAAGGCCAGGTTGGATGGGGCTTTGAGCAACCTGGTGTGGTGGAAGGTTCCCTGCCCACGGCAGGGGATGGAAGGAGACAATTTTTAACGTCCTTTCCGACCCAAAGCATTCTATGATTCTGTGATTTCCAGGACAGGCACAGGGCAAATTCTGCCACCTCATTTGATGGATTTGATGGTGAAGTTGACAAATGACCTGTTCACTCTGGCTCTGGAAGTCCAAATGGGTCCTACACGTTTTTGATCAGCAAAGCAAGTTGTCTCTGTGCCTCAGAAACCACCATACATCATTTGGAACACTGAGAGCCCCAGCCAGTCCAGGACTTAGCACACTCCAGCTTTACCCTGCAACCCGAATCTCCCAGCTGACAATGAAATGCTTTGCTGCTGCTCTGCCAGGACGTAATTTTCCCTTCCACCCAGCAACTGGCATGAAGGCATTTGAAATTCCACTGTAGCCCTGACAGGTGCCCAAAGCCTTTCAAGGCCAGCAGAAAGAAAAGACAGAGAGGGACTGAAAGAAAGACAGAAAGAGTATGCAAGGATGGGGAAACTACACTGAATTAGAGTTAATTAAACCCAAGCTTTGACAATGTTTAAATAACAGGATTCTACACCTAGCCCTGGAATGCCTCTATGAGCTGTCATTTAATTTAAAAGAGCACAATAGCTAAATGTCAGTCTCCAGGCAGATCTTTTGCATCTTTCTGATACTGTATTAAAAAGTTATTATAAAGCAGAAGTTCAGGATCTTTTTTTTCAGAGTTTGATAATAGCCTTCTCAAACTTCCCATCGCAAACACTCAATACAGTATTTGTTCCTATGAAACCAGAAGGAGAGTTATCCTGGATAGCTCTAGGAAACCAAAAACCAAAATCTCAAAATCTGCTCAGCTAAATCTCAGTCTAATCTGAATGTAATAAGAGGAGAGTATTTTCCTAGCAAGACAAATCATCTACTAGTAAAATGCTCCTACAATAAAATCAGTTTATAAAAAGATCTGAATCATCCTCCATTTGTAAAACATTTGATCAAAACTTAATGAATATTGTATTGCATGTTTTTAAAGAATAGTGTTAATACTCATTCAGGCTTTCATTTTCGACCTGCTTTAAGAAGGATGGCATTAATTTTCCCATATCCTATTCAGTGATGGTTCCGGATCTCTTTTAACTGCTAGTTTTCAAAACTGTTTTCTCAGCTTGAATTTATTTGAATTAGCATTTCTAATAGAAATTGAAACAAACAGAAATTGAGTACCATATTTTAATATAAATGTCAATAAAGAAATATTTCATATTTTAAGCTACTTTATTGAAAATTGTGTATCTTCAATGATATTGGGCTATTATTTCTTCAGTAATTAAACATCTGAAAATACCCTATATTCATAACTTTTAAAAATAATTAATCTCATATAACTCACAAGAACTCAAAAGCAGAAACATGTAAAGTTATAAAAATTCTCAAATCAGTGTACAGGAGCTATATGAAAGAAAAATATTTAGTCTCTCAATAATGATCTTAGTATATTAAGAACAGCCCTATGCGGTCTTGATGACAAACATGACACAGCTATTTGAATATGTTTTTGATGCAATAATTAAAATAAAGTCACAGAGATAATCCTTGGTAAAGGCTGCAGTTTAGAAGAGATGGTACTTTAGAAGCTCCTGACTCTCAAAAAATAGAAAAGAACCATATTTTGCACTAGTCAGCTAGAAATAACACATTGGTGGGTGCCCTCCAGATATGAAATAGAGAATGTCAGCTGAGCTTCAAGTACAGACAAAAGAAACAGGATACCTGAGTTCAGTCAGGACAAGCAGAAATGACATTGCCAAGGAGAAGATTCAAGTTGCCTGAGGACTCAGGTGGACACAAGCTCTAGTATAACACAGAAAGTGTGTGCATCAGCACTACCTGAGAATGGAGCACCCAAAAACTCACTGGGGATTTTGCTTCTGAGGCTGCAGCTCCCTGACACCAACCCTTCTGCTCTCATTCCCAAGTCCCTGCCCAAACCAGAACAATATGGTGGGGCCCTGTCCCAGGGCCAGAGGAGCAAAGTCAGGGAGAAACCTCTCTAAACACAATGAATGATCAGTTTCTGGCTGAATACTGGAGACTGCTTCCGAAGACAGGACAGGCTGAAAAAGCAAGACTTCTGCAATGGTTGTTTTTGATATTATTAAAATACTAGCAGAAATCAGTCAAATTAAGTGAATCTGCAGATTGCCTGATGGCAATACAGGCTGAATTTCACCCTTCCAGAATCCATTTAAGTGCGTGGATAAGACTCCCTTCCTTTTGGAGGCTGTCAAATGTTAAATAAATGATGCGTTGAAATAGAGAGTGCTCTTTGTGGGAGAGTGCAGCAGCGAACGCTTAGCAGTTCTCCCTCTCCTGCATACCTGAAAGAACTTCAGTGTTGTACTATAATATGATGGGGTCACTGACACACAACATTATTCCCACTGCGAACCACAGAGTTGAGCAAAAGGTGCCAGGAAATCAAATACTGTGATACAGGACAAATGACATTTCTAAAGACAACAAATAACTCTTTCTTTCAATCTGGTGGGAGCAGAAGCAGAAAGGGACAACACACTGGGAAAAATACAGGAAATGAGAAAAGCCTGGGCTATTAATAGTTTCAGTACAAATTAAAACAGCACAGAGAGAAATATTTTTTCCCCTCTGTTGGGCTCTACTGCCCTACTAAAAATCTTATCCCTTTAAGCAGTAACCTTCATGGATCCTAACACGGGTCTAGATTTGCTTGTGTGCCTCTCTCTTGCTGAGAAATCTGTCCTTCCTAATTACTTCTAGAGCAGTGACAAAAACCTTGTTGATCCGACCAGACAAATTTTGGCAAGTAAAAGAATTCAGAAGTGTAACTATGAACATGCCGACTGCTGAGAGATGGGGATGATAATAGCACTGTTGATAACAATAAAAGGGACATAGGGAAGGATGAGAACTTAATTTTTGGCCATGTTCTATTTAAAGCAACTACAAAAGACATCGAAAAGAGATGTCAGAGGCAGACACTCTGACAAGACATCTAAGAGGAGATGTCAAAGAGGTAAGGGGCTGCTTACAGAGATTTCAGTACCCAGCTGAAGCAATACAATCTTCCTTCTGGACTGTCTCCCCAGAGACTGAATATAGGTGTAATGATAAGGAAGTTTTCTTTATATTAATTGAGGAGGCAGGACAGCTCAAAAGTATCTTGACATTATGTATTTTTCTTGCAAAACGTCATGTTAGGAAGTGTGTTGCCATCAGGAGCAAGTACTCTTTCCCTTTTCTTGAGGGAAAATATGCAACAGTTCTGTGGTTTATTTTCGGCAGACAGACTATTGGAAATGCTTCAGTGATTTACTATTTATGCTTTAAACAAAAAAGAAAAATTTCCATCTCTTTACATCTTTGAACCTTGGATCAGTTGTGCTTGGTCTGTCCTCTGCAGTCTGTTACAGCATTGTAAGATTCATGCTCAAATACAGGTCCTTAGGATCACAGCCTAGATCTCCTTCCTCTCTGCTTCTTCCCCATCCAGAGGCATTGTGGCTGTTGTAACTTGAATATTGTCCACATTTCAGATGACTCTTCATTTTAATTTATTGACATGATATCTTTTTTGTTTAAAAACAAATGCATGAATACCACCACCCTCTGCTGCTCTTTCAGGTCACCATATGGCTATCAATTTTTAAATTTCTCTCCTGCTCTCTATCAGTCTTCACCCATCTGAGATGATTTTAATATTGATTGATGAGGAGAGTGAGACTAGGGCATGGATATGAGGGAAGAACATTGAAGAGGCTGTTCGTGAATCTCACTGTACTGCAAGAAGCCTTCATCTGCAAGAGACTCAGGAAGGTCTTGACTGTAACAGAGACTGAGTTCCAGGACTATCAGTGGTTTTTGGGTTTGTTTCTCAGAGTTAGTGACTGGCACCTTTGTGCATATTTGACTAGTACCTTTTGGGAAGATTTAGAATATTTCTTGCCTCTATTTGCTCTGGAATGAAGATTAGTCTGTTCCCAGGATGAAGCCAATGCCTTCAAAAAGTGCAGGTCAAGCTCTTCCTGCACAGGAGGCGCTGATATAACCTCATGCCAGTGCCTGGGTGCAGACCAAACTGACAAGCAACAGTACCAGGAACAGTGCCAATGACAAGAAAAGCAAATGTATGTCCCAGAAGATGAGCAGTCAGGGATACAGAGCTACCTCTCACATGTGACTACATTCTGGGGAATCTCCCTTGCATTACAGAGACTTTGTGTGTCCTTCATACACCTCAGGAAAGAACAACTTCCTTTCCTATCTCCAGAAGAGTTTTTATGTATACTTTCAGTTTGCCCTATCATATTTCTACTATCTTGATCCTTCCAAGCAAAATGTTGATGCCTTCTGGACTGTTCTACAATGACAGTGCAAACAGGAAGAACAAGTTTCTTAGAAAATCCAAGGAAGGTACTGCTACTCTCTGTTCTTCCCTTGGTACAGTGAGAAAACCCTGTGATGCCCACTCAGCTGCTCTAACAGAGTTTTCCATATTGTACAATGTACAGCACATGATTTTTACAATAAAATGGTCTTTATTTTCAAATACCATTTAAAAATTAAAAATATGCACCCATTTAGCACAGATTCTGTTACTAACCATAGGAATATGCAGCACATTGGGGAGCACCAAACCACAAAGAACCCTTTTTGTGTTTTTTCTTTTCAGTAATTCTCCAGTTGCAACACAGAATTCAGTATTTCAGAAAATGCAAATGCTGCTGAATTAGTGGTTCTGTGGCACTGAAACACCCCCTGAGCAGTATAACAGAGACAGCCCCCCACAAAGACATTTTCAGTAACTATGTTTTACTGTAAAGGAGTTATAAAAGATGCACTGCTTGGATTCTAGTCTTTGCTAATAATATCCAATATATATGAAGAGAATGAAACGTTTAAACTCAGGGATGGGGGATTAAAGGATATCCATGATGAATGAGCTGTAGAGCTGAAGAGAATTTGTTGTACATCCTGACCAATATAGCAGTGAAAGTAATCAATCCATTACCTCTCTACTGAGAGAAATGGAGGAGAGATAAGAGGATAATGAATGCCAGGCACAATACTGATAAGAAAGACACTTAAAATGACCAGCAAGAATATATTCCATAGTTAATAGTGCTGACAAAAACAGTGACAAAGTAATAATTTATTCATGGAATAAGAGCCATTCCTGTGAAAATCAAGGTAGCATTTTAAATTAAGGCAACTATTGAAATCAGACCAGTCTTATTAACCAGTAGCCATAAATGAAGTATTGTAGGAAAGAATACTTTTAAGGGCTTATTTTGCCATTAACACATGGGCTAAATTGCAAAATCCTGTTACTTACAAATGCAGATTTTTTTTTTTCTCCACCAAACCCTTCTGGCTTTTTCCTTAACCCTTTTCTTTAATGTAATAAAAATTCATATGAAGCTCTGCATATTCACATGCAGCTTGAATGGCTAATGCTTTTGCCCATGCTGACATGCCCTCATCTCGGAATCTTCTGAGAGGCTGACCTAGATTTTGAGTCCTAATAATAACACTGAGTATTTCCAGGACTAAATTTAAATATATTTGATGATTTAAAATACAACCCTTAATTAAGAAACCACACCTATCCAGAAACTATTAGTTTTTCTCTCTCTGTGCCTGAAGATTGTGCAGTAGGAACATACTGTGCAACATGAAGTGTGGGAGATATATAAGGAACAGCAGTGACTGTGTTGAATGACATAAAATCTGCGTCTGCTTCAAATGGCTGAGGTTATGACTAAGAACCAGGCTGTTCCATCCTGATTTTCTTTTCAGATTTCATTTTACCATTTCCTAAATGGCTATACTATTCCTAAGAATACTTGTGGTAATTATCTACTTGGAAACTGAACCTGTGGCTAAGTATCCTGGTTTTCTTGGTACACAAACCAGGTTTGTGTGTTGTACACGAATCACATAACCTTCTGACCTAAAGGCTGTTATTAAAACTTGAAAATTTGATTTTCACCAAAATATCTTTGAATTATTTCAAGAACGTCTTTCTCGTATTTCAGTTGTGGTGCCAGACAGAGATGGGTTTAGAGGTTTATCACTTCCCACAGACAGTAATTTTCTCCCTCTATGTCCATAATAGATACACAGCTGTACTGTCAGATTTTTTTGTCTCATCTTAGATAAAACTAAAACATAACTTAAAGGGATTTAACAACACTTTTAGAATTCTATTTTTACATAAAAGCAATTTTATGTATCCATTATAGATACGAAATAATCTATGCTAATAAATGTGCCCATCACAAATCCTGTCCAGGCAATTACATTTTCCTACTTCTTTCTAATAACGGTGGTGGAAAGATATTGTAAGCCTGAAGTATTACTTAATCAGGTTCTCGACTAGAAAGTGTTTCAGGGAGAAAACAGTCACTAAATTAGGTAAAGACTTCTTTGGTGGGCAGCACTGAAATGTTTGGAGAACAGGGAAAAAAGTCTCTAATGTACATACACACAGTATCTCCTGCTGCAGTAGAGCTCGCAGAGCAGGCGGCCGCAGGACAGTGCAAACAGGCTTTAGATCCCCCAGCTGACTGTATTAACCCCCAGCCACTGAAAGCAAAAAGAGGGCTCACTGGCTACTCTGAGCACAAAACAGACTTTTATTCAATTCCATCAGAGCTCACGCAGAGATAGTGACAGTTTTCTCAAAAGGGAACACAACTCGCCTCCTCAGCTCCTCGGTGTCAGTAACGAGCCGCTCTAATCGCCTTAGAGTGGCTCAAAATAACTGGGCAAAGGAAGTGCTGCTAAAAACCTGCTGAAGTAACCCCTGCTTTATGCTGAAACTGTGCTACTTTGTCGTGCTCTGTTCAGGGTTTTCCACACAGAATTCTGCCATGTTCCCATGGGTAGATGGGGAATTTTGACAGACCTGGTAATTCTCTTAGGCTCCCAATATCTTGCCTGATCACTGGCCCCTGTGGCTACAGAGCCTTCAAAAACCTGAATATTTCATCCATTTGTATCCTCAATTGGGGGTTCAGAAAGCAACTGACAGACCCTTCCCACCTTCCTTCCCACACCCCTCTTCTCTCCCTCCCACACACTTTCTTTCCTGCCTTTCCCTATTTTTTTTAGAAGAATCTTGTATAACTTTTGCAGCTCTTATCCTTTCTTTTAGTGGCAGAAGTTGGAAATAGGGGATTTTGTGGATTCCATCAGTTTTCCTTGTGTTGTGGGAATACTCCCCACAGTTTCTAAAGAAGACGCAACCCTTCACTACAATGACTGCTGTAAGGAAATTCTGTCAGGAGCACATGTCAACCATCCTCCCAATAAAAGACTTGGAGTAAATCATCTCTATGAGCATTTTGTCAATTTATGAGGAATGAAATCAGGTCTCAAAATGAATGTGGCCTATTCTGGTTTACTTTGAATGTAAGTTTTGATTGATTGGGAAGAATGTTTAAAACACTCAGTGCTCATCAACACCAATTCACTGACAATGGTTTCCAGCTTACAAAGCAAGACACGGAATATGAGGAAGAAATTAAATGAATAAAATTAAAATGTCAGCAGAGAAACTAAGTAATCTCCATCAAGACTCTTATGTGATCCAGACCATTTTGCTGCTGTTATTATTCAAAACCCTTAGGGAACTAAGGATCTAGGTCATCTACAGGATAAAGAATGTACTATCCAGGAATCAATATTCACAGTAGTAAATTAAATTATAGTCCTCTCCATGCAAAGAGTTTTATTATTACAAGGAGTGTTGATAATTTAAACTCAACAGGAAAAAAAAACAATCTAAGTCATCAGACAACTTTTTCACTATGGCATCTCCCTATATACCATGCTGTCATTTAACTGTCAATAATTCTTTAACTTTCTGTGAAATAAGATACTGCACTTTCCCAGTGAGCATATGGCTACTATAATGATAGGCTTAGATAAGCCACTGCATCTGTTAATACTGACAAAGTTACATTGCCATTAGCACTAAAGCAACATCAGCACCATGGATGGGGCATCTGAGACATCCTACAACATGCAATTGCCATTTGCAATGGGAAATTTAACCACAGCATTATGATTACAGAATTTCCAATGCCTGAAATCTGATAGAGAAGTTGATTTACAGGAACACTGGTAAACCAGGCCTGACAGGTTTAGGAGCTGACACTAGCTGCAATGTCTCAGTGTAGTCTCCTACTGTTTCTTCCACATTTCAGTGGTCAGAGTGTATTTACCTATGACCAACACACCAATTTTAGACCCTGCCCAGATGCAAAAGTTAAATCTTATAATAGTTTTCAGCCTAATTGAAGTTGATAGCATATGATTTGGAACTGAAGGCAATTGTACAATGTGTATCTAAGCAGTCACATTTCTGTTTTTAAACCTCCATAGAAAAGCTTCTCATTTCATGGTACATTATGGATCTCATTCATTGCATTAACTGATGAGGAAGGCAGACTGGTTTGATTGATTGCTTAAACTGGCAGAGCTCAACTCATCTTAACTGCACACTCCAGGGCACTCGTGTGCTGCTCTGCACTGCACCCGGGGGTGGACAAGCCCTGCAGTCTCTTCTCGGCCAAATCAAAACACAAGATACAGAGCTTCCACCTTCCCTCCCTAACAACACATTGCTTCCTTGTCTAGAAATGGCCACAACTTTTTTTCATACTCAATTTCTCTTTGTAATTTGGTGAGAAAAAATGAAACGTAGATAAAGGAGAAATATTGCTAAAGAAATGCAGCACTATTCATTTATAAGAATCTGCTGATTCCCTTTCTCAAATGTATATAATCCCACACAAAAGCCTCTATTAAGCCACATAACAATGCCACTTTGGGGAAACTTCAGAAACCTGAAATTCAGAAAACTGCAAATACAGTGTTAAGATCAGACTTAAGGAAGGAGAGAAAGAATCGTTTCATTTTTAGCTCAGCAGTCATGCAAGGTTCCAATACATCCAAGTGCCAAAGTCACAGTTTGCTGGTTTATTACTGAGCACCCGAGGCTCAGCTTGCACAGAAAATTAGGAAGGTTTAGCTTAATTGTTTCCCGAGTGTACAGATGACAACACATAACTACAATTAATATATTCTTCTGCTTAACTTGGGAGGTGAAAGACATTACTATGAACCACTGCTTCTCTTGCCAAATGAACCAGCAGATGCAGCAGGCCCAAGAGATGCTGAACCTTCTGATCCCACAGACAGCCAAGTTGTCATGATGCTTCAGCAACATCAGATGCCTTTGAGGAACACAAGAGCACCAGGCACTGCATATCAACACGTGAAATGGGCTTTCACATGCCACTCCAGCCAAAAGCATTTGGGAAATAAACACATGCCTGTCCTTCCAAGTGTGTGTTATCATCTTGCTCTTGCTTCTGTAGTGCTCCTCCACCATTCCCTGAAACTGCAGGACCACCACACCTGTCAGAACAAAGAGCTTCTATCAAGTGCCTCTGCTGATCATAATTAAAGTGGCACAAAAGAAATATTTAGAAAAATGGAGAAAGTACGGAGCAGATGGATGGAAGTAGGAGCGGGCAGCTCACTTCTGGCTGCTTCTCCTCAGCAGTCAGATTGCAGCCGTAACGATGGCCTTTCCTTCCAGATCTGATCCTAGCCAGATGATTAAATACCCCTTTTGGCCACTGCAATCTCCTAGTGACTGAGATCTCCTCTGGTTATAGATGAACTATTCTTTAATCATAGTGAAAAAAAAAAAATCCCCAAAGCTGCTGCATTCTGCAACACTCTGCATTCACCTATTTGCTGAGAGCAATAAAAAAAACCAAAAAAACCCAAACCAACCAAACAAACAAAAAAAAAGGCTCTTGCACATTAACCTACCTGGCCCATGAAACACATGTTTAAAAGACCATTATAAAAGACCATTATTGTGTTTGAGCAAGCAGCACAATATATTGCCAGAAGACAACTGATGGAAAAAGCTGAAGAGCAGCCAGAGCTGTCCAGAATCCAAATCCTACTCCTGTTTTATTCTCTCTTTATCAAACTCAAATCACACTCCCTCCAGCTCTCTCCCTCCCTGTCTCTACACACATTGAGTTAACAAAAAATTTCTTGTAGCTGTTAATGAAAGCTTATAGCCTGCAATATACTGTTGAGCTGCCCTGATTCTATCTAATACACATTTTATTATTTCAGGATTAATAACACGAACAACCGACAACACCACAATATACTTACACGGAACCTTAATTTGAAGATTGCAAAGGATATTACAAAAGACTGAATAAGTATTAATATGTCTTTGTCCCTGGCCAGCAGAGAACACTGATACACACACAAACAAAATTCATTTGGGATCTGAACAAAGAATCCTCAGCTCTGAGTGAGCAGGGTGTCCATAAGCCTACCCGCATGCATAACTTTAATTATGTATTAAATATGCCTCTGCCCCATGGCTGAGGTCCAGGCAGGAGCTAAGCAGCCCTAGAATCAGTCTGGGGTGGCTGCAGTGGGTCGTGCTCCACAGCAGCAATCCTGTGCTCTACAGCAGTGCCAGCTCCTGCCAGGCTCACCTTTACTGCAGTAACCCTGGCTTGCATGTTTCCTGTACATTTTATGGAGTTACACAGTTGAAACCAAGGCTAGACTACTTTACAGTCAGGAGTTAAATGTATGGGATTCATTTGCTCTTCTGTGCTTTAGGTTTTATCAGAAAGGTCTGATTACTTATCAGCGCTGATGCCATGTGAATTACATCAAGATGAAGAATTCACATGAAAATAAGTCATCAGCACTTTGTGCTGAGTTCCATATGACTTCACAGAAAACTATAACCTTTTTTTATAATTTAAAATTTCTTCTTTAAAATTTCTTTACAGTATTCTACAGGACAGATGAAAACATTTTCCGTTCCTCTTCTCACTCTCCCACCACCAGCACACAGAAAAGGATGTTATTCTCTGTTAAACTAGGTAACCGGAGAAGTTTACAAAAGCACATACACATTTAAAAGAAAATTATATTTCTTATAATCCAATTGGACTGCAACAATGTATAATTTTGTAGACCTTATCTATATGATTTTATACATTAGCTTAAATGTGAAAATACTTGCAAGTTAAAATGACCATTTTGAGCACACAAATTGCAATATATTAGTATAAATTTTATCATTATATGACAGAATTGCAGTTTCCTTTTTTATGTGTAAAAGAGAAATGTAACTTATGGTCAGAATTTAAGTGAAATTATCCAATACTGAATTGTACATGTGCATACAAATATATAATTTCATTATTTTTACATTGAATTTCTTCATCTTTAACAGCATTTATATGAGAATTAAACCCAGGTAATTTCTGAATATTTGGAAACACTCTCCCAGGATGATGAGACTCAAATGTGTTTAATTGTGCGCTTTGCAGCCCACTTTAAGTGAGCATTTGAAGTTATTGTCATCTGCAGATCTCCCATTTCCAAAGGAAGGCAGCCCCATAAAGCACAGACTCCATGCTCACTGGCTGCTCTATGGACACATTAAATATCTGCATAAATCATTGCAGGATTAAGTTCCAAGTCAGTTTGGAGTTCAATTACTGACTGAAAGCTTTCTTTTCTACAATAAACTAATGCTCAGTTCACTGAAAATGAACCCCAAACCAGACAAACAACATTTGGAAAAAAATTCAGCTGGTATAAACGTGTTGTTCTGCAGGTTTAATGGCCATAAGGAACATGGAGCATTTGAAAATGCATCACCATAAAAAGCAAACAAGCACCCACTCTACAGGCCAAAGCCCTGAAGGGAGGTAATTTTTTGCTGAAACAATTATAAAAAACTTAAGAAAAAAACGGGTCTTGTATGAAAATGCCTCCTACACAGCCATCTCCACAGCATTGCTAATGTGCTGCTGTAATGCTTTCTGTGACTGGTTATAATTTCATCTCGGCATACCCGCCGAGTTCAGCCATTTACTTCAATTAATTGAAATGTGGCTACAAATAAACGTTTGAAAAATATAGGTAAAATGCTGCTTAATTTTATTTTTCAGTTTTATACTTTAATTTTGCCTTTATGCACATCTTCCTGTTCTACCGCAGAGAGACACATCTTCCTCTCCTCAATTTTCTATGAGACTCGTCACTCTATTGCTCTTAGTCTGGACTTGGGAGATAGATAATAGGGCAAATTTGACAAAACCTGTGCAGGAAATGAACACTCATTCATTTATTAGTGAGTCTCACTGGGCACTATTAAACTTGTAATAAAAAAGTTATCGAAAAGAAGAGAACAAACCTACTGAATTAGAAACACAGATGCTGGTGATGTCTTCAGCTTTTTCATTAATTCCCCACAGGTTGTTAATGGGCAGCACTGCTCTGAGCCACAGGGAATCAAGGAGTTAACACTTAAGGCTGACAGGGAGAAATTATGATCCCACTGTACAACATTACTTGCTCAGTATTGCTGCCAAGGGGCAGCAAAGGTTGAGGACCAGTGCACTAGTCTTACTGCATAATTATAATATTACTTTTCAACCTATTTCTGGGAAATCCTGAGGCTCCACACAAGGTGTAGGTGACTGTACCAATCTGGAGATAAGCACCCCAGACTTTGGGAGTCTCATTTCCCTAGCCTAGGAGTGATTACACAGTGTAATTGGAGATGGTTAGTGGAGGTGTGTGAATCTCTGGTAAATTCCTGGTGTAGTACTGCATTCTCAATTTACAGGATGAGTACGTGAAATACTAAGACTAGGTATCTTGGGAGATTTTATCAATATAAATAAACAAAATATAGTTTGGAAAGCAAGTTTGAAAATAGTTTCCATATTCAATAATAAATTACTTTTTAAATATTCATGCATTTTATGATTAATGCTATTAGCTGTTAATTAGCTAAATAAATATGATTAACTGTGTGAATTTCTCAACCTTTCTATCAGTTGCTTAGATAAACAGTTACATAGTGAGTGCTTTATTACGTACATAAAAACGTCTCATAATGCATAAGTACATATTGATGTTACATTTCTTTGCTGTGATATATGCATTAAGTCTCAGGCCACTTTGAAAAGAAACTACAGATCTTAATAATTTATGTTCCAAGTTTTAGCCAGGATTATCAATGGTAGATTTTGAGCTTTTTCTTTTAGTAACATAATATATCATAGTAAAAATGCACAGACAAGCGATGTGTCAGTTTGATTTTTTCCACCTGATTCAGCAACCCAAAATTCAGACACAGCAGTTTAAGCGGAGTTGCACACTGAAGAATTTAAGTCTAAGCATTTAATCTGTTCTTTCCATAAATTTCTGCTGCTTGTGCTATTATAATGATGTTACCAGAGGAAGTTTATTTATATCACAGATTTTCAGCATCAGCACATTCAGAATACAACAGCAATCATTCATTCAATAGCTAACAGCAATGTAATAATATCATCACTAACACTCTAAATATCAAAAGAACATTTAGAGAAAAGACAATGGAAAATAAAGTCACTTTGAACAATCAGTAACACAGGATTCACTAAACCCAAAATGTATGTTTTAAATACATGTACAGAGAAGCCAGCCCAGAAATAAATAGCAATTATGTGCAGCTAGTTTGGAGCAACAGGTTGCATATAATTAAACAATAATAAATAAGGAGATCTTTATGGGCCCATTAATAGGAACACACACTCCAGAAAGCAGCATATAAAGATCTTAAGCCTTGTGCATCCCAACACACCTGAAGAGATTTTGTTCATGAGCAAACTACAGTCAGCATGACTGTAAAGCAGCAGGGGCAAACCTGACACCGATCTGTCTAGACTGTGCACAACAGGATCACCCTATGCAAACATGAAATGCCGAGCCCAATGGTGACAGATATGAGCCAACCCCTCCTTTTTTTTAGACTATGCACCATAGCTTCTTTTTTTAACAGCCTCAGATCTATCATGAAAGCTCTTCTCCCTGCTGTTCCTAATGTATATTGTAAAGAGCTACCAAGAACAGCACTTTAAGAAGTCACTTGTCATTCTCTCTTCCCTCCCCTGCCTGCTTCCCCAAGTATTTAGATAATAATGGACCTGGTTAAAACCATAAAGTCCATGAGCATACTGCTGAGGGTTCAAAAGGCTAGACCTGTAAAAGCACAGAAAAAGACTTCTATTGAAAATGATGTTAACAAAGCGATACTCTCAAGAGGTGAAGAAGTGGTCAATCCTGCATGTTGCCGTATTTTAAAAGAAAAAGTAAATTATTTCTCCTTATATTTTGCAGTGTGTGTGGGTGCAGAGTGTGTGCTGGAGGGAAATACTGCTTTATAAAATGAATGGGTGAGCACTGAGAAGGGCAATGCAAGTCACAATAAAGTTTGTTCAAACAATGGGAAACATGAACACCAACCTTGTAATGGAGTCCTACAGAGCTTCAGTTAAAATTGAAGCATAGATAAGGACCCCTGCATGGCTGAAAGGCTGCCTGGCTCAAGGGGAGAAATGCCTATGATGGGACTTTTCCAGGGAACAGGCAGCTCAAAGAATGTGTGCATTAGACCTGGGCAGTGAAGTGTCCCTATGGGAATGCAGCTTGTGTCTAAGTACCAATCTAGAGCTGCCTGTGAGCCTCTGCTAAACATGAAGGAGGAGAGTTTTCCAGATGAACTGGCAGGACAACTATGCGGTACTCTTAAGGATGTTTAGTTTTCTGGTGCAAGAGGCAGCACAGGAAAAGTGCTGGGTTGAAAGCAAAAGAGATGGTGTCTCATGTATGTCTGAGCAAAGCAGCTTCTTCATTGACCAAAAATTGGTAGACAGGAAAGACAGAGACTTCTAAGGACCTTTATTGTGAATGCAGGCGACATATTTGATAGGGCAGAATAAAGTGAGGGCAATAAAAGATTCATCAAGTTGGGCAACCTGATGACAAGTCCAGTCTTTCCAGTCAGCTTTGTGAAAGCTCTAAAAGGAACAAGGCTGGCAATGTCCAAGTCAAAGAATGTGAACATTTGGTGGCTGAGACATAAGATGAAGAGAGACAGGAGAAGAGCTCAGGCTGTGAGAATGACCTGGAAAGCCTGTATCATGGAAGGGCAGAAAAAGCAGCAAGACTGTGATTCAACCAGACTGCAAAGAAGAAGGCACACATGTTGAACATGGTACCTGGAATGGGCAGGTGAGATGACGTTGTTGCTCACAGCAATAACTGATGGTTAGACATCTGTAGAATTAAAGGCCAAGATTTAAGTAGGACATACAGACTGTGACCCATCCAATTTGGTGTAGATATCTCAAGCTGGGCTCTCAACAGAGGAGACATAGTCAACAGAGCCAAAGGAGCCATGCACAGTTCACATTTAGCAGATCAGACGAATTGCCACAAATCCCCTTGATGCTCTTGTCTAGATCTACACTGATGGAAAAAAAAGCCCTGATAAAATACCTCGAATATTAACATCCACCTGAAGTGAGGTGTGATGAATCTTACCCCAGGAAAAATGCCTGGAGCCAGGGGAGATCCAAAAATCATTAGACTAGATACACCTCTCAACAGTTTTTCAATCTTACTGCAATGTCTTCTTGGGAATCTGGAAATGAGGTGGATAGCTACATGTGGATCCATTATTGTAGATGGCAAGGATGATAGTATATCATGACAGAACATGAAATTCAATATATTTCGTGTTATGTCTACTTAAATGATATGAATAAATCAGCCTGGCCTAGCCTAGGTACTTAAAACTATAGAACAAAATAAATATAATTGTGTCCAGAGAAAGCAAACTGCCTGGAAGGTGCAGGCACAGTCACATTGAAAAATACCACCTCATAAAGTCTGTAATCTCTCTCAGACAGATCTTCATTATAGCTAATCACTATTTTGCCAAAGGCACTCATGGCAACATATTTCTAGGGGAAGGAACAGGAAGGCAGCAGGGAAAAGGAAAAAAATTCTCAAGCCACTGCCCTCTCACCTCAAAACTGAAGCCCAATGAGAAAGTCAAATATTTCACTTCAGCTGGAAAATTTTAAGAAAGAGTTCAAATGGAATATTGTAGCAGGTGAAATTGAAAACGGGGCAGATAAGTGGTTGCAAGGCATATACTCCCCTCTGGCAATTTTTAATCAGGAATACAGGACTCTTAGGTGGAGGCAATATCATATACTTACACACGGTTATATGGTCCAAGCAATAACCTTGCATTGGTAATAAATTAATTTTTTTCCTATAAAAGTTGGTTTCACTTTAACACAGATATCTCCACTGAGGGGTATGGGTGGATGTTTCCACATCAGCACACATGCTCAATGCAAAATGAACAACTGTGCTCTCCCACTCCCTCCTGATGAAGCACAGATAGTCCAAGACAAAGCCTGGTTAATAAACCAGTTGTAAACAATCAGGGGAGACAGGCAGAGCACTGAGCTGTGAATTGCCTTCATACAAACTAGGGGTTGCAAGGTAGATACGGTGTGAGAGCCATCTTAGAGCCAAGATAAAAGAGACAATAAAAGAGAAAAAGACAGAAGAGAGCAGACAGACAGAAAGCAGCAGGAATATAATTTCCTTTAAAAATAATTGCATTCAATTTATTCTCTTACCTTACACTCCCAGTACTAAGTAATCTAATCAGATGCATATGGTTTTATTCTACAAGGTACACACGAAGCATGCAATAAAATCCCCATAAAACATGACCTGTGGTGACTCACTGCAGCTTTCAGAGGATATATCTAATTTTTTCTTCCCTTAACAAAGATCTTTTGCAGCCTTGTTTTCTCCTTCCACACTCCATCTTACATGTAAATCTCTTCCCTTGGTTTTAAATGTAGTTTGGCTTGTTTGCTCTTTTAGTTTTTCTTTTTATTTTTTCTTTTTTTTTCTTTTTTTTTTTTGTTTTGTTTAGAGGCACTGGAGTTGAATCTATTTTCTTTAGACTAGAAGGTCTAGCTGAAGGACCTTTGCTCATGGCTGTGAAGTAGCCATCCTTTCTGAATCTTAATTTTGCACAGCTTCCTAAGACCAGCTTTTTACAACACTGACAATTCCATTTGATTCTTCCCTAATTCAGTCTTAATGTGGGAGAATACACAAGCTTTCATAGGGATCTAACAGCACCTGTAAAACCTTTGTTCCCTTTGCTTTGCCAATATGAACAGGACAGTTTCTTCAGTAGCAACAGTAATATCTGAAGTGAATGTTTTCCTGTAGGAAAGCTGGACAGGTATTTCATGCATTTGTGATTTAGAAAGAGAACTCAGGAGCAGCCAGGGTGAGACTGACACTCTGTGAAATAAAGGCAACAATATTGTGAATTCACTTATTTATTTATCTCACTTGTGTATGATATATTAGCAGACTTTAAACCTTAATAAGTTTAAATTACGGAAAGTCTAGAAGAAAATATGCAGGTCAGGCTGTATTTCCCAAGTTAATTTACAGCTCTTTCAGATTGCCTGCAGTTGTTCAACAAGCTCTGTACCAGACCCATATTAGGAGGCAGGACCTGAAAGCAACCCAAGTACAACCCCATCACACAGAGATGTGACATTTTGATCTCATTTCCAGCCAATATGTTCCAGAAGGCAACGCTTGAGGCAACCTCCAGTGTGCCAGTTTTCTGCCTCTGAAATCTTTACCAGAGGTGCTTCCCCTAATTTCAGCTGGGATGCCCACACATAAAAGAAGGGTCTCCTTTAGACCTGTAGACCACAAATCACGTAGGGCATCACAGATCACTATGAATGCTTTAACTCACTCCTATAACCAAACATTTTTCAGGAAATTCACAAAATCTGATTCTTCCAACTGCGCTTGCTGAAAGCTGCAGGCCCCTCCTTGTGCTGCTTAGCAGTTCTGTTTATGAGTAGCCCCATGTGTTTGTTTTATTTACTGCTTTGGGTGATCTATTAACTTATACAAGACCCCAGACACCCTAACACTGTTAAATGTATACATGCATTTCATGTTGCATTAATTATACAATATATGTAATTAAAGTAAATCTTGGCAGCCTTAAAACTGCCAGTCTGACAGGATCTCAGACAGTCACCTAGGAGCCTTTTTCATCTTCAAGGAATGATAGCCTTAGCCTTTCCATCAAATCTTTCTTGCACGGAGAACATCAGCAAGAAGTTCAGATAAAAGGGCAGGAGAGTTATACCCAGACTCCTCACAGACCATCCTGCCAGCCTGATTTATGACAGAGGGACTAAACTGGGCACACATCCAGCACAGATACCCCGAAGGGCTGGAGCCTTAGCCAGGGTAGAAAAGGGAAATGGCACCACAGTCACAACCATTAATGGGAACCAGCAGGATGAGAATGCCTAGATCTTGCCTAAAGCATGGCTCCTGGATGGCCAGTGGGAAGAGCCCTGGCTGAAGGCCTTGCTGCTTCCCCATAACAGTACACTGTCCCACATCCCTGTACTTCCTGCTGTCTTGTCCCACTGCTCCAGGACACTCCTTGTGATCTGCACTTGAACTCAGGCCTGAGCTTTTCTCCTCTGCTGTCAGTCCTGCAGCTTTCCTGTTTGCTTCTGCCACGAGGGAGGTCCTAAGGGTGCAGCTTCCTTGTAACATCTGTTTTCCACAAACCAAGTCCAACAGCTCCAAAAAGGGCTCTCTCCTACCCTCACACGTGGTTTAGTGGGCCACAATGGATTTTTCTACTTGATCTTCTAGCTCTGTCACTGCCACACAACAATCTAACATCCACAGAGTGTCCACCCTGAGACTAGGCTGGCTGCTCCCCGAGAGATGGGAGACATGAGTGTCTAACACAGAGGAGGGGACTGTGTCTGGATTTCCTATTTTTCAGGCAGTGTCTACCCAATAACTGTTCTTCTTTGCCACCTCCCCTCTACTTGGTCATTCATGAATTAAAGGTCCAAATGTGGAGCTTGAGGGTGTGAATCCAAGTTTCCAAAAGGGATCCATGTCTTCAAAAGCAGTGAGATTTTAGATGTACCAATTCTTTTGTTCTTTCCTGTTACCTGTCCTGCGTGTGACACCCTGCTGTGCCTGCTGCCCCTTGTGATCTCTGTCCTTTAAGCCCAGCTCAGAAGTGCTCAGTGCAGCCCAGAGCCTGACTCCTGTGCATTGGTGTGCTAATGCCTAAGCCTCTCTGGGGACAGGGGGACAGAGAATGGTCAGGGTAAAAGAAAATGAACACAAGCAGAGAGAATTGCTGTGCCAGGGCTGGAGGGCAGCAATGAGACACACTGAGGCTGGAAGGAAGCCACAGCAGCTCAAAGGGATTGCAGAAGTGTGACAGTGAAAAGAGGAGGCGAGGCTCTATAGGGACTCGAGGAACAAAGGAATGCTCTGTAGGGATTCAGGGAACAAAAGAATGGGCAGAAGGGTCTGCTTCAATATCTAGACCATGCAGAAGTACTATAATCTCTTTTTCTTTGCTGCTACATACTCAGTGGCTCTCTCAAGTCGTGCATTTTCTTTCTAGGCTGCCTAATACAGCCCATTTCAGAGGTAAACATTTTTTTATCTTTAAGTAAAAACTCCTTTTATAGAAAACAACCCCAATCACATACATTTGCAAGGATTTTGATCCCTTTTTGGCATGCCCTTGTAACAATTTTGATCCCTTTTTGAAATGTGATGGAAATGTAGTGCAATATCATTCTTATTTTGAATTTAATAAACAATTTTTTTAATAAACTATTTTTTTAAATATGCAGAATTTCCAAGTTTTTTCTTCTATGCTGATTTACCCACACACATGATTAAATCCACAGCACTCTTGGTAACAGTAAAAGTTAGAGGAACCAGAGGAAAGGAAGTGTTTGTATAATGAAAGCATGGACACAACTCCACAGATTTGTGAGTGTGGCTATTACAATACTCAACTGCTGGAAACTACAGAATGGCACATGTTTCATTTCTAGCTCCACTCTGGGACGTAAGGGAAAGCAATCACGGAACACCTTGAAGAGAGCTCTCTGCAAAGCAGACTGTGGTAATGGGTCTGGAATTCCTGAGCAGTTCATAATTCAGTTCTTACGTTAAACAAAAGGAGACAGCAAGACATAATGAAAGGGAAAGCCCACGGGGAGAGCTGACATGCCATGGACATGACTGGCCACTTTTTACTCCTGCTGCTCTCCACTAAGAGAAGCTGAATGCACTGTTTTAAATTTATGAGTAAATATTGGTATTTGTAGAGGTTAAACAAGATGCAGTACTAGAACCTGCCAAGCCTTTATTTATACCTAGCCAGGGGACAGGATGAGCATACACTGACAACCTCTTTTAATCCAATTACAGAGAAACCACCATAGGAATGAAAGTAATTTAGCAGGCAGGCTTGTCTGACTTGTCCTCATTCTCTACACTGAAGATTTTTTATTTGTTGTCATTTTAGAATAAGAATATAAGCACATAGTAACAACAGAATACACTAGCACCACAGAACAGCAGAAACTGTGGTATCAAACCTCAGAGAAAACATTTTCAGAGACAGAAGAATGAGCACTCATTCCACATTCAGTATTACTCAAACTAATGCAGCCTCCAGAAAAATTCAGCGGGATCCTGATGGGTAGTTTGCAAAGGCAGCTGGAATCATTTGGTCAGTAAAATCATGAAGTGTCACCTACTTCAAGTCCGTAATCCTCCACAAATATCCATTCCCTGCAGAACTCCCAGGTGCCAAGCTGAATGCCTTCAGAGCTATTAGGGGGTGAGGCAGGACTGTGACGGTACTTACTGTGTCCTAACTGGGGGAAAATGGAGCATGTGCGGCAATAATGTGAGGAGAAGCTGAAACCCTCTTGGTAAATCAGCATTAGGGACTGTGATCTAAATGAGTGTGTGTGAGCATGGGCTACTCTCATTTCAGAAAACAGGAGCAGACTGCTGAGACCAAGGGCTGTGATTCAAAGCTGTGTGAGAGATCTGCTTTGTGAACCATACCACACCACCACAACTTTGGGCCTTGGCTGCCCTGTCTAAGGAGAGGGGGACTGAGTGGGAAGGGACATGTTCCAGCCAGCAAAAGGGCTGGGGACATGCCCAGTGTCAGCCCTCTCAAACTGTTTGCCAACTAAAAAAATGATGGCCCATACAATGGTAAAATATTTCCTCTGCAGATACTTAACTTTAAGAAGCTGCATTGCTCTTCCTTAAGTAAGATTTCTTGGAACCTTTGCAATTAATTGTATTTTATACTTATTAGTCAACAAGCCAAATGCTTCACTCAGTATATCAGTGTAATGAAGTTGGGAGCAACATTTGACCACTAGACATTCAGCCAAGAAAAACATGTTGGTCTGGGAGCATGCAAGGATGACTTTCTAGGGACAGAGGCTTGTGGTTTCAGTTTCCAGTTTTCAAGAAGACTCTGCTAGAAGTGAGCCTTTACTAATGCTACTGAGATCTTCCATATTTCCAACAGAACACATGAAGCAGTATAGAATCCTCTCTTCTCTAGTCATCAGGTATTTAGTAATATTGGGAGAAAAATTACAGTCTCTGAGAACAGAAACTCTTTGCAAACTATGGCTTATTAGGGCTAATCAAATTAAAAACAGTGGAACAATAGTGAAATACACTGATGGTATAAGTTTCAGATCTTACAGAAGTCTTAGAAGTCTCTTTCAGTTGTCAATACAAAATGAACTGATTTTGGATGAAAGTGAATATGATGAAATGACAATAACAAAGAAAACCTTTATAAAAAAATCAAGTCAAATCCTCCCTACTCCCATAGAAACCTTACTTACTTTTCCAGCTACCTTGCATAAAATGTAAACAAAGAGAAAATCCTGCTATTCTCATCCTTCTGCCATAAGGATTTCTTTCTACTCTGAAATTATGAAATATTAATAGAAGGAGATTTCAAATGAAAGCAATAAGCTATATAAGCCTAGGAAAGGTCCTACAAGTCTCCTGCAGATTTTCTTCTACTTTTTTTTCTAAAAATCAGATCTAACTACTGTACAAGACATGATGCCAAGGCAGACAGATCAGAGCAGTGTTTCCATTTAGCTATTATTACTCTCCTTTAACTTTTTATGTGCAACACAGGTTGATGAAATAGAATGTTTGTTTAAAGAGATGAGAGAATCACAGAATCACAGCAGAGTAAAACCCTGCAGTTGCCTCAAAGGATATCAGTTCCACAGGGGTGGTAGTTAATCTGGTCACATCATAGTGTGAAAACTGGGTCTAAAGAATCAGTAAGTAATCTTGCATAAGCAAGGCACCCCTTAGGTCTTTCTGCCACATGCATTACTATCAAGTTTACATACATGATTCCTGTAAATCATGCATACATTTTGTGCACATCTGCTTCTGAGACTTATACCCATATATGTCTTGGTTCCTTCAGCTAAATAAAAATAAAATATTTGTGTCTGTAGTAGTATTTCTCTCCTTCTTTCATAACTGTAAGCGAGATCACCTGTACAATTAGGTAGGAGTATAAGAGCTCTATGCCGTGTAACATAATTTTTGTAGTAAAATGCTCCCTTAGTTTCAATAACCCTAAAAAATGTAGCAGAAAGACAGTATATTTATTCACTCAGCTGAATTTCCAGTGCTATATGCTGAATTCCTATCACTTCTTTGTGATCTGCTTATATCCCACTGGCATTCCTGAGCCTCTGGTATCCCGACAGACTGGGGCCTTCCAGAATTCTGCCCCCATTAGTCTATTTCTGGAGACTTTTATTGCAACCTTTGATGAACAAGGACATGGAAACTGTAATCTGAGAGCTATCCAAATCTGTTTGTAGCTGGTGGCATGATGGGTTCTAACAAAGTAAAAATGATGGTAGGGAAAAAGAAGGAGGAGGAGGACAAGGAGGATGAGGAATCCACAGTCAAAACTCTCCAGATTAAGTCAGGAAATAGTCTAGCACCTCTCTGCTTCTTCAGGAACGTTTGTCAGGTTGGGGGAATATTATTTTCCCAGGCCCTACAACAGGCATTCAGGGCTGGTAACATCAGTCAGATCTGCCTGTAGAGCTTTTCATCCTAAGTAATGGCAAACTGAAGCAGCAGCAGCATCAATGCCTCCCCATGACAGTACACTGGGATTTCTAGGAAGTGGATGGGCTAAACCAGATGGTAGATGTATCACATTCCACATTTACCTGCACTTTTCCTGTCACTGCATTCCAAAAATAAACTCTCATATTGGTGCTGATACACATTCATTTCTCTCCAGTCCTTGCATGTTGGCCCTCAAGAGAAAAGCTCTTTGCTTTTTAAATGCTTTCACGTTTGCCTTCTCATACTGGGGGATCCTCAGATGGCTCAGCCTTCTCTGAAGTTCTTTGTAATTTTCCCAGTTGGAAATGGCTGTTTATTTTAGACTAATGGCAGTCTTGAAAGCTTAGTGGATGGGGAGAGAAAACTATCTGGGCACAAACACAGGTTACAATTAGTTTTTCACAGAGTATATTTTAATTGCAAACCATTTTATATTTATCTTCATTAAAAAGAAGCTTTGTTTATGTTTTTCCCATGTACCCATAGACCAATCTGTGAAAAACTGAGTGATTTTTCTAATAACAGCTAATTGCTACTGAAGTACCAATGGATTTACTTCCAAAACCATCATCTTAATTCACAGACATAAAATGTTCTTAATTTTAACAAGGAAAAATTGTTCTTATTAAACCTTTCATTTGTCTAATATGAGGTGGAAGACTGTCACACTGACACTAAAGAAAACTGAAGATGTTCTTCAGGGAAATTTTTAGAATCAAGATAAAGCAATGATAAGAATTATTTTTTTGGTTCAAGTGAAAAGTCAAGTTCACCATAGGAAGGGAAATAGCAGGAGCTGTCAGAAATTGCTCACATTCTGAAGTTTAGGGATAATCCTCTAATGACCTTTGTAAGTACAAAGGTAATAAAAAGAGAAACTTTAATAGAAAACAAAAATGAGAGTTAACCCAGAGATTCAAAGGAATAGTCACTAAAGGGGTTCTGAATCTATACTGAGAAATTCCAAGATATGTTGGCTCTTCCTTTCAGATGTAGAAAGATCTAAAGGTCTTTAAGGCTGTATGATAAAACCTCTTTGTGAAGATGAAAGAAGTGTACTTTATATTACATTTTGGTTTGCACATGCATCATCACGGGCCATGCTGTGAAGCTGAGAGCCCTCAGAAACCCCACCACACTTTCAAATGCCTGCTTCAAGTTTTAATGAACTGGGTGGACTTCTAAAATTTGTTTATTATCCATTTGCCTCAAATAACTTGGGACTAACAAATCACAACCCAAGCTTGCAGACTTTTTATCTATCACTAGCACTAGCCCAGGGGAGGCAAGAGAATGTCTTTGAACAAGGATTGATAAGATGTCTATTGACTGAGGATAAAGCTGAGCCACGCTGAGAAAGCAAAGTAGTTCATGGTGATTTCGTACAGCTAATGTCTGATTGGTGAAAAGGCACTTCTGAAACATTCTAAAATTAAATCTGTCTCAGTGGCATAGATGGATGCAAAGTACCATTAAACACAAGATCCAGGCAAAGCAATGTACCCCCACAATGGCTTCTATAAAAAAAAATCACTGAGTAAATACACAAATGCTTTGTCTTAGGTCAAAATTATTTTGCCTCCAAGACCTGGATTTTGATGATAAGTAATGTAATGAGATTGGACTGGGACCACCAAACTGTTTTCACTCAACATTTTTTGCTCTTGAGTACTCATGTACTCTACTGCTACAAAGCTCTGGCAACTCGAGTATTTGCTTTATTGAATAAACAAATTTCCAAACTCACAGTGTTGCCATCTACATATTTATATTTTACTTTCATTGGTGATAGCAAGCAGAAAGAGGCCAAGAGTTATTTTTGCTTTTAGTATATGACAGGCAGTAGGAGACAAAAGATAAATTGAAGAAACGAGGCATTGAGGACATGCTCTGCAGCTAGAATGCATATAACTTCCTGACTTCAGGCTGTCAGTAACCCATTAACTAGGAGAAAACTGAGTTTGACAGAGATGTGAGAGAGATTTAACTTGAGGGACTTTTACATTTAAAACTGTAACTTATTTAATTTCTGGGAACAAAAGAAGCCCAAAGGAACAAAGCCCTGAGAGTGGTCACCAGTGTTCTCATGCTGAAAACAGGTGTTGAGGACTAGAAGAGGCATTTTAACATCTTTTCAAAGATATAATAATGCATTAAAGATTTTTTAAGAAGTCTAATAACATATTCTGGAAAAATGAAATGAGATATTAAGACACATATGTATTTTGTTGGGGAAAATCCCCTCAATCTATTTTCTCTAATGACTTTGTCCCACATCCTCAAGGTTGGTGCTACAGTACTGTCAGCAACTCCAGAGCTGGGGAAGGCGGGCAGGACTAAGAACAGACTGTGCCTGTTGTTTCCCCTGAGGTAGGCACTGAAGAACAGACAAAGCTACCTGGAACTCTGGGTCCCTCAGCCCCCAAGGCAAATCTGGCTGTGCATTTGATACCAACTCCCATGTCCAGCTTGGGTTTCACTCAAGGAGTGGTGAGAAGGCTGATGAAACACAGCTTCAGCCATTTGTCAGTTCTAAAAACAAAACAACAACCCCAACAAGACCAGCAGGAGCAAGTGAGCCAAGTCAGTCCTCATTCTGGCTTTTATTGTGAGGTTTATTGCCCTGGTAGCTCAGGAAACGCTTTTGAAAGTGGTGTACTTTAACATATAGCAAAATAAAAATGCTAATCGATAGCCTCTCTATAGGAGCAACTACCTTATGCCAATTAAAGTGCCTTAGAGAAAAAGAGACTTCTAAAAACCAATTTTATATCTTACAGTGGGGTTTGAGGTTGGAAGAGGGGCTGAAATCCAATTTCCCCTAAGGCAAGATTAGCTAAACACGATTTAACAGCAAGGTCTGCATGTAAAAGAATGCAGCTAATATGCCTGTCTAGCTGCCATGTTGCAAGCCAGGCTAACAGCATTATAGCATCTATTAGGGTGTTGCACACAAATGTTACAGTTTGATCAATTCCCACTGCTGGCAGTGGTTTTTTAGCTTCGAAAGCAGGACAAAAAAAACCCTTACATGAAATAACATGCCATTGCAATGTTTGACTGCCTGTTTCTGCTGTGCTTAAAGCTATGGAGGAGGAATGGTTGGAGAATTCTGGCTGAAATGAACCCCAAAATCCTCTATTTCACACCACCCTCAGATGCAATATATTCTGCAAACATGGTGACAGTTTATTATATGCCCCATAAAAACAAAGCCATGAGACAGCGTCTGTGATGAACAGCCCATAACCAATGCCCCAGTAAGGATGCAACAAGTGAGGGTTGTATAAAACTGGCTTTATTTTATGGAAAAGGACTACAAAAACTGAATGTTAAAGTAAATAAAATTTTGTACAATACAAAATCTGTAAAAATAAAATAAGCTAAGTCTCTCCTGCCTCCCTCTAGCGGTTGATTCACAGAAACCACGGTGGTCATTCTACACTTGATTATTTAATTTGGGCAAAGAGCCAGGATTGGAAGTTAAAGGTTCAGCTTCTCTACTGGCAGATGGTACTACAGAGGATGTTGTCCATCTGATGCTGTCCGTATGTGGGCTGAGGGAACAGCATGCTGTCACTCCTAGTCCTAATGAATTAGGAAGATTTGACGGAAAGCATCATAGAGACCTTATGAAATAAGGGACCAGAATTTGCAACAGAACAAAAACCAAACCATTTTAACAGTGAATATGGGAGAAAAACAAAACCAAAAATACACAAATGGAGGAAACAACCCACAAAAGCATTCACAGAGAAGAGGGAAGACTGTGCCATTACTTGGAACTCATGAATAGGTGTTTGTAAGCTTGGGCTCCCTGAAGATACATCTGTATTAGTAATTTCACCTTTGCCAGGGAACACTCTTCTGCACTAGAACTCAGTTGTCTCTGCCACTCATATGGTTTTGATCTCGGCCAAATAACATTCTCCTACCAGGACACGGATCATTCCCAAGAAACCATTTACACTCAGGCACCCTGTCTTGATGAGTGCATGATTTTAAGAAGAAGGATGAAACTTGTTCAGCGCCAGCTGGATGTCTGTACCAGGGACCTCCTCACATACATCCTTAATTTATTAGTGTAGGTGTGGTCTGAGGGGCTTAACTAACCCAAAAGATCCAGGTAGTACTGACTTCAGCGTCAAACCAGCTCACTACAGGAACATATAGGAAGTCTAATGGGCTTTCACACAGGAAAGCGGTGTCTATTAGCTTCTGGGTGTCTATTAGATTCTGGGCAGCAGGTTCCCCCCTCTCCCCTCCAAATATTCCCATCATTTTTTTCATCTCTAAGAACCTGATTTGCCAAGAGAGAGCAAATGGGTCCTGGAGGGCAAAGTGCGCAATTCAGAGAGCAGCTGGGGAAACTTTCAAAGAAGAGATTTAAACTAGCTCTGTGACTAGTTGAAAGTTATACTTTTCCCCACCTGATTTTATTTTTAAGGAACTCTTCAAAAATTTAGACTCATAGAACTGCAGAATAATTTAGGTTTGAAGGGACCTCTGAACTGTTCAAATAACTTCTAATAGAAATATGGAAGTCCTTGCGTTTCGAAAGAAGAACTTGAAATCTAAAATAACCATAAAGCACCTCTTCCCCTTAACTATGGATAAGGTGAGGAAACTGAGATCTGCAAGACAGTCTGCAAGAAGTACCAAGCTTGTAGCTCAGCATCCCAAATCACACACCTCTATCCCGGGCAAGGTGCTAAAATTTGCTGTCCAATCAACAGAGAAGACGGCCAGTCCTGTAGCAATGCTTTTGTCCACTGATGGTAGATGGAGACCAGTCGTTGAGCCACTCAGGAGCTAACAGTGTATCTGGAAAAGCTAGGACCAGCACTTAGAAACAGATTCAAGGACCTAATCATAATTTTCCTTGCTGTATTTGAAGTAGTTGAAGTCTTGTATAACACTGTGGGTCCTGGCTCTGAAAATGCTTTTGATCAGGTACAGCAATTTAGGAAGGATATAGTCCACCAACTTTAGTGAAAAGCACTATTTTTGGCTGCAGAACCAGAGAGGCACTCATAATTCACAGAGTGTTTGGTGCAGCCACCTTTTATTTTATCTTTTTGTGTTATAAATGCTATCTGTAAATTATTTGTACGTAAGCAAAAATAATGCAGCAACAGTATAAAAGAGCAGCTGTACAAAATAAACAAGGTAACTTGCAGGAAAGGTGCAAAAGTAGGTAGAAGCTGCAATTCTGATGTCCCTGCTAGGCATTACTAAAAAGAAGTTTGTCTGAGTGGCTTTATATAAAAGCTGCTAAAACACCATTTTACTGAAGTTCTCCTTCCTTTCCCTATACCTGGCTCAAAATATAAAGTTCACAGAATCACAGAATATGCTGCGCTGGAAGGGACCCAGAAGGATTGTCAAGTCTAATTCCCTGTTTTGCACAGGACCATCCCTAAGAGTTACACCATGTGCCATAAAATTGCAATGTAACTCTTTTTTCCATTGTTCATGGGGTCTCTGAGATTGTTATGTTGGAAACAATGAAAAAACCCCTCTAATAACAAAGTTAGAAGCCAACTGTTTCACCATTTTGCAGACAGCATCCAAGGTATCAGAAGACTAAAAACTATGTATTTATAAAAAGTCTTCTCTAAGGCAAATTTAGGAGAAAGATAGCAAAAAGCCATTCTAAGGAAGTAGTTTTTACACATTCTGAAAATCAAGCTGATGAATCAAGCTTGCAAATGCAAACAAACCTCAACTGGGTTTATTTAAGCTTCCAAGCAGACAGACACATGCAGGTGCATCCGCCTTTGGAGGAACAACAAACCAGAGATTACTACTATTTGCATATGGCAGTGCCTTGAGGTTCAGTCAAGGATCAGATGCCCACTGTGGGAACTGCTGTCTGGACATGCAGCAGGAGGTGGCCCGTTCCTCCCAACATTTGTGATTTATTGGCCCAAACTTGCAGCAGATGCTGAGGCAGTGAATGGTGAACAGGATGCTTGCTCAGCACTGCTCATTCCTGGGCCTGGGTTATGCTCCACAGCAAGGTCAAGTCAGGGAATAAGGTAAAGTGAGATGGTTGTATATAAAACAGAGATGGAGTATATTAAGATGAGGAATTTTTATGCCCATTTAAGTGTTGCCCTTGAAATGGAAAGGAACACTTATTTTGAGCTGTGGAGGGCTGAACGGCCAAGAGGCACTTAGTGAAATCCTGTATGGTGATAAGGGATCTGTGCAGGCTTTTTGAGCTCCTGTCAGCTCAGACCCTCTGTGGTAAAGTGAACCCTAAGGCACCTTTAGGACCACACCCACTACTCCCTCTCCTTACATGGTGTTTCACACCCAGTATATTTTCCCCTCTTTCTCAGCTTCCCTTTTTGTCTCTTGTCTAACTAATTCCAAGCATGACCAGCTTTGGAATTAATTTAGCTGCATGATATCATCACCATGACAGGCTCAGCCAGCTTGAGCTGCTGCAGCCCAGTGTGAAGGAGAAGGGGTGGGAGGAGAGGAGTGTGTGCTGGCCAGATGTCCTCCTGGAATGGAGAGGGACACCAGGGTCGGGGCTTTGGATACTTGTGTGTCCTGACCCTCTCTCTTGTATACAAGTGCAGCAGGTGAATAAAGCAAAACAGGAGTGTTCCTCCCTGTTCTTCTTACTTTCTTTTGCTTTGCTCATCCAAAGAACAGGGATAATCTTCCAATCTGCAGCTAAGCCTCCTTGACTTCACACTGTTGTCTTTCTCTGCGAGGATATCTGGCACCACCTTGAAGGTTGGCTAAGAAAAGAGGTTTGCTTTTCTGCTTCTTTTAACAGTCCTTCAGCTGAAGCAAAAGGAGCACTCAAACTCTTCAATATGGGGCCATGTAAATGCCTCAGTGAAATTAAAGTACTCCAGATTATCACAATGAAAAGTATTATCTTTCAGGTTGTCCTTCCTTATGCTTTACTTGCTGATATCAGTTGAAGATTAGAGAAGGTTGAATGTCCTTTTCAAACTCCATCTGTGCTAAATCTGTATAGCTTCATATTCAAGCTCTTCACAGCATTTTTGCTATTAAAAGCGCTACAAAGAATCAAGTCAAATTAAGGACAACATATCTCAGCAACTCTATGTGACTCGCAGCGAGACAGGGCTCTCACATGCTCCTCCAAAACATTTCAGAAATGACACTCATTAGTACAGTCAGCACTAAACTATGTTGGGCATTATCAGAGGCTGAGGTAGTGTGTGAGTGTAGGTGCAGACACAGACAAGACAGAAAATAGAGGATGTAAATGCCTCAAATTCCTGATCACTGCAGGGCCCTCCTCACCAACAAAAATTTTCAGTGCTGCTAGATTCCTGTTTCCCTGTTTTCCTTTCCAGTAGGGTGTGGCATTCCTAATTTCCTATATTTAACCACTTCTGCCCAGCAGCTGCTGCCTTTTCCCCAGGAGCTGGTCAGCTGCATGGATTCTAAGAAAAGTGTTTAGTGTCCAACAGGTGCTGGATCTGGACTTGCATCATTCAGTGCCAAATGGCTGCGGGCTGCTACCCAGCTCTCTAGGCCAGGCACTTGCAGTGCCACTTTGATTTACAACTCTCTGGTTTGGGTGGGCAACTCAACAAAACTGAACAAGTTCTCAAACAGAAAATGCTTAATCTGCTGGTGATGATCTGGAGTTTTCTCCCAGTTTTTTTGGCACAGCACAGCTGTGTATTTCCATCTTTCACTACAGGTGAGAGATTTCAGAGAGGAAGGATACTGTGGCCCCTGGTATGCACTGGAATGTAAGGCAAGTGATCCTTGGACTTTCCTAAGAGATGTTTCGCACAAGGTTACCCATGACTGCAGAAGATGGGACACAAAACCCCAGGAGGTCCCTTCTAGCCTTGCACTTCTAAATCCCACTGCTATCCAAAGAAATAAATAACAATAGTAACTCAGCAGCTTTTCAGCTTTCTCCAAAAGAAACAATACCTGGCTTTGTATCCTTCTCTCCTATTCTTCCTGGTTTGACTGGATCCATATTTATATAGTCATATATTTTAACATATATACAGTCTTTTAATGAAGACTCTGTCCTTCAGCCTATTTCTGGCATCTGCATGATGCTTCCCACAGAGCCACCAGCTGCTTCCCCAGCTGCTTTAAACCATACATACTTGGGGCCACTAGAGCTATGGTCCTCCCAGCCATTCCCAGGATCCACTACAGGAAGGCAGTCGTTTTGAGTGCCTGCTGGTTTCTGAGATGCTACCTAAAGATGAAAAGAAACCGTGTTTGTAAATAAGGGTCATTTTTATGAAGGTAAGTGAATGAGCACAGGTGGCTCAGAAGAAACTGAGGCCAGATAGCGGCAGTTCCACCAGGGATTCCTGGAAGGTAAATTAGGGAAAAGGAATTCCAAGTAAGATGAACTATTTTTTCATTATAAAGCAAGCTAACAATAAAGCACAGCCATAGGAAGGCATATGTTTGAACAATTTGGAGCAGGCAAGATTCTCAGCACAAATCAGTGAAGGTTCATTGCTTTCATTACATCACTGATGGTTTACACCAACTGAAGAGCTGCCCACTGTGCATAATTTCTCAGGACTGGGGTACAAAACCCATTAGGTTACATGCTCTTTTAATTGCTAATAAAACTGCAATCAAGACTACTTCCAAAGGGATTTCAAAATTATCTGGTTCCCTTTTCAACACAGAAAAGGAGAAAGGAGCTGGACTCTTCTACCACCACCAAGGAAAGTTTTAATAGCACTAGGAGGTAGACTGCAACAGATATTACACTGCCAAACACAGCATTGATTTAACATAGGAGAAATGTTAATAATTCTATAATTCTTTGAAGTAGAAGTCTACCATCATTTAATAAGGAGGTTATATTATTGTACATACTGACTGCAGCTCCTTCTGCATTGCTATAGATAGCTACTGTACTTAAAGTGGACATTAATGCAAATTTACAGTGAAACGCTGGCTGAATTACATATCACATCCCCATGAGACTATAATGAACTCCCCATAATTAATATTATTAATCATGGGCCTAGCACAGAGGGCACGTATCATGCATTTCATGTCAAAGGTTCTTATTAATAAACATTCCCATTTTCCCAGATGGTGAGAGCTAGCAGCCTGCCAGAACTCCCTCTATCATTCAAACCTCTCCCAGATTTATAACCCATAATAGAGCTCAGCTCTGTGCAGGTATCTCTTCCCTCAGACTTGGGGTGGTCAGCACTTTGTGGGAGTCACCAGGCAACCTGCATGATGCTTCAAAGATGTTTTCACTGAAACAATTCCACAATAAATCTGCATGGGGTCAATGGGGCTCGAGAAGTGACCTCTACAACCCCACGCAGCGAGACATGAAATGCTGGGGATCTGCTCAAATGCTGCAGAAAAAGGAAGTTCAAAACAGAGGTTTCACTTTGATTTTAACTCCGGCTGATATGCAGGGGTCTGTGCAGTAAGTCAGCAGCCCAAAGCTATCATGTCATCACAGCCATACTCATTTCTGAGATGCAGTTTTGCTGCAACAGATAACTTTTAAACTGCTCCTATCAAAATCTTTCAATGCCAAGAACTGAAAAAGCTCCAGATTCTTTTCTCCCAGCTGCCTGTAGTTTCCATCAGAGGTGAACAATATTTTTCATGTAAAGCTTTTTGTACTTTATCTTTCTTCTGGCTTCCTCTTTACTTTTCAACGGTGATGTGATGTCAAATAATAAAAATGTCACTAAATTCCATGTTCTCTTATGAAAAATCATAGTAACTTCTGCTAAAGATAGCTCTGCACTCTGAATCATTGACAAGATAATAGTTTCATTAATGGGTACTTTGGGACCCTATAGTTATGTATCTATCTGCATGCATTCCTAAGTTACTATGGCCTATGTCAATCCCTCCTTGAGGAGCTTGGCATCTACGGAATCCAGAACAGCTCTGTGCATCAACTTATACAAATTCTATATCACAATTCTATTTCTTTTACCATGAAGTTATTATTCCAGTGTGCTCATACTATCATTCTCAATTCTTCATCCTTTTCCTAAGACAGTGTGCTTTCCCCCCTTGTTCCAACCTGATCTTTATTTCCTGAAAGTCTCTTTGAGTGAAAACCACCAGTGGGGTCATCACGGATGTGTCTGGTCATGGTGGCTGCATCCAGCTCAAAGTGGACACAGATAACAACACAACAGCCAAGGGCTCGTCTGAGTAGCGCACACACCTAACCACAGTGTTGAACAATGTCTGACTCAAGGAAAATTTGGGAGAAGTTAACATGTGTGGTTGGTATGCAAATATGACTATGAGTCAATTATCATGCTCCATAAATAGTGGAAAGCCCAGGGCCTACTGAGCTCCCCTGCTTGGCAGCAGGCTGCACACCAGGATCTCCCCTTGGGTAGGGACACCTCTCAAGGTTACTCCTCAAAATGGAAAAATTTCTTGCCACAAGAGGTTCTTAGTAAGTGATTAATAGCATGCTAAACTTCAAAATCTTAGCTACATGATACAAAGAATTGGTTGCACACAGATAATTCTTAAAGACATAAAATGCTGGGACTAAGGCTGGATCCAGCAGCACCTAAATTCCTTTCTGAAAAGCAGTTTAGAATGCAAGCGAGTCCTTTCTGATCCTCATGACTGAAGGACAGGGTCTCTCTCACAATTTTGTCTGACCCTGTCCTCTCTACAGTAAATAATCAAGTGTATCTTGTCACCAGATTTGGTTTAACCACTGCTGTGTTTACTGTCAAACTTTCTAAAATCACTGTTTTATATCAACAAACATATTGGTGCTCAATCTTATGAGTGAAGCTTGTCACTCATCTACAAGAAGTCACTCTAAGTATCTTTGTAACAGTACAATTGCATCAATGCTGAGGAGCTGGGCTCTTCTCACTACACAAATGCAATTAATTTAAAATTTCTAGAAGACAGATCCTAACAGCCCTTCTTAATACTTGAATACCAGAGATGGAAGAAGTATCTTTTTTTCAGCGCAGTCAAGGAAAGATCAGCCTGCCTCTTAACTAAGCTGCAATAAACAAACCAACAGTTTCATTTCTGAGCCTGTTTTGTGTCTGCTATCCATATTTAAGATGCTATTTTTTCACAAGCTGAGAAAGGAAGGCTGGCCTTGCTTCCCAATCCCAATTTTAAATGAAGAGGAATCTGCTGCTGAGAAACAGGAGAGCTCTGATCTCACACCAGCTCTATCTGAGGAATCTGTGACGGTTGTTAACTACTGGGACTCCTGCATCAGTGCTGAAAATGATCTGGCAGGATAAAAAAGCAGCCAGGACTAAGGAAGTACAGTCAGCCAGGCTCAGACTTCATCTCAGGCATGCATTTGCTCACGGTGTTAAAAATGGCAGCAACCCAACACGTGGCGAGCTGAACTGCCTCCCTAAGGGCCACTGCTGACAGCTGCTGTCACCCTCCTCAAGCACAAACCTCCTGGCCAGCACCTGCCTGCCTCCTCCTGCTGACCAATGCAGTTTGCTTCAGAGTTTTAGGGGCTATTTGCAGAGTTTCAAGAGTTCAAACTGACCATTTGCTCTACTCTCTGAAATCCTTCCAAGAAGCCAACTGGGAGAACAACCTAAAATCTGCCAGAATATACTGAGAGTTTTCTAATCTGTCCTGCAACTCCCAGAATGCCTCTCTGAAATAAAAACCTGTTTATAGGGAGAAAAAAAAAAGAAATCCAATGTTGGCAAAGGGAAGTGTGAGAAAAGGGAGGGAGAGAGGGAAGTGGATGAAGACAAGCTGTCTTTTAGAAAGTACAACTGTTATTCCCTTTTTCTGTCTTCCTTTATCCTGTCCTGTGGGCATGTGGGCTAATTACCATGACTTGTTCATGCCTGCTGCTGTATTACATGGGATTTATTACACAGAAGTCTTTGCTGGGAATTCTGCCTGTGTGGGAAGTAGTTGGATTAAAAAAAAAGCAAACAAAAGTCAGAACTTTCAAAATCTAACTTTTCTTACTGTACTAGCATCTAGCGCCAGCTGCACAAGTCAATGAAAATTAACCTTCCCCCCTACCCCTTGGATATCCAGTAAACTCAGATTTGATCCGGATGTTCTGATTTCCACGGAGCTAAAATGCAATCAAATGCTTGATTTTGGGGGATAGATTTGCTTAAATTGTATTAATTCACAAGGATAAACACAATTAGTAGAGCTCATTAGCTTGCAAAATGTAATTTATTTTCTTGAATATACCCATTTCCTTGGATGAAGAGCTCCATTAGGTTTATTATATTTGCAAAGCTTATATAAAAATCCAAACCATGGCAACAAAGAGAAAATTGTTACTACACAGTCACAGCAGTCACTTTTCCATGTTAAATAAGTTTGGCATTTATTTATATTTAAATGAGAATATCTACCACTATCAAGACCAGGATATGGGGCAAGTTCTTATACAGAATATAATTAAAACTAATTCAAGCAACAAATGTGGCCTGAAATTAAAATAGCCCCCAACTTCTTTAACTGAAAAATGATTCAGTGTTCTCTCTCAAAACCCCTGTTTGCAATTGCTTAATTATCATAAGCAGCAATAGTAAAGGGACGCTGGCCATTTACAGGCTCATCAGATGGGTCTGCATTTAGGCACGTCTGCTCTGCTTAGTGCTGTGCTTTAATTTTGCTGTGATATAAAGGCTAGAGAGTGGAGAAAATGAATACATGGCAAAGTACCTGTCATTACTTGTATCATATTACTGAGGTATTCTACGTGCACAATACGAAGGCGGCTGGTCCAATTTTCACACTGTTATCATTTTTGATATTATACTGTCTAAAAGCAGTGACACACAAAAGAAATGCTTTTATCATTCTCAGTGCAAGGATGATACTAATTACATCATCTGTCATCATTATACAGCTAAACAAAACTTTTCTTTCATAGGAAACTGCCATTTAGCAAATTAACGGGTAATGACCCATAATATACAGAAGATTGAAATTTGGGAATTACACTCACATTAGTTTGTTTTCTGCTTTCCCCTCAATTTTAGCCCCTGATACATCATGAAAAGGAAGAGAGATGGAGAATTTCTTCAACTATTTAATTTGCCAATAGCCCTGTCGTCCTTTTGGAAACTGATGCAGGATCATCTCTGTCCATATCAGTGAATAGTTTCGTTCTACTTAATGATACAGACAGTCTGCCAAGCCAGTAAAAGCCAGATGTTAGTACAGTGATGAACAGAAACCTGCTGCTGAGGCCAGATTTTCAAAATCAGACATGAAACGATGAGCCTATATTTGCTGCCAGATAGTGGATGGATGCTTGGAAATTAGGTCCTGGGATGTGAGCTGCCTCCTGAAGCCCGACCAGGTCACATAAGATGATGGCACAGAGGAGGTACCTGAGGTGTCCCACAAGGAGCCCCACAGTAAGGCCAGGTAGGGTGAACATCCCTCCAAGAGCCCTCCTGCTGCCTGGACTCTGCTTCGAGCCTGGTCTAACACTGCAGTGAGCTGTGTTTGGGGAATGTTCAAGTGCCACTACTGAAACAGAGATCTGCAGGGATTACAAGAGGCACAAACCATTGTGGATGAATCCTTAGTGCAAACTCCCATGCTTCTGGGAAAGAAAAAGAATAAAGAGACTATTTTTGATTGTGTCTGATCATGCTACGTTCTTTACATAGAAGCGAATACAGATTTTAGGTGTCAGGTACTTACTACTAAGACAATGTAGCAAATCCATCAAAATCCAGGGAAGTACATTTTAGACAGATCTTTGCTCAACCTGAACTTCTGTGGCCCAGATCAGTTATTTTCTTTCATCATGTACCAGCTACAATGTGGGGAAAATAAAAAGGGAAATTCCACAGTGAATTAAGAATAAAAATAATGGCAAAGATTAGTGAATTTTATATGAACCAGCCATGTCAGTGGAAGATTCAGTCACCAGTAGGTGCTTCAGATACAGTAAGAGCAATTAAGTACTTGGCCTTCCATTCCCATTGTCCACATCAGGGTGTTTAGGACTTTTCTCTTGCCCATAAAATGATTTCCTGACTTAAGTGAAATTCTGAACTGAATGTATCTGTAAAGTAAGAGGAGTTCTCAGTTCCAATTTATCATTGTTAAAGTGGATTAAAGGATTTTTTATTAGTAACACTTAGAGCTCACTTGTTCATGCACTTGGAGACTTCTACCAGAGGAAACCTTCCCCAGCAGACAGCCAGGCCAAATCAAAAGCTGAAAATGAGCGTGTGATGAGCACATTACACAGGCTGATGAGGACTGTGATGAGCTGGGAATTAGTGAGGAAGCCTTTGAGGAAAGACTGAGCGCTGGTGGAAACCCGAACACGGCTCTTGTCCTTTTCTGAGTCACTGCTGAACGAAAAGCTTAAGCCCCCTGCGGGACACCGCACTACTGCAATGATGGCTCCTCAATGAGGTATGTAAGCCTCTTCTCAGCATTAACCCTCTTAGCAAGCCTCAGTATTTTAAACAGTAAAAGACAGCACTGGAAATTGTGTGAGATACAGTGCAAGTAGAAGTTCAACAAATCCTGAATCAAAACTGTTGAAAATATATGCCCAAATTGGCTTTAGTGGTGCTAATGAAATGATGCTTGGTAAATGACTCAATGTATCACATCCACAAGTAGCTCTCCACAGGCAGAAGAGGAAAGCCATATTGATCACAAAAAGGGGCTTGATATGTTTGTTTACTCCATCCAATAGGCACATACTGTATTAATTTTAGGTAATTTGAACCAACATTATCAAAATGATCTCTTAATACAAAGACAGTAAAATAATTAATAAAAATTGTACTTTGTTATAATGCCAGCTCCTCTGACAGAGGAGCTATGTTCATGCTGAGCTGTCCATCTGCTGAGACTCTTGACCCTATCCATGAAATTTAAAACAGGATTGATGAATCCAAGTTGCTAAAGTGGATAAGTACCTACATCCCATTTATGGAAAACTAGTTAGTGCAGTAAAGAACCAAGAGTGATTCAACTGGGCAACCAGAGGAGCCCAGAGCAGCTGTTCCCACACTAGGCCCTGGTGACCTCCAACAGGTTCTGGGATAGCCAAGATCCCCCAACCAGCCAGAACCTGTGGGAAAGCTCTGTTCTCCCAGCACTCAGCAACCACGTCAGATGTAGTAACACATCTAGGATCTACATGGCACCAGCTGCCTGTCCTTTAATGACTGAGTGACAAATTTCACTTTCTCAATTTAAGCAAGGGAAGGAATCTTAACAGACCTGATTGCTGGTTAGGGCTTTTATAATCAAGACTTCAGTTTTGAATAGAAATTATTTATCATTCTCATTTATTAACCATGTAATAACAATCCAAGACGTTATCACTGCCTTTTCTTTATTACAATGTCTTTTTTAACATATTCTGTTTTCCATTTAAGGTTTTAAGTAAATCTCTCATCATCTGGTTTTGGGACATCAATTCAAGATTCAAGGGAGGTTCCTTGAACTCTCCTGGTCCTCAGTTCCTGGCTGACAATTACCAACCCAGCCAAACACTTTCCTCCTTCCAAACTTGAAATAATAATTTCAGTGTCTTTGCACAGGTCCAGACTATGCAATTATAAGCTAGATCCAGTCTGGATAATTATATCTTTTAAATCACCTATTTCACTTGGAGAAAATATAAGTACCCCTTTTTCTGGGGTACCTGGGTTGTCCCACTCCACTCCAGGGCTGGCTACCTCCTAAGCCAGTGAGAAATTATGTTAAACTCCCAACATTCTCAAGGCATTTGAATGGGTAGAAATGAGACAATGTTACCAACCCAATACATGTAAAAGGACTTAGCATTTTTTAAATACGTCCCTTCTCTCATTAAAACATATTTTGATATTTAGAATTTGTCTTCTATATATGTTAAAACATTATTTCTTGATAGTTATATAGATCTTCAGTACATAAACAGCCCTTCTCTACTTTCTTTACAACACAAAAAGAAGGCCCCAGTCTCAGGAAATACCAAAACTTACTGAAATACTGAATTTGACACCTCAACATCCACAAATTTGGACAAAAATATATGATAAAATAATTTCCTGGTTTTAGTAAAATTCTTGGTTGAGTTTACCCTTAAAGCCAAGAGGTGCTGTCAGCACCATTTTATCTCCCCAAAAGTGAGTGAATTAAGGCAGCCCTGACTGATAACATTAAAACTCACTGCACAGGGTTTACCCATATGGCAGTTTTGAGAGAAAGAAAAAAAAAATAATAAAGTAATAATGGCTTATCCCAAGACATGAGGGCAGCTCCAGCAAAGGGTTGCTGAATTCATTAAATTTCTCAAGGAAGAAATTCTTATTGGTGTGGGCTTTTCACAGACAGGCTCTTGTTGAAATGTAGTGAATTTCTGCTTGTGAGCAGATTTGACTGTCCTTGAACAGCTGATCCTTGGACAAGATGTCAAATTTGCTTGTACTGTTCCAGCAAGTAACATACAATGAAGAGTTCATTATTCTGGAGCTGAAGGAATATGAGCCAATGATCTTGATACATTTCTACAAATAAAAGAGAGGCTCATGTATTTCTTTGGAGTGTGATGGTTCTTTACATATGGATGATTAAATATCTGCATCTGTCTAAACCTGAAATCACTTGAGAGATTCCTGCAGGAGGTACCTGCTATCCATCTAGAAAAAATTCTTCTAAAATGCTCCAAAAAGGGCTTCTCTATGTAGATGCTCAACAGGGCTTCCAAATCAGAGCTCTAACCATCCTACAGAAGAACAAACAAAACCCTCAAAGAAAAGGGTTGTTCTTAAAATGGCATAGTATGCCCATGATAAGAGAATATCTAGAAGAAAAACATCTTAACACAGCAAATTCAGCCATCTAGAGAATCCACATCTGTAACAAAGTTCACATAGCATGCTGGAAAGGGCAAAGAGCAGAATCTTCTATTCCCAAGGTTACAGGCAATGGAAATCTACTACCACTGCTCCTCCTTCTGTTTTCCACAGGATGGTAGTGTTTTGTGCAAAATGATCCTTGGTTAAATGGAACCACAGCTTGGGGATGCAAGGAATATTTTTCTCTTCCTTCACAAGGAAAAGGTCACACAGAGGAGCTGGGTTTTATATTGGATTTGGATACTCTATAAATCAGTAAGACTGAAAAGGAGTGTCAGCTCACATTTGCTCTTAAGATTTCTTTTATTTTATCTGAATTTGTTGGTTTTTGTTCCATCTTCCTCACCCTCACCCAAATACTTCCATATGCAGGCTGATGAGCAAAATACATTTTGTCTCCCTTTGAAACCTCAGAGGAATCAATAAAAACCATAATGTTCTCTTTAATCCTACATTCTTTTTTATTTATTTTGAGTAATGCCAATGAGCAAAACTGTGCAAAATATAATGCACAAACTCTTGAGGCAAACCCTCCATTCTGTTCTAAGTACTGCATAGTCATATGGTGCAAACTTGACTAAGCATCTTGGCACTTCCTCTAGGCAAATGCTTCTGACTTAAACAGGCCTGGTCAAGTATTTCTCTTGAACTTACAGACTTTTTTTGCAGCCCAGAGATTTTTCCAGTACAGCAGTATGTACATAAACACTTAATGCTGTAATTTTCTGAATTTATTAGGACAAAATTTCAGGCTGCTTTTATTTGCACATCTAGATGGTGGAAGTTTTGTCTATGAGTAATCATCTCTGCAAGCTTATCTACCCTCTTCCTCCTGATGATTTCATCCCCGATGATATTTTTCAGAAGATTCGAGGTGTTAGGTAATCCTATATTATTATTATTACTGTTGTTATTACTGACCATGACTCAAAGCCCGCCTTGCTGTGGGACAGTGGAGCTTATCATTAGCAATTGCAAGGCACAGTACAGTAAGGAAAGTCACTGTTTGGAAATGTTTGCATTTCATAAATTTGTTCAGATTTTTTTAATTTAACATGTGACAGTATTATTCTCATTCTGAATGCAGTGAGACAGAAATTATTCTTTTTCATTCAGAATTTAGACACTGCTCCATGGAGGACTGCTGATTTGAAAAAAAAGCATTTCCACTTTCTTGTAAGGAAACCAAAACTCATTTGCAATTTAATAAATCTGCTTCTCTGGAGATCTCCAGAGGTCACAGAATAGCCCATTTTGGGAACATTTATGTACATACATAAATGCACAGTCTGGTGCTGGATGGACCTAGCTTTTTGAGTTTGGACTGAGAGTGAAGTCCCCATTCTCTGCTGACACTGTAGCAGCTATAATTTGACTGTCCATGTTTTAAGTCATGATATCAAAAAAGTGGAATTATGCTGCTGTGAAGAAGAAGAAATCTTAGTGGGAAATTTTGGGAAAAGCCAAACTTATGGAGAAAACTAAATGCTCAGGAAAGGTAGCTTTAAAGGGCCTCCAGGCACAGAAGGACAGAGTGAAAGGGAACTGGTATGTTTCCTGTTGCACCCAAAGGGATGGATGCAGACTAGGTTGCACCTCAGTATGTGTCAAGAGTTGAATGAGACAGATGACCAAGTGAAGACAAGGTCAGAGAAACCAGATATGAAACATGAGTTCTGAAAGGAGAATGGCAACTCTGCAAGTATTTTGACAATTAATAACTTCTAGAACATCCAAATGCAGTTCCAGCTAACTGCAATGGATTGCTGGACAGTATTTGGAAGGATGAATACATGGATGGATGGATATATGTATGGATAGGCAGCCTGCCTGAAAATTTGGTCTGTATTTATAAAAAGTTGCCACTTATGCATTCTGTGCCAGAAGAGATCCTAGATTTTGGTTATCATCCAGCCCCTGAGAAATTTTGCACCTTGTGAATACAGTGTTGTGTGGACGGGAGAGAAAATAGTAATTCAACAGAACTCTGCCGCCTCTCAGACTTATGTTGAATGCATTTGATGGCCACTGTCATGGACAAAACTATATTTGGTACAAAACCACATTCTAAGCAAACTTAAAACTAGAGAGTGGGAAGGAATTCAAGACAACTTCAAATGTATCACTGTCTAATTAACTAGGTGGATCTGCAAACGATGACATAATATCGTGCAACAGTAAAATGAAACTTCTTCAGCTCTGTATTTGCAACACACAAACTACAGCTGCAAATCTGACATTTATTTAAAAATCAGACGTACAAAAAATAGCAGCAGGGACCAGATGACTTTTAAAAGCAGGTTCAGGGAGTTTTGACTCACTTCATCAACGCCCCAATTTTTATTTTTATTTCTTATGATAACCCACATAAAACATTGGTGGTGCTGAGTGAGAAGATCCTCCTCCAGTTGAAATGCGAAATCTCAAGCCACTGACATACTGAGAGATGTCAATCAAAAGATAATTCAATCACCTTTTTTATGCTGTATGTTTAGCAAGGCAATGTTCTAGGACGATTACAAGTCCTCTTTGACTCTTCAGTGCAGTTAATCTCTGTCTGTCATGACCTGACTGACAGTGACATTAAAAGGACAGGAATTACGAAAAAAACCCTGCTTGGACCACAGAAAGGGGAAATGTATTTCATTTTCACTCAAGTGATGGCTTAGATACTCTCATCAACTTCTCAGTCCTGCTAAGACTATTTTAATCAAAGAAGATGGTAACTAATACTGATAAAAATTTGATTTTAGAGGACCTGTTTGCTTTAAGTTTATTACTGTGCATGAACAAGCTAAAACATGAGCCAGCAGCATGCTCTTGCAGCTAAGAAAGCCAGGGGTATTCTGGGCTGGCTGAATTAGGCCAAATATTGCTATGAGATCATAGGAGGTGGCCCTGCTCTTCTACTCAGCACTGGTGAGGCCTCACTTCAAGTGGCATGTCTAGTTCTGGGCTCCTCAATACAAGAGAGACATACTTGGAGAGTCCAGCAAAGGACCATGAAGATGATGAAGGGACTGGAGAACCTCTCTTAGGAGTAGAGGTTGAGACAGCTGGGGCTGCTCAGTCTGGAAAAGAGAAGGGGGCTCAGCAGGATCTCATCAATGTATATAAATTGAAATTACATAATTGTTTATAAATTGCACCTGAAGGGAGGGTGCAAAAAGGCTGGAGCCATGTTTCTTTCATTATCCTCACTTGTCAGAACCAGAGACAATGGGCACAAACTGAAACACAGAAAGCTCCCTCTGAACATGAGGAAACGTTTCCTCAGTGGGGGTCACTGACACTTGCTCAGGGGCTTTGTGCAGTCTCCATCCTTGCAGATATTCAGAAGTCATGTGGATGTGGTCCTGGGCAAACAGCTCTAAATGGCTGTGCTCGGCAAGGGAGCTGGACCAAACAACCTCCAGAGGCCCCTTTCAACCTCAACCATTCTGTGATTCTGTGAACTCTTATGCATCAATACCAAGCCGGGCTTACAAATGACCACTACTCATCAGTGCCTTGGTACCACTTAGGCCATCCCAGGAAATCACCGCTGTTCTAAGGAAAACACAGTAAGAGACATGCACAATGCTAACACTTCCATGCTAACCTCACTCTGCTACAAACAATTGGAGAGAATGCAGTAGATTGTAGATCTCCTTCTCTACAACTATGTGGATACATATCCATATATATGTATATACACATACACATGCCCCCCATACAATTTTATATATAATTTTATACCTATAATTTTAATACTCTATCTCTCTACCTTTCTAGACAAAAGGGAGGTTTTCCTAAGGTTACACAGGCCATGTATTCTGGTGCAAGGCAGAGAATGGAAAAGAATCTTTCTAGAGTCTTTATCACACAATATCCTTTAAGTACTGTTAGTAGAATAACAAATGCTAGGTTACTGAAGAATTTAAACACTCTCCACCCCCAGCATTCATGTCTGGAAGTAGGTGCACTCACAGAAATGCAGGTCAAGCTGAAATCCCTTTGAAAATTCAGCCTTTTCTGAAGAAAAAGTTGACAGTTATTGACAAAACGTTGTACTCTGCCTTGTTACTATTCATGATTAAGGAAAGTAAATATTGTCTGAGGCCTAATGAGAATTCCAATGCAATAAAGTCAAGTGTGAAAGGTGCAATCAATAAGTGATGATGCAACAGTATTCCTTTGTAGTTTTGTTATTGTTTAGTTCATGCTATTTGCTGATGCTTGAAAATGAAGTGTTAAGAAATTAGTGTTACAAGGATTAACATTCAGATTTTATTTCTGATATTGTTATGTTTCTACAGTCATTACACTCTGAACACTAATTAGCATCTGCTTTCTTTTCCCACTAGTTAAGGACTGCAAACCAAAGAATTATAGAACACAAATACTATGGAAACGAACATCAGTATTTTCCATTAACATCCACAAATTAAACCCCATGATGTCCATGGTTCATTTTACACTGCAGGAGTAAGTACTGCAATAAAGTACTATATTTTCCTCATTTTTTGTGCTAGAAACTATGCTTCAAAGTATATCAAATTTATGAAGGGAGTGTATTTCCAAATGTGTAATAGATCTCAGAGCCCAAGCTGGAATGTTTATGTTCTATATGATATCATAGGTATCCACCAAGGACTCAGTTTTGGATTTACAAGTCTTGAATATCAGGAAGCATATTGCTCCAGGAGACAGACAAGGACTACATCTCAGTTACTCAGTTTCTGCAAGGAAACCAATCTCTTCCAGTCCTTCATCAGACTGATTAATTCCTCTCTGTTTAGCTCAGCTGGATTGGCAGGCACATTGACACTGGTCTCTGCCACTGTGCCATAGCACAGGACACTGGTACCTTGTGTCAGAAATTGAAGGGATGATTTTCTGTCTTCCCTGCAGGCACATTGTACAAGTGACAATTTGTGCTGGCCACATCATGTAGCCTAAAGATCCTGAAAATCTGTTTGAATATTCTTTGCAACTCTGTATTTTCTGAAGAAGCCATGTAAAAATTTGGCTATGAGAACTTCAGTGGATTTTTACCGAATACATTTACAATTAACATCTTTATGTTTCTGAATATTCTGCTGTATCAATTGCTCTGGCACTTTAGCTTATAGAGAAAGATTTGGGACACAGATGGAAAACAAGGGCTGATTCTGCCCTAAAATAGTTGGTTACATACCTGTGTTAAGGTGTCATGGATTTTGAAGTCAGCTATGAGTATTTGGCATTAATCCTTTCCAAAGGGAAACTACAGGTCAAAGCAGATGCCTCCCAAAACTCCCGTTCATTGTGTATGGTAAAAGACCCCATGCATTTCACAAGGCAGCTCTACAGTTCTTCACACATTGCTAAGAGCAATAATTCCTTTGAAATTTTATTTCTCTTGTAATGTAACAACTTTACAAATTCACTAACTAAATAGATCATGTAGTTAACTTTAACTCCTGTTTAAAGAACATAATCTATTCTGACCAAGACGATTCTCTAATCCATGCACAATTTCTCTTACAAATAGTTTCAATGGAATTAGGTAAAAATTAGCTGTAACACTGGAGAATGACATATCTCTTTTATATCATGGTTCTTGTTATCAAAATGCACTTTCCATGGAAATGACTCTTTCATTCACGTGAGATCTCTTGACCTATTGCAAATAAGACAGCAGTGCCTTTAACTTTTGGCAACTTATTTGTTTATGTGTATTTAGAAACAGTTGAGAAAGAAACCTAGTTCTGCATGAACACAGTATAAAATGGCCCATACACATACACAGCCAAAAGGAAAGATAAATATGGGTAATAAAACATGATGTTTCAAATCAGCTCCCTAAGAAAATCTAAAAATATAAGAAACCCTATCATATTAACCAGAAAGAACTGTTCTTTCACTTAAGGGATAGTTGGGCAATTATTCAAACCTGGACAAGACTGGATTGTCAAGTGAAATAATAAGTCAGAGTTCCACAGGATAATGAGATAGATCTCAAGGCCATTAGCAGTGGCCCTTATTATAATACTGACCAAGGTTCCCCAAGAAAGAGAGAGAATATTTAAATGAAACTTGTAGGGAACTAGTTTGAACTTGTATATTTGAACAGCTTAATACTGTCTCCTAGTTTCCATTCATTATTGGAGAGAAAGGTATCTACCATGTAAGACTGTGAAATCAGTCAGTCTTTCGAGACTGAAATCCCTGAGGGCAGAAACTAAAACATAAAATAATTGGATAATCAAGCCACATTGAAACTCCTGGAGCTTATATTAAGAATCTTATTCTAGTGAGATTTTAAGGTCTAGTTCAGCACCCAGTTGTCTCCTCTTTCCTGATTGTTTCTCTCTCATTCAACACAAACAAATCCAACATTTATCTTCTCTGACTTCAGGTGTGTCATGAAGAATTACAGCTTTATATGTAAGGGCTTTCTAGGTTGGAAACAGAGGAAGGGATTACTTTACCTCTATAAAATAGGTCCTGCCTTATGAGACATTTGTATATGCATGCTTCATTCTGTTCTGTTTGTTTGCTTTTTACCACTATGGGAATAACTCAATAGCTGGTGGTCACAGAGAAGCTCTCCAATCCCTGCAAAAAACAGTTGTCTAGCCTGCAGTTTGCGAGGTACAATATGGTTAATGTGTCAGCAATTACCATGGATTAGAAATACTGCTTGTTTTAGTATTCTCCTTCTGATCCTTCTCCAAAGTACAGGAATTTCCAAATACAGGAGCAGATCTAGGTCTGGCATGCCTGGTATCCTCCAGTGAGGAACTCTGCTCTGCACCTTAACGAACATCTCCTAGGCTGACTGGTCTCTGGGGCGCTAGGACTATTAGGCCAGACCGGGGTTTACAGCAGGTTAAGCAAAAAGGCTGACTAAGAATTTGTAAATCAAATATTAAAGACTGATTAAATATTTTACGATCTTTTTACTTGGGCTTTGATTTGAAGTTTACTTCATCTGCTTAGCCAGAGATCTGCTGAAGGTTAATTGATGGAGGAAGAGTAACTAACAGCTCATGCTGCTGGCCCTAAGCATGCGAGGCATTTAGGAGTATTCCTAACCTCTAGTGTGCAGTCACTGACATGCTCATTTGTCTCACTAGGTTAGTGTCACTAGGGCTCAGATAGGTGATCAAATTACTGCCCTGAAAGTGGTTTAAGCTTATGTGTTTTCCCTTGTATTGTATATTTGCACATGTCTCCAGTGACACCAAGTAATCCCTTAAATTGCGTTAATTTGATCATGCATCTGAGTACCCAGTGCAGAAAATTGGGATAGGTGGCTATGGAAAGTGGAGATGATGTCTCTTAGAAAACAAATAGTTCTTATGGAGGAGAGAGACATCCAGCAGAACTCAGTCTACCAGGAGAGAGTATAAATCTCTCCCCCTTTCTTTCTCCTTCTACAAAATCAATGGTTTGTAACTTATAATCATGACTTGACAAATTGCTTTTGTGGACTTTAAACTTTTTTCTTTTTTTTTAAAGGGAAAGAATTAACAATACCCTTATAATTGTTGGTTAATTTTTGGCTATCCAACTGGGCCAGTGTCATTTAAGGCCCATCTAGAGAGCTCAAAGAAAAATTCAGAGGCTCATTATCCAGCAAGAGCTCTCACCATAGAGGTTTAGAGTTGGAAACTTAAAAGCAGTCTGAATATCTGGTTTTACAAAAGTACTGCTGAGATTCTATCTGAGCTCCTTTTCAAGGGAACTTTGGTAAGGGTTTACACATACCAAAGTACAATTTATGTAAAGAGCTGGAAGAGTTATTGGACTAATCATTTTTAATAGAGATTCCTTGTCTTTAATTCAGAGTTACACAACAGAACTTAATAGCTTGTGGCAAATAAATAATTTACACATGGATTGTGTCTGAATAGAAATGCATACATAAAATATCACAGACTTAATGAAGGTGCTGTTTTTTTACAAAATCAATTTAATTGATTTTGCTGATAGGTCTGCATTAATATTTTTGGAAGCTCCATTTTGCTTCACCTGTACACGTGGCCCAATTGTGATTCGTAAGGGAGGAAGGGAAAACTCTCCAAATGCAATTAGAAACTTGGAACACAGAGAGCGTTGGTAGTTTTGAAGTGTCTGGGGTAAGACACTCGGAAATAACACTCCACTGTGACCTGGTAGAGGGGCTCATTTACAAAGTACTCCTCAGAAAAGGTCAGAACGCTCATGACTATTCAGTCATGTTTTGCAGCATCTGAGCCCAGTGAAGATTGTAATGAAGAGTTTTCCCCTTAACGCTGAACATGTTGGGCTGTTGAGCTGCAGTCAGCTTTGACTTATGTTTGGCCTGAGCTCCTATCAGAGCGGGGAGAAGACAAGGGCTGGAGAAGGAGGTCGTTGTGGCAGATGCACAACTGCAGCCAGGAGCATGGTGGTTGGATGGAAACATAACATGGGGTGTATTTCACAGGGAGAGGCATGGGATGATGGCTGCTTTACCCTTGGGAACACCAGCTTATCTGATGGGCCTGAAACTGTTTTTCACTGCTTTTCGCCCACAGCCTGTCGTACCTCCTGCTAACACGTTGCTTTTTGTCGTCAGTAACTCACAGAAGCTCTGCATTTTAGAAAAGCGCGTAGGCAGCTGCCGTAGCCGGCGGGCCCACAGAGAGTGGCCGGGACGCCGAGGGTCAGCCGCTGCCCGCCCCCGCTGCGCGCCTGAGGGGGCCGAGCTGGCCTGCCTTACCTTTGGGGTGCCAGGGGTCCGTGAACTCGTACTTCCCCACGCCGATCGTCCGCAGCATCTGCACCCCGTTGGTGTTGTCCGGGCCGCCCGCCGCGGCCGCGTTGGGGGGCAGCGGGGCGGCCGCCTGCCCGTTGGTGGCGGGCACGTTGCTGGGCAGGGCCGCCGAGGGCAGGGCCGGCGGTGGCGGCGGCAGCATGGGGCAGGCCAGGTGGCCATTGCCCACCGCGCCGGGGCCTGGGTGGGCCACTGGGCCCACGCCGCTCATGGAGGACATGCTGAGGGGCTGGCTGTTGGTGTACAAGGGCTGGCTCTGGAGGTTGACCACCATGTTGCTGAGGGGCTGGGAGGGCTGCGGCTGGAGCTGGTAGTGGCCTGGCATCAGTGGGAGCTGGGGGGTGACGTGCGGCGGGAGGGAAGGTGTGACGCCGATGACGGGGGCCTGGACGTTGGCGGCTGGGCTGAAGGTGGGTGGCTGAGTCATCCCGTAGGAGTGGGTGATGAGGGCGGGCTGGCTGCCCGCTGCCACCGTGGTGACCCAGGGCGCTGCACCTGCGGCACGAAGGAAGGCTGGCAATGGCGGCGGGCTTGGCATGGGGGAGAACAGACATCAACACCCTCATCCTTCCCCTCCCGCACCCGTGGACAGCACCGACACGCCCTGCTGCACTACACCTAATGCAGTGTGGGATCTGGAGCCCTTCCCAAGCAGTAAGTGCATAAAATTGCTGCAGCGATGTGAGCACAATTGTTAAAATACTCATCAGGTGACATGCGGCATGTTTGCGGTTTTATGTATTTTGCACTTTATGCAGCTTAAGCACACGCTTCCAAGAAAATTAACCTCTTTCCCTGCTGTGCTTTCACGGCTCCCTGACAAACACTCTGTGTGTATAATAATGGTGCTCCAGCCACTACAAAGACATTGTAATTAGGCGTCTGGCATAGTAGCACAATGTATGATATGTGTCTGGAAGCTGGAAATCATTTCAGGTAGTTCTGGACATAAAAGAAGTCTTAAAGTATTACAGAGTGCCTTTTCCTCCAGTGAAGGCAGAAAAGGATAAAAAAAAACCCACTCTAATGAACTTGCAGCATCTTAATACATTTGTATCAGCCCCAGCACAGAAGAAACTTGAGGGGTCTTTACAATGAGGGAAAACCCCTGCTAAAGAATAAAGAAAGGGCTCACAATGAAGTCTAATTTACAGAGGTAAATGGAGATAGTGCATTGAATTTGCTTTGAACGATTTTCCCTGGTAGAATTACAAATAAGATTAGAGACATACCTGGGTTTTCATTCTCCCTCATCTGTTTAGATGGAGGCTCATCAGTGTCCCAGGGCGTGGACTGATTGATGGGTGTCTGTCCCCACCTGACGCTTGTTGCAAGTCCTTGAGGCTGATTTTCAGTCTTGGAAATGCAAGGTGTCTACCACAGAAAAAGAAAAATACAGAATAAAAATGTTTTGTCTATTGGGATTAATTATGGTTCCTCATAACTAGTAGCTTGCTTGTTTGTTACAGTCCAAGAGGATATCCTAAGATCTTTAAATATCATTCATTTGGGGGTTGGACTACATGATCTCCAATAATTCTGTGATTTTGTGATTCTGTGATTGTCCTCCTGGCTTGCATGAGATGTCTGTATGGAAATACAATATATTTGAAAAAAAAAAAAGCCTCTGGAAAATTAATAGATCTACCTTAAAAAATCCACAACAAACTAGTGTTTTCAGAAATAAGTCACTTCATTTGCCATAAAAATAAAAAAAACCCCAACAAACAACAACCCAGATATGGTAATATCTAGTCAGTGGCAGCTACATAAAATGGAACAATCTTCTGTTTGCTCAATTTATTCCAAAAATAGCGAGTTTTGTTTAGCAGGAGGTAGAACAAGAGAGACTTATTTACAACTGTAGGACAAATTACTGTAGAACAGTAAAGAGAAGTCTTCGCATTTACTGTCTGTCAACCCTTGAAATTGAATGCCAATAAAAAAAAGCATAACATCACTGGCTGCTAAAGTGGGTATGTTGGCAGGTCTTCAGAGAGGTTAAAATAACTGTAAAGGAGGGGAAGGATTTGGGCTGAATAATCATCAAAGCAGACATGATCTGAAAGAGATCTCTTGATGAAGAAACTATCACATGGATTTAAATGCTACACCAGACCCCTGCTGCAATTTCAGGGGGCCTTCCCAAACAATCACTCCTTTGCTGAAGGAAAGGCTTCTAGAAAACAAGGGTGCTCCAACAGGTCTCATTTATTTAAGTCTGCTGTGTATTTCATTGCTGGAAGATTAAAAGTTTTTTGTTTTGTTTTGTTTTTACTGGTGTCAGAACCTCTAAACCAAGCAAACGGAACCAGCTGCCTATTGCTGAATGAGTATTGAGGAGTGAAGCCATAAAGAACAGGAGACCAGTCTGAGTGATTGCTTGTTTGCCTCGCATCTGGGAAGTAATTTAGCTCAGAGATGGGGTACAGCAGCTCCATAAATGCCCTGGGTCACACTGTACCAATGAAATCTCTGTCAACACCAGCAGCCTGTTCACCCATCACCAGTACCTCAATCAACCCATGAAAGGAAGTTATTAGCAAACCCATTTATGCCCTCTGCAAATACATGCACACCTTCCCCAAGCCAATCTGTCATTCTTCCTCTCTGCAAACCCACCAGAGGCACCTGCTTCCTCCTGCCCGCCCTCCTTCCCCATCAGCACCCCCACCAGCACCCACCCTGCTCCAGTGTTCCCCCCTTCAGCCAAGAGCCTCTGATCTCTCCTGACACCCACTCCCTTTTCTACCTGAGCTTTATCCTCTGCGGGCTCCTGGACTCAGGAGTTGTGTGTGCAAACCTCAATAAATGACCAAGGTTTTGCTGTGCTGCCCTCTTTGCTCCCTAAAGCCACAATGGGAATATTTCCCCCACTAGACATGCTATACTTTGTTAAATGCTGAGGTTCACAGAGAAATGTGATTTTAATATATATTTTCCTGAAATTGTTTTCTTTTTTTCAAAACTCATCAATTTATTATTTTCCACAGTTTAGGGGTTATGTTTTTTGGTTTTTTGATGTAATTTCTCTGAATTTTTTTCTATTTTATTTGCACCAAGGACAATGATACTCTGGTTTTAGATTCACATTTACTTCTGTCCCCACCATTCTGACTACCTCTATAACTTTTGCAATTGAAATAAAAATGAGTCAGAAAAGACATAAAGAGAGGACATGCAGACAGTCAAGAGCTTTAAGAGCTCTGGTCTATTCATGGTGAAGAAAGGGCAGGAGAGGAAGAAATAAGTCTCGGTTTTGAAATGCTTTCTATTTATAAATTGTCCTGAGAAATGATTAATATGAATACCTTTAGCTTTTACATTGTACAAGGTCTTTGACACAAGAGGATATAACACTGCTGGTGGTTTACCAGTTCATTTTAGCAGTATCCCTTTGGGTCTAGCTAAACTGTTTAACAGCAGCCAAAGCACTCTGCAGTAGAAAAATAAATAAATAAATAAATGAATATATACATAAATAAATAAAACCCCACCACCATTCTCTGCCTATATATCAGTTAAAATACGCCCCTCAGAAATACCAATATTTATTCCAAAGCAAAGCTTTAAAAAATGTACATGCACTATAGAGAAATGGGCATTTTTAGAAACCAAAAGGAGGATTCATGACTCAAATCACACCCTGTGTGTTCCACGTGTGGCATCGGTGTGTTGCATTTCTTTGTTGTATCAACTGGGTCTTACCAGTGGGTTTGAAATATACACTTGTCATTAATGTGAGGCATTGTCAAGACAGGCAGCATCTTGTTTAACTTTGTTACATTCCCAAGCTGCTTTAAAACTGTGTTGATACAAAATAAGAAAAAAAAAATTCCTCTACCTTAAATAATACAGAATGACACACATGCTACAATTTTAAAAGAACCTGTATGTTTTGTCCAGAATGGGTAAAGAAGGAAGTACAGTTCTGCTAAATCCTACAAAAGATCCAGTTGCTTATTTTAGAACTTGTTTTCCAAAAACCCTAGAGCACCACACCAGACAAAACATGTGAAAGTGATCAAGTCTGCAGCCAAATCTAGATCTAAATTCCATACTTTGAGCATTAAAAAAGAGGAAGGAGGTTATCAGGTTTGCCATCAATAAATGCTTCTCCTTCACTTTCACTAAATGACTGCTTTTATTTTATTAAACATGCTCACAAACCCTGCTTCTTAGAGGCTCAGTGGATTTAAACATACAAATCCAGTAAGTTGCTTTCAAACTGTACTCCTGAACTTGTGTTCGTTTGATCAGAAAGTGCCAAGATCAGTTGGTATGAAATCACAACACACATCCATGAAACACAGACAGTAATGGCGGTGGAAAGAGAGAAACAGCTCACTGAACTTCCTTTTAAAATGTATACATACTTCTGGTCTCTGATCTAATTTCTGCTTTATTTTTCTTAATACATGAAGGGTTACATTACAAGTGCTGTATGTCTCTGATCTGATTGCAGCAATTACCCATTTGCGTCTCTGGAAAGTGAAATTATTTCCAGCGTTATCAAACAAAGGAACTTTCTGTCCATTCGCTCAGGCCCACGACAGTGCTCTATTTGATGCTTTTAATGTACAACACAAATGACCAAAAAATGGTCTGTATTATGCTAGTTGTGCAGGGGGAAGAGCTGTGTTCCATTAGTGATCCACAGACTTCACAGAAACTAATTGTACTATGTTACACTTTTATCTTTAGCTTTCATGTCAGATGCTTGTTTGAATTAAACATGGAACACATGAAAAAAGGAAATGCATTACAAAATCTACTGGGTATACATCTCTGCCAAAAGTCTATTTACATGAAAAGACCAAAAGGTTTCTAAAAGGTCTGTTAAAACCTGGCTAGTCAACAGCAGCATTGGCGAGTTAATTGCCTGAAATTCCTGGCAAACTACAAAGACTACTTAAGGAATCATCAGCATCTTTCTAGCACCTGTAAAATGTTCAATTTGTGCTCTTTGTCATGGATAGAGTACCCCAAAATAAAATCTCAGGATTTTTTCCCTCTTTAGTTGAAGCCCCCATTAAGAACCAATAAAAACGTTCAGCTGAAGTCTGCATTTCACCACCTGCCACTTTGAACTCCAAAAGGGAGCAGTCTCCCAGTTTTAAGGAAATTAACTGCAATACAGATGTACAGGCAGAAGAGAGCAAGACAGAACAATTCTGGAATTACATGAGACTAACACAGACAAGTTGCCAGACTGTCAATTTTTTGCAGCTCAAGCAGTCATAAACCATGGCCCATAGGCAACAGTAATTGTTGTACAGCTGGTCAACTGAACCTTATTATATTAAAACATTAAAACCTTCAGATTCATGAGGCTTTTCAGAATATCTACAAGAAAGTTCATGAGTTCACAGCCATCAGATGATGTTAAAGATTGGGAATTAGTGATTTGGTCTATACAGCATCATGGCTGCATACGGCTACTCTTAGGTGTTGAGGAAGCATAGCTACAACTAAGTCTGACTTTAAGCCCTAAGCTTTACAAATCTGTAATGAAGTAAGATCTAAACGTCTAGTAAGACCTTTTTTACATCAGTAGAAACATAAAATCTATTGTACTACTAAGAACATCAAAGAGTATGCTAATGGGCTTAAAGAACTCAACATAATAAACACAAAAATCCAACAACAAAAATTCCAGTAGAATCTTCCCCAGGTTCAACACCACCAAGCACCTCCTGGAAAGGACTTACAAACACATTTTAGCAAATTCCCCAGAGCTTGTGGAACCATTGACATACATCCTGCTATGGCTCAGTGTTAAGTCCTATTCTAACAGTTTCGTGAGCAAAACCAAACTAATCTGGAAAGAGAGATACTATTTGTGATTCCCAGCAATCAAAACTGTTTTAATAAGGCCTTCATTTAAAGTGATGGATGAGAAGTAGCGAATCTCTGTTCCAATTTTCCAAAAAAGATTGGGAATGGCAACTTAATACCAAGGTAACGTATCCAATATGCAACCCAGTTTATTTTTCTTCCCATTGAAAATAAAAAGGTTGAGGAGCATGCATGCACAGAGGCAAACATTCCCTCCCACAGATTCAGGTTTCATGGCCTGTCATGGGTAAAAGCAACTTCAGTTTAATGAGGGAACTCCTTTTAAAGCTGTTCTCTATGCCTCTAACTGGTAATGACTGGTGGCCCTGGTTGGGTTTGAAGTCTGAATGTGTCTGATGCACTAAAAAGTTCAGTGGTCTCTGCACCAAAGAGTTTATGGTCTAATTTGTAGTTTACACTGTTAAATATTGCATGAATCAGGTATTATTTGTAGGTGTGCATGCAAAATCTGACCATACAGGGATAAATCTTTATATGGAGCAAATTCCTACCTGGCGCTGGACAGGACTCAAGTATATTTCTGAGTTTAGTCCACGGCCAAAGTAGCTCTTAAGGATGGAAGCAGAGCTTTTAAAGATGCACTGATGACAGCAATATCTCCCTAGCACTGGCTGTGTGGCTGGGCTACAGAAATTAAACTGTTGTTTTAAGAGATGAATGTACTGTAACATATTAAAAACCTAAGAGATATTGACAGGCCAGCATATAAGAGGAACAGAAAGAACAGTCCTGCAGTAAAACCTCATTCAAGGACTTGCTCATGGGTAGAGAAAAGAACTCATCTACCTTACAGTTCCCATCACCAGGCAATTCTGTGATGACACAGCGCTGTTTTTCTCTTCCCAAAACTAATGTGGGAGCCGCAAGAAAGAGAGTAATACAGTTAACTCATAGGAAAAATGTTACTACCCTGCATAAAAGACAAAAGAAGTCTAAGTTCCCTCTTGAGCAGACAGAATAATTCAATACTTAGACTCCTTAAACACCATCCAGCGAGGAGCCACCAGTCAGGGCGAGCTCCGGAGCACCATGCACAGACCAGAGCCACATGGCTCAGCAGTGGGGTAAAGTCCTCACTTTGCAGCAGATTTTAAAACACTCCCCACCTTGAGGGTAATGATACAGGCGTGGAGAAACCCATGAGTGCAGCGGGCCCACATCCCTGTGATGCATGCATTCCACCCCTTGACCAAACTGGGGTAGTTTGGTAGAGGTTGCAAAGGAAGTAAAGGTCTGATCCGTGTCCAGGCCAAGAACTTCTCTAGTGTGAACTTGTTCTCTGAAAAACCATGAAGGAAACAGGGACACAGTGAGCATCAATGCACATGAGCTTGGAACACTGATTGTGCGATTAACACATGAATAGCTGGTGCTTTTCCAAGACTCATTAATCAAGGAGCAAATAAATTTGTTGATACAAGAAGAGACATGCATACTTTTTCCATCACATGCAATTGGACTATAACCCAACTGCTTAATTCCAGAAATTTGACAGCCTAAATGAGCCTTCTTGAGCTCTTCTGGCCAGGCAGCCTGGCTGCATGGCAGTGATCTTTCCTTGAGCTGGGACAACTCTCAAGAAGGCTCCTTGAGATAGCGAGACCTTTAACCAATGGCTGATATGTCAGGAACCTAAATTAATACTAATGAAACATTACTAATTCATGTAGCTACTCAATATTAATTATTATCAACTTATTATAGATCATTCCATTAGATATAATCCGTTGTCCAAGTCTGAAACCTTGATTGGATCTAACTGTACCAAGGCTCTATAATGAGTTTAGAATGCAAGCGGGTCCACTCTGAACTTTGTAACTCAACAGAAGACTCTTCCTCACTCTTTGTATTTCTTTCATTAGATATAGACCTTTGTCTGAAGACTCAGACTGGACCTGGCTGCACCTAAGTTCCACCATGTTGTACCTCATGACTCATCAGGAGAGTCTTCCTTACCATTTTCCATCTCCAGTCGCTGTACAAAACATTCTGCCTTGATTCTAACTCAGTTTGCATTTGTGCCCTTCTTCCATGCAGTAATTAATAAGGTGAACCTCACCATCAAACTTACTTAACCTTTGTAAGCCACTGTTAAACTTTGTTAAATTCCACTGAACTTATTCAACTAATGAAACATATTGCTGCTACTCTCTTGAGTGAGGTGCATTCCACATATTCACAGGAGTTCCAGACGAGCACAGCATCAGTACCTTTACCCAACCCTGATCCTGGCTCCACGCAGAGCACAGCTTCTCACCACTCAGCTTGGGATCGGATAAGAAGGCACATGTATGAGCATGTCCAGCTTCTTCCCAACACCAAAATCAACCCCAACTTTCCCAGACTGAGCCTTGGCTACTCTGATAAATAAGAAAGCTCAAATTCCCTGGCTTTGACAACGTAATGGAAGATAACTCCATACTGGGAAAGGGTCAGCTGCTTCTGTCTCATCAACTTTTTCTAAGGCTCACATCCACATTACCTGCAGGTTTGTGAAGGAAAGAGAAGGAATGAGATTATGGAAAAGAACAGAGAAAGATGGGATAGAAAAGGGTTGTGAATTGACCACAGGTGGTGTCTACTTCTCTCTCATGGCTGACTGCCCAGTACAACCACTGCTCTCACACCAGTGCTCCAGTCATTAGCTAGGAATGAATGCAGGACCATGAAATGACAAGAAGTGCTTCATAAATGCTACTTTGTATTCTGTCTTGGCAAATTGCACCAGCAGAGGCTCAGGTACTCACCCAGCTGCCTTCATTTCTCAGCGAGAACATCAGGGAACGGAGCTGAGGTATCGAACCAAGGTCCCGGCTGCGACACTTGCTGCTCCAGGACACCAGGGACATCAGCGCACGACACTGGGTTCGAGCACAGAAGCCCCACTTTAGCCTGAGCAGAACCTCCTCTACTAACACGGTCTGCATGCAGATCAACCCCAAATCAGAGCAAAGCTACGAATGCAAAATCATCTCACGACGGAGGAGAAAACGCGCGGCACGGGGAACAACGCGGCAGCTACAGAGAACATGCACTGCGCAACGCGAGAGGGCTCTCAGAGATCCTGCAGGCATCCCATGGCACGGGCACATAAATCCACTTCATCATAAGTGCTTTTTGTCAGAGGGCTTAAGGAAATATGGGCAGTAATGGAGTAAGTGCTTGTCAGACCAGAATCCCAAGGGTGCACAAAGGATGTTGCCCTTATGTACTGGCAAAGCTACTGAAGAAGAACCTAAAGGCTGACTTCTTGAAAACTAAACATTTATTTGAATGCAAATGCTGGCCATTGCTAGGCTCAGAAGTCACTCCATATGGCATTTTCATGCCAAATTTCCCATGGAATTCTTTTAATTATCCAAACAGGACCCCAAATTTCATTCTGGATGAGGGCCTGAAGCATTAGAAAGAAAGAGAGGAATACTTAAGAAGCAAAATGCCCCAATCCCAGCAGCAAGTTACTGCACTTAAAGTTCCTTTTTCTTGTATTGGATGCCGACATTCTACATTCAAGCCCTCTGAACTCAGTATTTCAATTGCAGTACACAGTCCGTGGCAGGAAAGTGCATGTTCTCTGCCTACACAGCAGGCACATAAAAAGAAAGGGGGGAAAAAAAGAAAACCAATATAAGCCTGTGAGTGTTGAACAGTGCTGCGTGATATTAGTGATTTATTAACTTGGCTTGATCAATAAGGCTATCATCAAGGGCACATTTAGTTTGCACATATATTTCACTTTCTAACAAGCACTTTTGTGTGCTCACTTTAGTTTCCATAATCTGATCCAGGTTTCAGGAAGCTTTCTTTAAGGGAAAACAGAGAATTCTTTTTCTAAAAAAAGGATCAAAGTATACTCAGTCAACTCTCAAACAAAAGGATAGACAGTACTGTAGAAACAGCATGCTTACCTTTCACAGCAAAAAGAAAAATAAGCCTATAGGTTGGGGTTTATCACTGCCTTAAGTTCACCAACACCAATTAAGCTATTAAATTGTGGCTGAATTCGGATCACAGCAATTAAAAATTTCAACTTTCTTTGAGTGTCTTCCATCAGTAACATGCTAATTTAATGCATAATTTAAACTCTGCTGTCCTTTAATTCAGCATTTGTAAATAATTTAAAAAAGAACTAAAAATCCTTTTGCACTTACAAAGCTGACCCCCTCCCCCTTTTGCTACTGCAAAACAAAAAAGACTTTTCAATCAAGAATTTATTTAATTTTTTATATCTGAAAGTAAAAGCCATAAAAAAGATGAGAAACTGATTTACAAGATAAAACAATTAGCTCTGGGATATGTACATTAAGACTAATAAATTTCACATCATATTTTAAGAAGTGGAGGAGGAATCCCAGATATATTAGACTTTATTCAAATTCTATTGAAATGTTCAATTAAGAGCATCTTAGGAAGGTAAGTTATGCAGGCACTAAAATTAAGATGTGAAAAACAGCATTAGAGTGCTACTTCTCTCAGACACTATACACTTTAATAATCCATCACTTTTTCTACATCCAAGATAACATCTAAAATCTGGGTATTCTTGTAATTGCTCTGGTCTTGTTAATTTTTTTTTTTTTGTGTAGAGGAAACACAAAATGTATTTCACAGTGAAAAACACTACAATAATATATTGCATTCCCTTTTAACCCAAAATCACAGATCTCAATGATTCTTATTAAAACCTTTTTTCCTCTGCTATAAAGACATTTTCCTCTGTGTGGACAGATGAAAATGCCCTTTTTAAGATTCACACAAGTTTGTGCAAAACCAGCTCGAACTCATCAATATCCCATTGGTTCCTAAAAGAAGCTAAACATTCCCCAAGCTCTTCTGACCAGACATGACTGGCAGATGCTTTTTGGGAATGAGGTCTCAAGACACAACCCTATTTCCATTCAGATTCAGAGCTTTATTAACACAGCAACTTCAGTGCAGGATCAGGCAGTGAGGTAGACATTTAATTTGATTTACAACAGACTGCTAATATATGGTTTTTCTAGAAAAACAGTCACTGTTTTGTTCAATTCTTCTGCTCTGCAGGTTTTACATCAAAGTGTTCCTGCTTGTTTTGTTTCTGTATCTCTGTACTACCAATAGGAAGCTGCCCAGTTCTCCTGTTTTCTTTCAGCAGAACGGATTTGTGGACTAGCATGACTGCCTTGGGTGCCTCAACCACCATCCTTCTAGAAGATTTATGGCAAACACATAGCATCCCAAGATATAAATCTACCAAACGGCTATTAGACATACTTTGCTGTCCACAGCCCAATGATTTAAAGCAAAACTGATAATGGTATAGCTTGGTCTAGCATTACTGGTACACCTGTCAGAATTGTGCTACATCGCCGCACATTTTTTCCAGATACCTCATTCTCATTTTGGGTGTGAATTGGATGATCCTTTAGTATTACTCTGTTCACAGCAACTTGTGATGCTAAATACTCCTTTGTCATCCAAGGATAAATGGGTACCATCAAGATAAGGCTCTACTTACATCTCCTTCATTGATATACATTCCTTTACTTTTTATTCTTTTAGGATTAAATTATTCTAAGCATCTAGTCCAATTTGAGTCATTGGACTAATTAAGAAGAGGAAATCCAGCAAGGATGCAAGTTTGGCCAAAGACTTTTCTGTTTTTGAAAACCCCCTGTTATGTATCTTTAAAAGAAAATTCATGTTACAAAAAGTATAAAACCTCACACTCTCTTTTCTCCCAGGAAGTTAACACAAAGTAAACCACCTCTAAAAATAATGTCCCACTCAAGAAATGTCAAGGTGACAGGGAGAGGGAGAGAAGGCTTATTGTGAGCACTAAATAACACAGGTTAGTTCTGTAAGCCATGAAGGGAAGGACAGACTAAAATTAAATGACCTTTGGTAGGGATACCTCACCTACAACAGCAAGTCGTTATCTGATCTTCCTAATTCTCCTCCTCCGCTGTTGCAGGTCATGGTCCATCAGAAGCTGCTATTCCTGCTAGGATGGGTGCAGGGCAGACAGTGCCCTTGTGTTCCCCCTGGATGGACTGCCAGGGAGGCCAGCCTGGGGTCATTGCAGGTAATACCCCTGAAGAGGCAGCCTGTCCCCTGCTGAACTGGCTGTGGCCTTCAGAAGAGCAAGGGGAGTTCTAGCGGTTCTTGTACAGTCTTTGCCTCCAGAATACAAACTGAGCCTTGGTTTGTTGTAATAAAGCTTCAGTTAGAACACAAATCTATAAATATCTAACAGTGCAGATCAAAAATGCCAACTTTGGTCACAGCTATTGAGTGAGGGAAGAAGCAAAATGGGACCACACACCTAGTCTGAAAAAAAACCCAACAGGTATGCTTTCCACACAACAGGTGGAAATCAAAGTTATCTTTGTTGAGAATCCAAAATCTCCTTTCTGCCCATACCATACCACAGTTTTTGGAGTGACTGTCAGCTTCAGTCACTGGCTGACTGGCTCTACCAGATTTTCCAGATGTTATTAGAATAAAGCACAGAGCCATATCTTATTTTTTAGTGATGATTCTGTGCCAAATTCAAACATAGATCACATGTTGAGTTTCTTAAAATCACTGAGTTAACAAGAAAGTTGAGCCATTAAGCAAGATCTTCCACCAAACACGCCTGTCTCAGAAAGGGTCACAGAATTTCTGACATTTAGATGCTTTGAGAGGAGATATGAAGTTGGACTGAATGATAACTGTAGGTCCCTTCTGACTTAACTAATTCTTTTCTATTCTATTCTATTCTATTCTATTCTATTCACAATTAAATAAGCATATGTACATAGATATATCTGTATCTCTTTCCCTTTCTACTCCTGAGCTGTGGATGCTATAAAAAAGTTCATCATCTTTTTCTAAAAGTAGTCCAAGCTTCATATACTGGGGAAGAAAAACAAGAGGTAAAAGCTAACAGACTCACTGAGGGCCTGCTTTTCTAATGCTGCATTTGATTAATTATATGATTTACTTTCAATGACTGCCTCAATCAATCCTGATCAAATTAACAAAGACAATGATCAGAAATACCAGACTAAAACACAATACAAATTATTTGGTTCCAGGGGATCCAATCAAAGGAAACAGGATTAAATTAACCAGTGATCGGATTAAGGAAAAGTTGCTGTATAAAGTCAGAAATGTATTAGTACTTCGGGCCATTTGCTGTGTCTGTAGGTTGCCATTTCCTGCTCTTTACCTGGAGTTCTCAATACACTTTAAACAAAATTGAGTTTTCTAGGTATTACAAAGGTAATGTGGAAGAAATAAAATATAATAATAATAATAATAATAATAATAATAATAATAATAATAATAATAATAATAATAATAATAATAATAATAGTTATTGTTATTATTATATTACTACTATTTCACAGTAGCATAGTATATGGGGGTCTGCCACAGTAGGCATCCTCTAAAGAAAATATACACCTTCATACACCCTCCTTACCCAGGAGTCTGTACCTCAAGGAGTTTCCAGTCTATGTGCACTACACAGAGATCAAAACATGACAGAATATCAGGATACAATCAAAAAGACAGAAAAACCCATTTAATTCTACAACGTTAGTAAAGTACAAAGATGAAAAAGCTACTGTTCAACAAGGAGCATTAATGAAAGTTGCCAGTGATACAACTGAAAATGTAGTTCTTACCTAAAAATGAAAGTAAATACAAGTATCACAGGAGAAATACTTCTATTTGCTGTGTACTAAGCTGAACCTTGAGCAGCTGACAAGGTCCTATAGCACTGAACAGAGATTTACTTTCAAATGCCGTGGGCTCAGGCTGGTTCAACTGGACCAGTCAGTGCCGAGCTGCAAAGGGACTTTGTGTCCAATGTGAGGCAAAAGAAAGGCTGGGGACATCAGGAGCCAGCTCACTTGGAAGTAATTCAGAAAATATAAATGCTGAGTTACAGACTGAAACCAGACTCAATTCCTGCCCTCTTTTTCTGCAAAAAGATTCACTTAATAGATAAATGAGGGATGTAGAGAGGTAATCCCTAAGGACTGTTAATAAAGCTACTTTAGAATGCTGGCACGCTGTGCTGCTTGTGAATCCTGGCCCCACATACTGCACGGGATGAGGAAGGACACTGGACTGGATGTGCTGCTCACATGGCAGCAGTCCTCAGCAGCACAGAGACAGAAGAAACCTACACTGCCACTGATCCCACTGTGCACATTAAGGGCCAAAGCAGAGGGTTCACTCATCTTTCAAAAATGGTAAGAAAAGGAGCAGTTGTAATCTGAACAAAAACAAAAGGCAAAGCAGGTGTAAGCAGGTCAGATCCTAACGAACAAATCCAAATATTTGTCTCTTACAAAAGTATTCAGGAACTGTACGGGAAGACTCCTTCACTGTCACCTGGTACAGTGCCACTTCCATCTCTGTGTTCTGTTGGTAACTGCCAGCAGGCATCGCGCCCATCCAGTCATCTGAAAGGACCCAGGACTTTCCTTGCATGCAGGGAACAGACCAAGCTGAGTGTTGTGGTAGCTGACCTAAGTGTGAGATGGTCTTTGTCCAAAATGAAACCACAGGAGACATGAGACAACAACTGCTGGTCAGCAAGGCAGATATTCACCCATGGGATCTGGTCTGTATGGCCACGGCCACGTGGCCTTTCCTTGCAGCTCACTATTTACACCAAGTATTTGTGCTGAAGGACTCTCCTTGCAAGACTGAACATTGGATGAGATGCTTTACTTCCTGAGCTCGAGAAAGTATTTAGGGAAACATCCATCTCTCCTTTCCCACAACTTAAGGGGCTCAATATTTTGTCTTTGTTTTCAGTTATGACAGTGAGTAAATTTTAAAGCATCAGCTCTTCTCAGCCAAAAGACATTTGCCACTATGATTAAGAATGTATTATCTTGTCTCTTCTGTCCCCTTAAAGAGTAACTTATTTTTTATGTACGGCTTTTTCTCACGCTGTGCATTGCTACACTCTTTTTTCAATCTCATCACAATTTTTTTCAAGAGTATTTTCAGTTTCATTTTCTTACTTTATTTTCCTCGTGTCTCTGTCTCTCTCTTCACCATTTCTATCATGCTCTCTTCTAAGTGAAATCAGAACCCAATTATACTCCTGTTAGAACTGAACTTTCAAATCCATTATGTGCTAGTGGGCTCAAAATTAGGCAAATAAATTCCCTCAACCCTACAAATTAAATTGAATCTTTGCATATGTTCTTTTAAGAGCACAAAGATGTCAAGTATTCACCCAGCTGTCACAAAATATGATAAGCAGGCTCTTTGAATTCATATAGATTTTCTAAATCATTTGTCAGATTTAACAGAAATGCTAATGAATCCAAAAGTAAATTCTAATCTAGCCTAAATATCTGGTTATTATTTGTATTACAGTAATACAATAAAAAAACTTGGAATTATCAGTTGAGGATCAGGGCACAATCTCTATGCATTTCATACACAAAGACAAACATCATCATAAAACCTTCTCAAGTTTTATCTCATTATTTTACAAAAGCCTCCTCATAGCTATACTCAATTTTGTTTAAGAACAAAAGTACCAGCAGCTTGTAAGTATCACTACCTAATGTGTTGGCTGTTGAAACCTGGATCTTACATTTGGTAAAGCCAGCAATTGTCTCTCAAATGTAGAGTCTGAAGGAAAAAAGCTGTCATGCAGGTCAGGCTTTGCCCAGGCTTCATTCTGGTCAAAGCTCATGATGGAAAGGGAGCAGAGCCAGACCAGCCTCAGCAAAAGGATGGACACCTGCACAGAGCTGCTGATTCCAGTGGGTTGGACATTCCACAGTGCACCTGCACCTGCTCTGTGTGGGGCCAGCACTTCCCAAACGAGCAGGACTTGCTGTCCTGGCACCAAACACCTGTACAGGACTTCTCTAGGGGCCAACCCAACACACTCAGGGAACCTGTGATGGGGTGAATGTATCCTGGGAGTTGTTCTCTCCATATATCCTGGCTGCTTGTCCAAAAACCTATTAGGGCACTGCTTTAAGCGGGAGGGCCGCAGATCCTGGCTGTCAGTGATAATCCACTGCCAAAATCAATATGGTTGGCAAGCTTGCTTCACAGATATTTACGATCAAAGAGCACATTTCCCAGGAATGTGTTGTCAGTCCCATTGTCTTGGCCCAGATTCAACTCCAGTAATTACATTCCAGCCCACCTAATATTCCCCTCTTCTTTGAGGAGCCCTCTCATCCAGTCCCACACTGTTTCACTGCATCATGGCCACATTCAGCACCAAGCTGGACACATGGAAACAGCTTTCCCTGTTCACATTTTATACAGCAGGTGCTGCTTAAAAAAGCTTTGTGATTCCTAAAGAGGTGAAAAGTGTAAGATACTCTTGTTGCTGTTATTTAATTTTTTTTTTTTTTTTTGCCTCTGGAACTAGTAGTCTAGAGACATACTTTAATTTCCTTCTTGTCATGAGTAAATTTTTACATTGCAATTATTTACCAAAGGTTGAACTAGGTAGGTCTCAAATTCGCTTTCTTTTTTTCTTTATTTCACTAATAAAAGTAAAATAGCTATAAAATGTGATTGTCTAAAGCTTTTCAATACCAAGCTTGAGGGAGTTCAAGCCCTTTCAGAACTAGCCAGGAGAGCTAACTCCACCGGCAAACTAAAAACCTGCCTTTCTCAGTGGAATAAAAGTCCTGTTTACAGCTGTATAGGGCATAAAATGGAAGGCTTTAAACTTGTGACATTTCCATGTCTGGAAAAGCTGTCATACACCCAGCACAGCATCTTACCTTGAGCTGTAGGCCCAGGGACATCAGTAGCATTATCTGAACTGGAAGAGTACCAGAGGGAAAGAACGGTGTATCTAAAAACCTTCCCAAATCTTTTCTATATTCAGAAAACAGGCGTTTCCCCTATGGGAAGAGAGCTATATTTCCAGCTGTATGCGCTTCCAATCTTGCTTCTCAAAAACATCTTGGTAGTGCTCAACTGACCAACTCCTTCCCATTAGAATTTTTCTTGAGGAAGATCTCTGAATGCACAAAGTGAGAGAAAGCACTGGGGTTAAATGTTTTTTAAAAATATTTTCAAGACTAAACAACTGTTGGAAGCTGCTCTGAGCCAGAAACTGGTCAGTTCAATGCTGTAAACATGGTTTTGTGGACAAAGGAAGGTGCGCTACATACAAGTCATCATCAGTCGCCTTTGTCTGCATTCCCTGCACTCCTCTGCCTTCCCAAAGGGACCATTTGGAGTGTTTAAACAACTGCAGTTTTAAATAGACACCCTTAAGCATATTTTGCATTAAAATGTATAAAGAGTTCCAAACAAAACAAGCCCAGCAGAAAATAAAAACCAGAAAAGTATGCATCTGAGAAAGACTAATAAAGTATGAGCGCATGAATGTATTCTGGAACATTTGCATGTGTCAGAGGGAGTGGAAAGGAGGTGAGCATGATGAGAAAACAAGAGATGAAACACAAAGTGACAGGAAAAAAGAACTGGTTTGGGAAAAAAAGAAGCAAGGAGGGAAAAGATTTTCTTGCAGATAGGCAAAACCTCTGTGTACAACATGGGGGGAATTTTTTAAGACTGAGCTTTCATCCACTAACATCAATAGGGTTATTATAACTAACTTGGCAAGATCTAGGGGCAGCAGCTAAACAGTGTAATACAGGTACCTAATTTTGGTGTCATGTCTACTTTTCTCTGTCGGCTCTGTTAGAAGCTGCAGTCTGGCAGCCCTGGATAACAAGTGGTCTAAATTACTCATCACTCTCCGGATGGTAGGAGCCATTGTAAACTCTCTGACTGTGCCCCTGTGTGCACTGTAGCAGAACCAGAGGGAAAAAGGGAAAAAAATGACAAAGAACATCACCCAGCTATATTACAAGAGAAGAAAGAAATTCAGGAACTCTATGAAGAGAATGATGACCTAAACCAAAGAAGATGGGATATTGGAAGTTAAATTATCTGTGCAGAGAAGCTGAATGTAAAAAGATTCAAAGGAAAATACAGTCTATGTAGCTGCAGCCTAGTGCATCTACAAGGAAAAAAGCCAACTCTGTCCCCCTGCAAAAAACCCTAGAATAAACTAAAGGGAGTACATAGGAAGGAGGGACATTTTTTTGTTTTGAAGTATCTAGTTCCTAATTTAATCTTAATCCACTCTGACATTTATCCTCATGGATAATTCAGTATACAAATTTAAGGCAGAAAAAGAATCTATAAAAATAATAAAATAAGAGCTGCTTGCAAGGACAGTATCAGCAAAAATTGCCCTTGGGTAAAAATAGTTTCTACTGCTTTGTGTCCCTTTCAGCTCCAGGCAATGTACCAAGATCCCAGGAACTACTTCTTTTCCCCTTGTGCAATCATTTGTGGCTCTCATCCAGTCTCTGATTATGCTAATTGTATTTGATGGAATTTGTATGTACTCTCCTTCGCTCTCGTCTCAGCTGAACATACACAAGATGCATTTTTAATTTTTAACTCTTCAAAAATAAATATATAACACAACTTTCTCCCCAAGGTTGTGTAAAAGTCAACGTTATTACTACTTCTAAACAGCAAATATACAGCCTTTATTACCAGCAAAACAAATAACCCCTTCTATATTAATATGTTGCAACAAAGCTTTTAGTTAGTGTGAGAGGAATGTCATAATGTAAGAGTTTGCATAACACAGTCTGATCATGTCACCTAGACACAATTCCGTTTGCATTAAATTAAATCCACAATCATAAGAAGTGCAACTTTAATATAAAGAAACAGGCAAGTTGGCTAGATCAAGAGCCTACATCATTCTGAGAGACACTCAAAACCAGAGAGACGGTGAGCTGTTGTAAAACCATTCCCAAGGGTTAGCGATAAAGCCCAGGACTTAAATTCCTGAATAAATTACTTCTTTTTTTCCCTTTAAAAAGCATTCTTTACCAAGCTGCTAAACATCAAAACCCACAGGATTTTGCTGAGACAAAACCAGATGACCTTAATGGCCTCAACTGTAGTTCCTTGACTGTCTTCAAGACCCCAAATGCAGCAGTGGCTGGGTTATTTCATACTTCATGGAGCTCCTCTGAACCTCTAAATTATTCTTTCATTTTACAAACTGGAAGCTAAAGAAAAATGTAAATGCAAGAGTAAAGGACTTCCTCTTCTAAATCAAAACAGGACTGGGTTTCCAGTCTTTATTTAAGTGAATTTTAGTGTAAAATGCCCAGTGGGCCACCCTGTGCACCACAGCTCCACTTTTCCACAGCTAAAGCCTCCCCATATCCGAGTCCCTCCTCAGGGACAGGACACTGACCTCCCAGAGCACCTCAGTGTGGGACCATCCAGGCTGACCACCACAGCTGGCCCTGCCTCCTAGGGCCACACTTCTGGGGTAGGCAGGTGTCTTCAATAACACAGGGAAGCACTGCAGGGATTTCTGTAATTGCCAAGGCAGAGAGGGCTCTTGATTTCTGCCCAAGTCCAGAGAGATGGAGTTAGGGTGGCCAAACTTGAAGCCTGACAACCCAGAGGTACCTAAAGGCTCTTGAAAGTCAGACTTAGAGAGTTTGTTACCTCCAAAAATGGGACATGGAGGCACTGAAATATCAGCAGAAATGAGGCAGGAGATGCAAATTGTTGAGGGGGTTTGGGCACATTCCCTTCTGCCTCCCAGCCCCAATATCTGTACATGACCACAAGATCTGGTTGAAGTCTGAAGGAAGCAGGAGTCAGCCATCACCTTGCTCATACTAGAGCTTTGAGCAAGTGTTTTTGTTATTGTCCAGGCATCTGATGTGCCTGTGCACATTACTGGTGTAAATATGAGTCCTGGAGGCTGGGTGCCCAGCCACTCACAGTTATGGACCCTCATAGGAGTAGTCAGCCCTCCTGAGATGGGCTCCTTGAGCTGTTTGATAGGAGTGAGAGCTCTCTGCACGTCAGAATCTGCCATGTGAATCTCTCCGTGGTGGAATTGGCTCTTTTCCTCAGTCTCTGTTTCTTCATTCTCCACCCTTGTACAATGAACTGATTGCCAACCACTTCTCTTGCAACGGTGGCTGCACTTCACTGGAAAAATGTATATAATTTATTTGGAGTTCAGAATAAAAGTAACTCTATTAAACAAAAAAATAATAAAAAAAACAACCCCCAAAAAAACCAAACAGAAAGAGAATCTTCAGAACTCTTGCCATCCCTGACATACTCTTAGAACACAATACCACAGCAGCTAAAACACATAAATCATCCAAAATAACAGAAACACTTCTCTCCACCTCATGTCTGCTGTTACCTAAAGTGTTTGTGATTCTTTAGGCACAGTTGTTATATACATGCAAATTTTAATTAAGGGAAAACTTGGCTGAATACTAGATAAAATTATTTGTTGTATCATATATTTGAAGAGCAATGCATCATTCTAATAGATTATTCAATGGATATTTCCGAACTTCTATAGAAAAGTTTAGCTAATGCAAAAAAGAAAGATTAATTGAATAATTTATTTGATGGACAACAGCATTATTCATTAAATACATTATTCAACCAGTAGTATTCAAGCAGTACTGATTAATTAAAATGAGAGAGACAATTGCTTTTAAGTACAACTCATTCAGATCCCAGTTTTGGCTCCATTAAAAAAAGGGTTTTGCAGAGCACTGTCTCAGTGAGAGTGTAGATGGTGCAGATTTTCTTTGTGCTGAAGGAGCCCATGCCCTGAATCACAGTGTCCTTGACCAAATTTATCTGCATGACTGTAGTAGGATTTGCACCTCTTAATGAATTGCCTGCCTATACTGGGGTTGGATTTGACCATCCTCAGCTGCGGAGGTATTTTAGCACACGGAATAGATTAAATGAGATTATTTAATTTGCAACTTGCAGAGAAGGTCCAGCTTGCTAACTGCTCCTGCTATGCTCTTCTTGGGAGCTTTCAGATATGAGAAAGAAGTAATCTGGCAGCCCCTTTGCTACTTGGTTTCCCAAGTGTTTTGCAAACACTCTTCCATCCCACGACTAAGACCTCCAATTACCTGATAAAGGCCCAGCAGTGTCCTTACCCAGCCTGGTGACATGCCATGCCTATGTCCCGTGGTGCTGCAGGACTGCAGAGCACTCCAAGCATCACCATCCCAAGTTGCTGTGTCACCAGCCATGTCCCCAGCACAGCCCATGCTGCTCTGCCCTGCCAATGGGCCCCACTGGGACAAGTCAGTGAAACCACCTGTGCTTCAGACACATCAGCTGCTGCTACATCAGCACAAGCATTTTAGCAAGTTCCATTCAGCAAGGAACAATGAAGAACATCAGGCCTTAAGAGCAAAAGGATGACAACAGACGAGTCCACCAGATCGTGGGAAAAGGCAAACACTTTAACTTTAGTCCCAAATAATTACCTCCTAGCAGCACACAAAAATGGAAAAATTCTCATTCCCCACAGTTGAGAATTCCACCATCTAAATAAAACCAGCCTCATGATCGTGACAGAAGGCACATTTAACATAGTCTGCACATGACAAGGAATATATATCGTGCTAGGACTTTATAGACATAATAAACCCTTGTTAAGTGCCCACCAAATGCACCGTGGAGAAGGCAGCCATAAAAATTGGCAAATAAAGATCCTCTTAAAGTTTAGCAAGCTTCTAAAAATATTTTACTATTTAACCAAGTATCTCCCCTATTACAAGGGGTTTCTAGGACAATTTTCAGGGAACAAGGCTCAAAACAGTATGAGAAGAGTTAGGATCACACTAAGTATTAACTGAAACAAGTTTGCTAGCTTAATTAACCCTACTATTTTAAGTAGAGTCTCTTTTAATGATTCAAGACACATTTCCACTCTAATCCCCTACTCCCGTTTGGAAGGAAACAGATGAATGCGATGAAATGCAATGAAGATGATAAATTCATGCCACTCGAAAAGTGGCAAATGACATTTACTGGTCTCTCAGTTCCCATTTCATGATTGATATGGAACTATAAACAAGAAAATAAGTGCTGTTAAAAATCTTTCTATACAGTGGCAAGTAGGATTTTAATGGTGGCTTGCCTGTGCTTATTAACAAGCCATGGCAGTTGCTGCACACTGATCAGTAACTGCGTGAGAGCTCAGCCTACTGTGGAAGTCCTGAGTCTATGTACTTTCAATTTTAGAGCATAACCATCATACGCTCCACAAACCAATGAAATTTCTAATAATACAAACCAATGATGTGTTAAATTGAGACACTTCTAGCTTGAATGCCAAAAACTTCACTATGATTTAAAGGATCTGCGCTTACCTTTCTCTATCAATTTACTGTTAATTTGCTACCACTGGAGCAATTTACAAAAAGGAAAAAAAAAAAGGCAATATTTTATTTAATTTCTAATACCAATCCTGGTCATTTCCAATATACACTCAAATGCCATTTATTGTACAAAATGCAATATAGTCATTCAAGAGGAATAAGAGATGCAATGAGAAGTGCTGGGGGGAGCAGTCAAAAAGAAATCACTCTGCAAAATATCTGCATTTAGAAATAGGTGGCAATCCTCACTGCTCCCCTTAGAAGAGGCTGAGGCATTAACAGAAGTTTAGGTCATAAATGTTTGGCTGTTTCAATTATACCAGGCATTCTATATTTTGTTTATTATTTATTACACACTTTTACTGCTGTGCTGGTTATCATCAAATTGTAGCTTCACAGTTAATCTGTATCAAACAATATGTCAATGGCCTATGAAAATGTGGGGTTTTCTAAAGGTGCCTGCCACCTTATTTCACCCCAACTTCTCAAGACAGAACCTAACCATTTATTTATGATTCTCTTTGTACTTAACACCAAAATCAGACATACACCAGGTTTTTCCTCCCCCCAGGATCTTGTTCCCACTTCCTACTCAGATACTAAGATATATTGTAATGGCCTTGCATGAATCACATTGACGTCATGCAGGCTAGTCCGTGGAATAATTATGAAAATAGTGTTCAATTTCTGTCTCCAGGGGCTCTCTAAAAGTCCCTTAAAATCTTTGCCACATCTTTACACAGGCAGATAATGGTAGGACAAGGGGGAATGGCTTCAAAATAAAAGTAGAGAGATTTAGATCAGATGTTAGGAAGAAATTCTTCCCTGTGAGGACAGTGAGACATTGGAGCAGGCTGACCAAAGAAGCTGAGGCTGCCCCATCCCTGGAAATGTTCAAGGCCAGGTTGGATGGGGCTTTGAGCAACCTGATCTAGTAGAAAGTGCCCCTGCCCACAGCTGGGGGCTTGGAACTTGATGTTCTTTAAGGTCTCTTCCACTCCACTCCCATTCTATGATTCTAACATCTTTCCCCTCTCCAACTGGCTTCTGGAGTAAGTAAAAGGTCACAGCTTCAAAAAGAATGGAAACGGCTCAGGGTGAATTTGGGCACCTTTAATATAGAACATTTAAAATTGGCTTTGCCATTAAACTACTGTTTGGCCAGGTGAGATGTGGCCTTCAGCAAAGCAGGATACACTGAAACCACTGTAGTCCGCTGTGCAGCAGTTGCACTGCAGAGCAATTTCAGAAACTCCAAACTTTGCTGCTAGACAACAGCAGAGCATAGCCCAAGCCAAACCAATCCCTAGCAGAAACCTGGTGAACGCAGCAGCTCTACCAAGTACAGATCTGACCCTCGGGGTTCAGGTACAAGGTTAGAAATTGATATGGTAATTGTCTAACATCAGAGCCTGCAGTAAAAGCAGTTGCAACAATTAAATGTTAACTTTTTATATTGAAGGACAGCAGGAAAAATACCTCACCCATCATCATCTCCTCCTGCCCTCCAGCTGGCTCGGTATCATCACACCCCGACTACCTTGTTATGTGCCAAATTCAGTGCACAGTGGAGAGAAAGGGCAACCAAAGATCTCAGACCTCATTTGTGAGCAGAAGGCTCTAAGCACTCAGGTTGCCTTATGGACATAGTACTTAATAAGCTACCCTGCAATGCTGCTCCATGTGTCCTTGGTTCAACACCCACTCCCTGCACTGCTGGGAAGTCCATTAGAGCAGTACAATTTACTGCAAGAAGGAATCTGCAGGAACTGTGGCCCTGGACACAAAAGAGCAGAAGAGACTTTAAAATACATCCTGCTCTGCCCCAAAGTCAGTGTTAAGCATTTCACATGGCTACTGGAGGTGTTCTTAAATATGATTTTTGTCCTGTGGTTTACAAAATGATAGCACAACTTAAGATGGAAGGGTCACTTTAAGGCTGTTTTGTCCAGCCTCCTGCTTAAAGCAGGGCCAATCTCCAAGACAGATCAGGTTGCCCAGGGGAGTCTGGAATATCTCCAAGGATGGAGATGCTACACCTTGTTTAGCCAGCCTGCTCCAGTATTAGACCACCTAATTTTGTTTTAAGCAACTGATTGAAATTTTCCTTGCTGCAGCTTGTGACTGTTGCCTCTTCTCCGCCTGCTGTGCTCCTCTGAGAAGAGTCTGCCGCTGCCAGACCCCTAAAAAACCCCCACGAGCCAGTCACCAACTTCATGCCATGACCACAATCATTCAAGACTTGTGCTCCAGTTAATTTTTCACCCACATTACAATATACCACCTACCCAAAATCTAGAAATAACAGCCCCAATTTGCATACAAGTGTATTATGGGAGACCTGTCAAAAGCCTTGCTTAGGTCACAGTGACTGTCTCTGCTCTCTCCTTGTCTGGTCCAGTGTTCTTCTACCATGGATACTAATTTAATTCTCCAAACTCTGGCATTAGGAATGGAGCCAGGAAGACCTGAGAGCAGAGCTTTCTTGGATGTAGTGCCAGATACTTATGCACTGAGAGTATGTCCTTGTGTGAGAGTTTCTTGGGCAAAATCTGAGATTTGTCTGGGCTTGATGAGCTCCTTGATTTCTAAGAACAGAACACCATCTCAAGAGACAAAACTACTGGTGTTTATATCTAAGGAAAGGCACTATTTATCTGCTGCCTTCTGAACAGAAATAAGCACTAAGGGACACAAATCTTTCAGCAAATCACTTGAGTATGGGGTAATGTGGTGAAAGCCCTGTATCGCTTGGTCACATCTATGCCATGGGAAATGTGGGCACTAAGGCATAAACATCCTTTATGTCTTTCATCTCCACCATGCCATTTCTTTGGCACTGCTAAGGTGCAACCCCTGTGGGACTCTAGGGGAAAGCAGGGCTAGGACAGAGTTGGAGAAATCAAAACAGGAAAAAAATGCATAACAGGCTATTTAAAACAAAGTAGTGTATGGCTATGAATGACAGGGATGAGTTTAGGTGACATTACCTGATCTTTCATGAGTTTTGGATGCTCTACAGTATAACTGAAGGCTCCCCTACTCCTTTCAAGAGGAGATACCTTTTGGTTTCCAATGCTATTTGCCACTTCTGCACACACTTCTATATTTATGCATGCAAATGTACCCTAATAAGCCACCCTTTTCTACAGCAGATATTCCTTCTTTGTCATTTATAAACCTGCAACTACCTAAGTATTGATTCCTGACCAATTTCTCACTATTATACACAACAGATGTGCTGCCTGTATTGCTTTTACCAACTGCCAAACTTTTCTCTGGAAACAAAAGGATTTAGAGACACAAATAACAGTCACTGGCTGCAAAGTCTTAACTGTACCTAATATTTTCTTGTCTTTTTTTTTTTTTGAACATGAACAACTGACTTTTTACAGGCAGGGAGGTGATGCTGACTGCCTACTGTAAACTTTGATTCAACAAGTTTAACTGCATGCTCTGCCTCCAGCTAAATGGTGAGATTTTTTTCACAAGCTTCAGCATTCCAGATGTCAATGTTTGTGTTTCGACACACATTCTGACAGATGAAAGTTTAGTCACAGAAGAATAAACTTCTTAAATGGCTTTAGTTGTGTCATAAGCCACAAGATTTGCCACTAAAAAAGTTTCTCTTCTATAAAAATAATACCAATAAAAATGCTGAGAAACAAACTGTTGGTTGCAATACAGTTCAACATTTCTTTCAGTTTTTTTTTTAACTTAAAAGTGCTTTTCATTTGCAATGAAATTTTCAACCATCATACATCCCCCCGAAGTCATACAATCATTAAGGTTGGAAAACACCTGCAAGATGGAGTCCAGCCATTAACCCAGCTGTTTACCACTAAACTACATCCCCAAGTGCCACATCCAAGCACTTTCTGAACATTCCCAGGGATGGTGATTTCACCACTTCCATGGGCAGCCTACCCCAATCCCTAACCAAGCTTTAAGTGAATAAATTTTTTCCTAATACCCATCTTAACCTTCTCTGGTGCAACCTGAGGCCATTTCCTCTCATCCTGTCACTTACTGTGGAGAAGAGACCAACACACACCTGGCTACGACCTCCTTCTAGGGAGCTGTAGATAAAGTCGCCCTGAGACTCCTTTCCTCCCAAATTTCAAAGTGACTTTTAAATAAGATCAGCCACACATATCACTGGAAAAAAAATCTTAACATTTTTTAAAAGAGGAAAGAAAAGTCCTTATTTTCCAATGTCTTTTTGTGTTAACTTTTTTTGTTACCCCCTCTAAAGAAAGCTATGGAGGAACATGGGTGTCTTGCTCTAGCAGTGATAACTGTGATGCAGAAACAGAAAATATCCAGCACTTCAGCAGAAATACCCTGGGATGTTTCTTTGAATGCCTTTCACACCTGTTCCATCAAATACTTTTCATCCCGTTTAAAACAGTAAGCTTCCTTATAGCAGGTCTTGCTCCCTGCAGACAACCAACCCCTGGCTCTGCCATCCCTCCACTCTTCCACAAAACAACCTGGAGCTAAAAATTCTCTTGTTTTCTCATGGAGGTGAGAAAACTTCAGAACATAACTAGTTCCTAAATACCTTTAAGCTAGTTTTGAAGTAATCAGTCCTTACTAAACCTGTCTGTTCTAAAAGGTAAAAGCGAAAGCTAACACCAGCTCTGCACCTATTGAACTACATAAATTCTTTTAATCTTAATGACTGTAAATACAAACTATACACTGCCATGCCATCCTCTTCTCCATCACCACTTACACCTCTCTAGATGCTCTTCTTACCTTGATACACATCTCTTGAGCTCCTGTCTCCCTCCCTGTATTTAACAGCAGTGTCCATTGACCACCCCATCATGCCAATATATCCATAGAAAACTTCCAAACATTAGACACATTGCTATTGCTTGGACATTTCGCTTAAGTACTTTCTTGCCACTCATCATCTCTTGTTTTTTTTGGTGCATAAATCACATTTTCAGTTGGATCAAGGCAAAACTGTCCCAAGAACCACTGAGACAACTGAGCATTCATGCCACAGACCAGGTTGTGTCTGTTCACTGGCACTGCTTAATGGCAAACATGCCACCTGCTCTCACTAAAGAAATACATTTACAAGTAGTCCCTACCCACAGGTTTTTGCCATGAAACTTTTTTCCTACCACAGATACTCAACTGCAGCATCACTGTCATTTTCAAAAATGTAAGCTCTCAAAATGTTAGCTGCTGTTAAATTCTAAAAACGGTCTAAAGTAATAGCTGTGTTTGTAAAAGTTCATCTTCATTTATGGATTCTGAAAAAGGATGTGTAGGCTTCCAGCTGCCTGAAGTGACAAAAACCAAAATCCTGAAACAAACAGATCTGTGAATTCTCATTAGAGCCGCACGAAGTGAAAGGACTGAGGTGTTGGCATATTTGAGGTCAGGGAAGGCACAAAGGGAACCCCATGAGCACAAGGACTGTTCAGACTCTGCAGAAGAAGCCCAGGGCTGAAGAAGCTGAAAGAGTTTTAATATGAGCAGCTGAAGACTTCCTGCACTGAGCCTGGCTGTGTCTTCCTAAGCTGGAAATGCAGAAGGGCAGGCAGTTTATGCACTGTGCACCCAAAGACTAATTCAATGCCCCACATGCTTCCCCACAGCCATTTCAATGACTCCAAGGGAGCTATTTTGCCAAAAGTAATATGAGAATATTTTTATTTCAATAAAATGGCTACCTTGCCAGAATTAATTCCAGCAGATGTTTCAGCAATTATAAAATCACTTAACTAATTATCTCAAATACCTTTTTGGCTATCTCTACTGTGATAAACACCTCAAACTAAATTATGCTGAATAAACTGCAGTGGGATTGTACAAAACCTTGGCTTTGGGAGAAACAGGATGGAAGTTAGTGCTTGGCACTTAATGTCATCAGCATTATAACAATTCAGCTAAAGTATATATAATTTTGTTGCTGACCTTACATTATTATATAATTAAGGTAATTTAAGTAATTACTTGCTAAAAAGACTAATTTTGTTCATCAACGTAAAGACTCTCAAAGCACAGCAATATGAGGGAATTAGATTCCAATACAGCAATTTGGGAAGAATTAGAACCTCCAGTGAATAAAGTGAAATGGGAGTAAGCAGTAAAAGGGAAGAAAGGACAGTAAAAGTTCAGGAAACTTGGTTACTACTCTGTATTTTGACACAGACATCCCCTGAAACTCCCAAGTACTCTAAACATAGTAAAAATTTTCTTGTCACATATAAAATATCCACCATGAGACTTGAAACTGTAAACTTAAATTTAATAAGGTGCTAAAACTCTCCCAAGCCAGACAAGCAAAAATATTTCCTTAGGGATGTCTCTAATCAGAGTGATTCTGTGACTCTACTGAAGACAATTTTGTCTCTCCCCTTTAAAATATAATTATCCTAGAAGATGCCAACAAATTAACTCTTTAACTGAGCACACTGAGAATGCAGCAACCTCAGTTATTTCAAGCCATAAGCTCATCCATAAAAATATTCCACCTAATTCCTGCACAACAATGTAATTGTAAACCATAGAGCTTTTCCTCTATAGAAATGTCTTATTATAAATGATAATATAAATGATACACTGGTGTCTTTTGCAAACTTAACAAGAATTAAGAGGATGTAAAAAGAATGCTACATTTGAGAAACTTCAAGTGAAGCTTTTTGGATTAATGTCAATTCATTACCTCTTTTAGAGGTGACAACCTCCTTGTTTACCGGTGTTCAGACTCTTTTCAAACTTTTTTCTATCTCTCAACTTTGTAAAAAAAAATCCTGTAACAGAAAATAATATATCCAGCTTTAAACTTTGCTTGTGGTTTAACCTTGATGCTATTTTGAACTGGAAGATAGGTACCTGCTTTTATGACAGGACGAAGATTCTGTTACAAGTAATCAGTATTTTCTTTGTTTAATAACTAAGGGATTGCTTAAGTATATAACTGAGGAGTTAAATATTTGGCAGGGCTATGAAACATGTTAATTAAAATTTTAAGTTACATGAATCCTACAGAAGGATTTAATAGAAGAAGCTACATTTGAAGAGACTATTTTAGTACTTCAAGCAAGCATGCCATGCTAATAATATAAACTTTCAAAGTACTTTATCTATAAAGCCAGGAGACTTTGATATACACAATCCATATTTTCTAATGCAAGTGAGAGAACTTTCAAACACTCTTAAGAACGTCAAGCTTAAGAATTTATGGGACTGCAATGATATTGCAAAGGATACAGTTTTTCAAAACAAAATTTCAAAGGCATTACAGAACCTGGTGAATTAGGAATGGCAACTACTGTCCAGTTCAAATACATCACTGCAAACAGAGAAACTCACCACTGATCATATTTTTAAGATAGAAGAGGAAAAAGGAGGATCTCAAACAGCCCCCAAAGTATCCACCTGCATTTTTGAAAACAAGCTGCACCTGGACTTAGACCTGAAGAAATGACAGCACTTGTAGAGTTTTACCTGTAATTGATACTGGTTTTAGTTGAGCATTAAAATGTTGCTGCAACTTGAGCTTTTTTAAAGGCTTCTTGCATTAACCCCCAAACAGCCAGACAATGAGAGCCAACAAGGGTAAGACAGAGTCCATGTGAGATCTAACTTGAGTTCAAGATGCTTGATTTTCATTAAACTTTCTGTCTCAAGTAATTACTTAAACAAACTGGAAGTTAAATGATATTGAGGTTTTAAGTGAAAACTTTCAGAGTTGCTTCATCAGGTCACAGGATTAAAGGTTTCCTCTCATTACAAATCTTCCTGTTTCTCACAAACATTTTCAGTTTTGCTAGTTCAGAAAAAAGACCTTTTTAAATAGACTTGTCATTAGAACTAACTGGGTTATCTATGATAATTATCTGTGCTGCACTTCAGGATTTAATACCACTTTCCTCCACAATAAACACAGGTATGATTTGCGTGGGTGATGCAGTTCGCATCTTTCTGGGGGAATAACGGAACAAATGACAAGTTTTATTGCTTTTTTTTTGACACCTTTTTATATGAAGAAAGAAAAAAACCCATAGATTTGTGATTAATAGCTTTGTTTGCCTACTTCTGTCAGGTTTTCCTCCAGGGCATAATAAGAATCTTTACAGTATGACACTAAAAGGACTGTCATGTCCCCAAAATTGCATTGCATAAACAATCACATGTAATTCAGCTCATGGCTTCCTCAAAGGCTACATTATTTGGTTTCTGACTCTAAAATATCTTCTCTGTCATGTCTTCCAACACTAAAAATGATAAGAGGAGACTTTATCAAAGCATAGTGCTACCTTACAATGGGAAAAGCCTTTTAATTCTTTAACATAGGGGACAAAGACTGAGGGGATCCATTGGTTGGGAGCTGCAGAATGGTACATTCAGAGGGGAAATAAGATGAAGGTTTTGCAATTAGCTAACCCCTGGAACATACTGCCAAGGAACAAAGAGAACCGTGTTCTAATTCCATCATGAATTAGACTAAGAATGAAGGGTATTTTCAGGCCATGATCTTTGTCCATCATTAAGTATGGGATCTGTTCCAGGACCACTGGATCAAACTATTGCCTTTCAGAAGGCCACAGGCATCACCTGCGGCCCCAAACTCTACAAATATATGGAGGAACTAAGTCTCTTATATTTTGGCTGAATTGGTTATGAGGAAACGAAATGTGTCATAGACGGAAGAAACAGTCAATAGTAAAAGGAAAACAGCAGACTACTAACAAACACCATTGCCTGGTATGGAAAGAGATCATCTCTAAGTGCTTTTTATTGGAAAAATGGTGGATAAGTTTGGCTTTGGGCTAATAAAATACAGTGGAAAGTGACAGGTGTGAGGAGTAAAAAGTCTGGAGAGCTTAAAGCAAAGGAATACTGAGGAATTAACTTCTGATGTGGAAATAGTACCTTTTCCTTTGACCTCCAAATATTTTTTAGCAATTTTAACATTTATGTGAAACAGAACTTTGGTTATTTGTCTTTACTGTCTTCTTGCGAAGCAGTGTTGCTCAAATATTTCCTTGTGTATCAATGTCATCACCCAAAGAACGTGCAAAGATCCTGTCTGAAAGATTCAGTCCTTTCATGCACAACTGAAGGACTGAAATGGTTTGAGAAGTACAACCAGGTCTAATGGCTCTGAGTTCCATGTCAGCCATCTACAAACACTTGTGTCCCAGTAAATGATAGGCAGCATTAAAGACAAAACGAGAAAAATCGTGTAAAACTCAAGCAGTCCAGGTTTTCAATGTGAGCATTAATGTGCTCATCATTCTTCAGAATTGAGCCACTTCTCAAGGAAGTTCAAAAATAAAATATAGCAAGCAGGATGAAATATTTTCAGTCATGAAATATTTCCACTGCATCTTACAACCAGAGAATTCACTGGTTGAAAAATGTATTTCGAGGAGTAAAATAAAATAATATGACAATGTGAGAAAATGATTGTTGTAAAGTGTTTACTCCCATCCCTGAGAATGCAGGCTCCTGCTGTCCTTGGTGGGGATAAATTTGACAACCACTCTAGCAAGTAATGTGAACAAAAGGTGTAAAGGTGTATCATATCCACCAGTGTGAAGAAACTGTCTTCACGACCCACAGCCACAATGTCTGCTGATGCTGATTTTTTCAGCTAATTCTGTTTTCTCCAATTGATGCTAAACTTGTTTTTTTCTGGAACTATTAGCATCCTCTCTACAGCTTCAAGGCTATTTCCTGAAACTGTCCTTTTTATAATATTAGTCTAGGAAGACTGGCATGAAATAAAACCCTGACAAGAAATCAAAGAGTAAGTTATTTCTAAAGGAATTTCCCTGGAGAATCAGGTCAAAAGCCTACTTCCAGCCTTGAACACTTGGAAGACATGAAAGCAAGCTTTGTTTTAGAAGCTCAGATGTCTACACACAAAGATGATAATTGTTTTCCCTTTTTTTCTGTTTATTGCTTTTGAAGAAATTCAGTTCGAGACCTGGGATGCATCAAAGGAAAATGTGTATTTGGATGAGCTTTGTTTGATGGCAGGAGCTTTCCTTGTTAAGTCATCAAAACAGCCTGGAGTGAGAAGGTAGCAGAAGCTCTTCTGGAAAAAGAGTACCAAGCATCACTGAGGACAATCACGGGCACAGAAACTCGACTTCTTTTATGTTCTCTCCTTTTATGTGCACACAATTAGGGAGCTGGATGTCACATGTGTGAGGAGCCAAGGCATCTGATCCAAAACTCATCAAGTCAATATACACAAGCCCTTTGACTTCAGATGATCTTGGGATGAGCCCTCAAGGATTTTACGAGTCAGAGCTTTTCAGACTTCATTTGGATAACCTTCCAGGTGGGGGTGGTGGAGGGTGGTTTCAAAAGCAGACCTGAGCTCTGCGTATTGATTGTGACTTGATCAGTCAGGGATGGCTTTTTTTGCATTCATTATTGCAGTGCAAAGCCCTTTATGGGAATACCAGCATGTACTCACCTAACTAAATCCTTACTGCAGCAGTCTAGAACACTGATAATGTGTTTCTGTGTTACAAAAGACATCCATGGCTTTTGTTCCATTACAGCCTATGGATATTGCCCATGGAGTGAACAGGGACATGCTGCCTATGACCTCACTGCCATTATTCAGAAGGATTGGGTTATTTCCCGATCCTCTTTAGTCTTATGTGCCTTGTGCATTAAAACAAACAAAAATCAAACCAACCAAACAAACAACCCCCCCAGCTGAATAATCCACCCACTAACTCAAAGCTGCACAGAACATTTCTCTCTGCTGCAATCAAACCTAAGCCAGTTCAGCTTGCACCAGTCCATTTCAGGGACATGTAATGAAAATGCAAAGGTGTCCTTCAGATTGTGCAGGCAGAAGGCCCAGGCTGGAGGTGCCTTTCCCATGAAGGGATGGTGTCACAGAGCTCTGTGTTTCATGCAACATTCTTATTTTTATTATTTTGTTTTTGATTTTGAGAGATAATCTCCATTATCACATTAATTCCTGTTCAACACTTTTTAATGCATGTATTATTTATCTTCAGAAGATCCTTTACGCTCTTGTGTGAGTTTCAATTGTTATGGCTGGTTTTAATTTCCTTTAAGGCCCTTGGCCACTTTTTCTGTTGCAGTATGTCTGGTTCCACTTAATAGAAGCTTTGTTATGCAGATACATGAAGCTTCTGTGCCCCACCTTTGAACTTCTGAATAAACTGCACCACTTCATCAGATATATTTTATCCAGTCAAATACAAAGGAGATGACAGAGCCTAAAGCATGAGCAAAGTCATGCTTAACTCTAGCATGTACGAAAAAAAGAATTTAATTTGGGATAGGTGTCAGGCAATTTAATTTTCAATTTATTTTTCCTTTTGTCTGATTCGGATGCTGATCTGTATTGGTGGTGACGTATATACATCTATCATGTGGTTGTGCATCTGGCCCAGATAAATCTTCTTATATCCAAAAATCTTCATTTAGAGGCACACTGTAAATAACAAAATTCTAAAGTAAAGGAAGATGCTTCTCAAACTCAAGTCAGTCTCAGAGGATTTGATCTCAAGACTGCTTCTGACGAATGCTGATTTCTGAACATTAGATATTCAAGCAAATGGTACTGTTTGACAATACCAGTAGTAATTTCAAGTGTTTTCTCCTGTGTAATTTTTTTTTCACAGTTTATCATATCAAAACAGTTTGAAGAGAGAGAATAGCCATGACTTTTCCATTTAACCAAACCCTTGTTTTCTCTCATTTATTTGTTGCCTCTAATCATGACACAATGAAGTCAAGTATTTGGGTAAAGGCCCTTCCTTTCATTGTGTGTAACATCATTAGGGACTGTGTGATTTGGATTTCCATGTCTGAATAGAAATAATTAGAAAATATGATTTACACTTTTTATTTTGTCTGGGAAAGCTGTTGGGATAAATTCTCTCTTGCTCTGTGTGTGGTGAGAAAAATTAAATTGGGTAAAGGGCTCAAAGGCAGTTTAGAAAGCTGTATCTAAACTTCCATTTAGCTCCAATCCCTCTGCCATGGGCAGGGACGCTTTCCACTAAACCAGGTTGCTCGAGGTTCCATCCAACCTGGCCTCAAATGCTCCCAGGGATGGGGCACCCACAGCCTCTGTGGACACTAAGGACAGGGGTGAACCAGATAAAGAGGGTTATATTTGCTCAGGTTTTAAAAGTTACAGGATTTCAAACACAGAGCTTTTACAGCCACATGCCTGCCCATGCATGAGGAACCAGTCAGAAGGCAGATGTAACGCTGTGAAGCATCTACTCCTTGTCTAAACACGTGCAAGTTTAGAGCGTTAATATTCTCCAAATTGACATCTAAAATATTTTCATAGGTGCCCCAAACCAGACAACTGAATATACTTTGTTCCCCAGAAGAGGCCAAATTTAATTCAGTGTATTCTTGGTGATCTTTGACCACCACAGTCACCTTACACCAGAGCAGAACAAGAAAAAAAAAAATTATGCCTCAAATCCCTGAGATTTCATCAGAAGGAAAAAGATCACAGCACTACTGAGAGCGACTTAAGTGTCGAAGTCAGGTAGAAAAGATCACTCTTTGGGAGCCTTCAAAGCAACTGTTTCTCCCCAGTGGCTTTATAAGGAATTTATGCACTTGCTTTACAGGGACATCTTCACCAGAACATAAAATTTAGGTGCAAATTAGGCATCTACATTCCTTCATATGATGTGTCGTTACTGGCTTGGCATAGAGATTTGCAAGAGATTGAATAAAAGAGCCTGAAGGATGTACAAAATACATGCATATAAAAATACACAGATAATGAATGTTACAGCTATATGCACTGACTCCTAAGACAAAACTGACTGCAGCACAAATGCTCACAGCAGCCAGAAATAGGAACACTCAGATTTGGAGTCAGGTTGGACATATCTCTCTGCATGCTGCACATGAGGGTGGGGGACACCAAAACCCTTCACAATACTATCTGATATTTGTTCAGTCCAGATAAAAGAAAGGGTTTGAAGCTTGGGATTCTGCCCTTCTCTCTCATGCTCAACCCCAACGCTGCTGATTTTATAAGATATCCAAAGACAGATACCGGAGAATGGAGGGAGGAACTTGCCTCAAGGCTACTGAAATGTTCTTGGTAATAGGTTAAAAATGTGAAGCATTTAAAGTGTCTGATGTTCCTTTTGATATTCTCCAGGCAATTTCCTAAATCAGCTTCAAATTTTAGTCATTTTCGGCTTTAGAACAAGCAGCAACACAAATGATTAAAAGAAACAACAACAAAAAATTAACACACACCCAGATGGTAACTATTATCTGAGCCAGAAAATAGAGACAAATACATCCACTTAGGGCAAACTAACATATTGTATTATATCACTATGATGTACTGTAATGGGATATGATTTACATTAAAACTTGTGAATTAGAGATTTAACTTATGGCCTTTCTCCACAAATTACAACAACAAACAAGAGCAGGAAAATCAGCTCTAATAACAGTATGCATCCCATCACAATTTGATGGATTATTTCTAGACCAAAGCCATGGATAAAATATTCAAAAGTGCAATTCTGTAACAGTATTCCAGAAATATGATTTTAGTGAAAATCCTGATTCCCTGCAGTCAGTAAAGGTTTTATGGCAATCTTCCCAAGAATTGGGGTGTTTTACGTGAAAATTTGACAACAAAACACTCCAGAAGAGTTAGGCAGATGGTGTGACCATGGCTTATTATGTTAAATGTAAAGGTCTCAGTTGTGCTCCCTCCATCTGTTTGCTCATCCACCTCTTGTGTGGTATCATAACATCCTAAGATACTGATTTCAGGGACTATCTTCTAGCTCAGTGTGCTGAAACCCCCAGCACAAAAGGAGACAGGGCTTTGGGCTTCTCTTTGTTAATGCAGCTGAGCTAAACAGATAAACAACTTGACAGGGATGAGTTTGCCAGATTTATTCTCTGTAGCAAATTGTAGTTCTAATTGCATAAGGTTCTCTTCCCTGCGTGCTGTCATCTGGTTTGTGATGTGGTGCACCTCTTAAGCACTGAAAAATCCCCCTCTGAGACAGCTGCATTTTGTGATGGATACTACACAAACATACACATAAACACAACACGTTTCAGTTCCCTAATTTATATAACTGCTTCTTACAAAGAACCTAGGACTGAAAGTTACTCTGAGAGGGAGAATGACATGGTAAGTGGATTCCAATGATTTGAAGTTTTTTTTCTCCCTAAATGACTTGCCAGAGCCAAGCTCATCTGTATGCACCAATATTCTCTAAATAATAAAAAAAGGGGATAATGTTTCCTCTTCTGACGGATGTGCACTCAACTTCATCCACACTGTGCTTTAGCAGCTCTGAGAGAATGTAAAATAGCAATCTAATATCCTGCTTAAATTTGCTAGAAACAGTCACCGAGATCACGGAAGGCAACTTGTCCCTGCTTGAGACTGGGAGGGGAATGATGAGCATCCACCTCAGTTAAAACAGCTCTTTTCTTTCCTGATCTGTTGCAAAGAGGGGGGAAAAACCAAAGAATATATTTGGATGATAATTGGGAAGCAATTACAACTGCAGCACCTCCAGCAGTACTGAACCAATGTTACTCCAGCTCCTTGGGTACCAGGGTGATGCTGGATCCTCAGGCACACAGTGAGCCACAAAGGGCATTTATCCTGCTGCACCTCCCCTGTTTTTGTTACAAGCTGCTGTGATTAAGGCTTGGATGGTGTCCTGACTTGTACCACAATCACAGCTCTGTTTACAGCATGGACTGACCTTTGCTTACTGACTGTAGAAACATGAATGATGTATCTCTAAATGTTAGGCCTTCAAAATAAGAAAAAATAAAAAAGGAAAGAGGAAAAAAGGAAAAAAGGATATAGCTGCTTGTGTCTCCTTGGCTTTGGGAGAGATTCTCCCATCAGTTAGTCATTCCTGAAATTATGATGGTAAAGAAAAGACTGTGCAGAGAAGGGTGAACAAAATCCCATTTGGGATGGGTGTATCAGATAGCCAGGCTGGTGAGACTGCTCTGCTTGGGAAAACAGCTGAGATAGCTTTCATTTCTTTGAAATTCGTGCTCACTGCCAAAGGAAAATAAGGGCAACAACAATGAAACAGAGATAACAGTATTATGAGAACTATGCCAGCAATGAAATGACAGAGGAAACGGTAACTGGAAGCAGAACACGTCAAGGAGAGGTGGCAGATCATGTCACTGTGGTTTATTCTGTGGCAAAAGAGAGATCAAGTTTTGCAATGCTCAGGGTCAGGCAGTAATGAGGTAGGAAGCAAAGCCACAGAAGTGACTCACAAGCAGGAGGTTACACTCTCCTGTGAAAACTGGAACTTCTCACAAATTTCATAGTGCCAAATCCATTTTTAGCAATTACCCTGCAGACTAATTTCTCCCTCATTTGCAACTGCCTAATACGCTTTTAGCAATTGCAGCTATCCACAAGTTAAAATAGAGAAGGCAGAGATTGTTCTTGCTACCATTTTTAGAGTTCTGTCCTTTTTGGATGAGATGAATCATAATGTTTACTATGGTCTTTCATTTTAGTCCCCTGTCTTATACTCCAGCTGGAAGTGGGTAGGATAACCAGCACTCTGGCCCAGTTAACTCACAGTTGGTGTTAAGAGAGGACATAACACCTGAAACAGGATGGAAAACACACGTAGGAAGGCAGAGAGACATGCCATGGGGATTGCTCCTTTGCTGTTATGCTCAGCAGGGTGATGGAGACCCACCAGCTCTGCTGCTGTGGCTCCTGCCAACCCCAGTGTGTGTGGACGCTGCCAACCTCCCCAGGGCACCAACCTCACCCCTGCTACAAGAAATTGAAGGGACAAAACTCATTTAACATTTGGCTCTCACCCAGTCTCAATGGCAAGCTTGTGCCTTCCCCCCACAAATCGAGCAATATCTGTCAAGGAGTAGAGTGTCATGACAAAGCTTTGTCACAGAGCTGAACTGCCAGCTACACGTGTGGAGAAAGCATGAGTGCCAAAGTGTTAAAGAAAAGCAAACAGAAAGCAAAAAGATATGAAAAAGAAAGAGTAATGGTAACAAGAGTTAAAAATATCTCATGTAACTGAGAATAGCAAGCAGGATTTAATGCATGCTACCCTTGTTGGTGCTGTATAAATGTCTTGTTCTGTTCCATTCTGGTGCTATTCCAGGGTCAAGTATATTCAGTGTCCTTTATAATCAAGCTGTCAATATACAGTCTTGATGCTATACATTGATTTTGTGCCACAAGAAAGAGGAAGTTATCCCTTTGTGTGCAGCACTGTCACAGTGACTTAATATTTCTTAGCCCAGTATTCAGTATCACCACCAAGACCAGGGTATCTGCCTGGCCCCACACATTTTACCAGCAGTTTGTACACATGTATGTTCATCACAAACATGTTGACCATGTAATGTAGCAATTTATTTCAAAGCAATGGGAAATCTGTGAGGTTCCAATTTGTACCAATAAACTAGTTATACAAACTTCTGTGAACTATAGGGAAAGGGGAAAGAAAATGCTCCTGTAATCCTCTTAAGGAAGATATAAAAATGTAGCACTTAAATAAAAAAACTGTGCACAGAATAAATGAGAATAGCAATAATATTTAGCACTTACATGGCTCTGTCTCTCCTTATTACTCCAAAACTTCCCAAGAGAGATCAGACTGAGCCTCAGAGAGGCTACATAAAGTGAAGAGTTGTATGACTTGCCAAACCCAACTTATAACACAGCCAAGAAAATTTGCACTTTCAGTCCCATTTCTTAATATTAAGCAGGTTGTTTTCTTGCCAATTTCCCCATGTCTTTTTAACAATAACCAGGGATGATGCTCATTGTTAAAATGACATGAACTCCCAGACACAACTCCACCTGACCTCCCAGCTACCTAAACAGCAAATGAAAGCTTGTAATGTTTTTTCTATTTAAATGTTAGAAAAAACAGATGTTGCCAAAGCAATTCTAAAAGCACAAAAATTCCATCGTAATTGTCAGGCATGTTTCTTTACTTTATATCCAGACAGTATTTGTCTTGAAATAGGTTACAAGTTAAGGAAGATGAATTCAGCAGGAATGGAGGTGCAGGGCTGAGCTTGCACAGTGCCAACACTCTCCCATTACAGACTGATATTGATATGAGCCCAGCCTGAGAGGTGTTATCAGAAAATGGAACAAGTAGAAAGCCAGAAAGAGCTCAACTGGACACCTCAAAGGTGGTACCCACAAACACAGCGTGACCCTGGTGTACACATCTCATCATCACTGAATCATACAATGGTTTGGGTTGGAAGGAACCCTACAGATCATCTAATCCAACACTCCTGCCATGGGCAGAGACACCTTCCACTAGACCAGGTTGCTCAAAGCCTCATCCATCCTAGCCTTAAAAAACATCTACAGGCAGGGGACATCCACAACCTCCCTGGGAAGCCTGTGCCATTTCCTCACGACCCTTAAAGTGTTTCTTCCTTCATCTAATCTAAACCTGCCCTCCTACAGTTGAAAGCTGTTTGCCAGTGTTCCGCCCCCATAAGTTTTTACAAGTCTCCTGAGAAGACAATTCAAGACCTTGCCAAGGAGCCCAATTCAGTTCTTAGCTGTATTTGTCACCACACTTTCCTACCAACTGACCTAAAGCTCCTATTTCAGGTATCACTTCCCAGCCCCCAAATTCCCTTTTTATGTTTGTCCATTTTGTTGGGGTTTTTTCCCCTCCTACTTCCACATCTGTGTACAGAATTGCCTTGCACTGATAAACCAAACAGTCAACAGAAAGTCATCTCTGTACTCCCCAAGCCTTCTTCTCCTCCCCCTGGGGTGATCATCCACATGTGAATGCCCCTGAGACAAGCAGGGGACAGGCTTGGCACAGGCCAGCCCAAGCCCTGGGGTTGTCTTGGGCTGCCCTCTCAGCTCGACCACTCCTCCTTGTTTTACTTGAGAAGATGTTACATGTGTCCATATCAGACTGTATTCAAATCCCAACATACCTTCACCCTTTCCTTCTCACCTGTCAGAGGGTGGGTGCCCAACACCCTGCCACATGCAAGCAGAATTAGTCATTTACTTTGTCAATAAACCCCAGTGAATTATCTTTAAGTTACGCTCAGTGAAAGGTTTCTTACTAAACAATGTATTTGCTTCACTCTCTTTATTTTTTTTTTCCTAGCCTGAAATCTTTAAGTTGCCAGCCCCAAAACCTTAGGGAGCTGGCTGACTCACAGTCTTCTTCCAACAGGATCCTGTAGGTCTCTGGATATTTGTCATAGGTGGTTCCCATGCCCAAAATAGAGGGGGAAACCCTTTGAACAAGATCCACAGAAGAGTAAGATCCATCTGCCTGAATAAGGTCCAGCTGAACTGTTTCCAGCGATTACAAGATATGTCAGAGACATTTAGTGGCCAGTGTCACCTGGCTTGCAGATAAATTTTAAGGTCTGCTTTTGAAACAGGAATAGTTCAGATGATGGATTTTTAGCATTTTCATGAATTATGAGAACTACCATAAAAAAGAGAAGTTGGGAATACATGGGTATATATTTCATAAAACAGGACCACACACTGCCAACTATTGACATGCATGATGAGCTGCCTTTCACTGGGGCTGTTCTATTCAGAGCAGGAAGATGTTGGTCCCCAGGTGCCAAGTTACCCATCCCATCCTCCCTCAGCACATTTCTCCTGCACCTTTTTGACTGAAGATGAAGTTTTCATCACCTTTAGATTAGGCATCATGAATTGCAAGTGATCACCATGCATGCTGAGTGGCACGTTAAAACTACTTTTTAATGTCTCACTATTAAACTTGCTTTCAATATCAAACAAAACATTAAAGATCCATTATTTCTCCATACCAGCTAAAGACTTTTTAATGAGATTAATTACAAGAGAAGAGAACGTATTTTTCAGATCAGTTTAATAACACATCTAACGTTTAGTAACTTTAAATATCATCTATTAGATCTGATGTTATTTGAAAAATGCCTGCGAATATTTATAGTATTTCAAAGGTGTGACACTAAACACACCCTAAACCTGCCCAAAATAAACCCGATTTTTTTTTACGAGCCTAATAGAGCTGTACAGCCGGGAAATTATTTGATTTTCCAGAAACACATAAATAAAATGTCCACCACGATCTGTACATAAAATCTGAGATAAAGGAGAAGTCATCAGCATTCATCCCTTTTGTTCTGCTCATAGAAAAAGACAATTTTAAAATGGCTTTGTAGGATGATGGCTCTACGACAATGGTGACAGGCCTCCTGCATAAATGACCAAATAGCAGTTAAGGGGCTGTGAAGAAAGAAATGTATGTGAAGAGTGAAATTTAGAAACACTATATGCAGGCAGCAAAGAAAGAGTATTTATGAGTTTATTTCTTAATCTCATTTTAGGCAGGGAGAAAAGAGACCAAAGAGAGGAAATGATGCTTCATTTGCTCACTGGATCTCCTTGAGGATACCACAGACTTGTCTAAAATGATCAGCAGAGATCACCTATTTGGATTTCTAACCTCCCCTCATCTTTCTTTCTTGCTAAAGGTCAATGACTGAGTGAAAAGGAAAACTGACATACTTCTATAAAAACCCAAAGTCAAACATAAAGGGCAGTCTCAAGTGAACCACAGGATCACAGAATGGTTTGGCCTGAAAGGAAGAGACCTTCAAGATCATCTCATTCCAATCTCTCTGCCATGAGCAGGGACACCTTCCACTATCCCAGGTTGCTCAAAGCCACCTCCAACCTGGCCTTGGACACTTCCAGGGATGGTGCATCCACAGCTTCTCTGGGCAACCTGTTCAGGTGTCTGATCACCCTCATAGTGAAGAAGGTACTCCAGCCCTCGGACCATCTTTGTGACCTCCTCTGGACTCACCCCAAAATGTTTCACATCCATTCTTCATTCAGCCTAAATCTGTGCTTAGGACTTCCCTGATGTATGTGAAAGATACTTTTCCAGCCAGAAAAAGCTATTGCAGAACAAGCAGAAGCACCAAGACTTATTTTTACTGCTATTTTTATTATTAGAACAATCTGTATCTGCATGAAGAGTTCTAACTTCGCCAGAGATGATAAATGAGAGAAAAGGAAATTATTAATGCATAAGGACTAGGATAAATCAAACATCTGAGCACAGGGAACTTTATGCAAAGCAGCAGAGGACTCTGCTACAGTTCCTGGGAAAAAAGGAAAGTAGCCTACTTCCTACCTGCCCAACTAACAGAAAATGTGGCAAATCTGTTCTCATCAAGATTCAGAGCTGAAATGCAAGTTGGGGATGGATGGCAATGTTAAATGCAGTAAGAACATGGAAAGCCCCAGTTTGGATTCATCTATACAGTCAACTGGGCACCCATCCTTGAACACGAAAGAACAGCAGAGCTCTTTGTGGAGGGCTTGGCTTCAGACCTTGTGACACAGCCAAATGTGATGGGTCCACCAGGCTCCCTGGTACCAAACCTGAGGCATCAATATGTATTTCTTTGCACATGCAACTGCCTTTCCTACTTATTTCAGAAAAAAACCCCATCATATTCAGGACACTTCTAACAGATCTTTGGTATTAGCCAGCAGGAAAAAAAAAAAAGGCAGCAACCAAATATGTCTCCTCACAGCTTCACAGTTGAGGTTTTCCCCTTTCCAAATCACACAGTACTGCAAAACTTGCAATCAAATCACAAGAACTGGCAAACTTGAAGATATTTACAACATTACAGATTAAACTGTGTCTCAGAGACCTGAATATCTGGGAGAGACATTCTACAGCCTAAGGTCATGGAGGTGACCTTACTTTAAGAGAAAGGACAATGCCACAGTTGATAGATCCCTAAATTAAAATCTAGTCCAGAAAATATATATTTTTCTAATGGCCATCTGATTCTGATAAAATCTATCAGTCTGCCAAAGCAAGGGATTCAAGATTATTGGATTATTGAAATGTCAACTACAATCTATGCCCAAGATGCTTTGCTGGCCTTCTCTCATGTTACACATTGCCAACACTCTCTGTCACCCATTCTTTGGGGTCTCCCAGTTTATTCTGATTGAAGTCAGACCTTCTAACTCAAAGGACTTTGATGGCAGGGCCCCATCCCTGACCATGCTTCCCAGCTTCTTGCTGCTTTCTTCTTCAAAAAATCAGCATAAAATCAAGCCAAGTGGGCTATTCTTGCCTATTTTAATTTTCTCTTTTCCTTAATGCCTGACTGCTCTGTTCTGGGGAGTTGCAAGAACATCTGCTACAAGAGCAGACTTGTATTAATTTCTGCTTTCTGCTGTATGATACCACGTATATGTACAGGATGTTTTATGTGTTTGCTGCACAGCAGAGCTGATGTGAAATGGGAGAGATTAAAGGAAAACAACTTCAATATAGTCCTCTTGAGAGGAGGGAAACAGTGGGAGCCTTGCTGTAGCCCAGCTCTGAGGCAGATGCAAATCAAGACCTCCACTTTCCAGGAAGAAGTCCAAACTCCCATGTGGCTGCAATTCACTTTGTGGAGTCTGCTGGATGGAAATACCTGCACTATTCACCAGAGGAAGAATATGAAGGTGTGAGTAATGTCATGGTGGGGATGTCCCCCTTGCTGTCTGAGCACCCAGACCCTTGGCAGGGGCAGGAAGAGGTGCAGAGTGGGTGCACAAGGCTGGCTGCTCACAGGGGGATGGATCCAGGCTCTACCAGGCAGGAAAGGGATGGCAATCCTAGTCAGTGCCACCCTGGGTGCAGAACTGAGTTACCAGGTGAAAGGGCAGCCATGCACTTCTCCCTCTTTGTGAAGTCTGCCTTTCTCTCCCCACTTTTCTTCAAAGGAAGCCTTTTCTTGAGTGCATTGGATTCCTTTGTTTGACAGTAAAACCTCATTCTCCTTGTACTTTCTTTTTCCTCTTCATTTCGCAGCCCTTGTGCTGATCAGAAGAAATAGGCCCAGTGCTGTTTAGTCATCTAGGAGCATTTAACTGGTGTTGGTGATGGTATTTTTCAATTTGGCAGTCTACCAGATGGATCAGTTATTTGCCAAGCCCTAATTTTAAAGCCATCCACTGTACAAATTGCAGGTCAGGACAGTAAGGGTTTGTTTTGCAATCAGCTTCTGGGCAAGAGCAGGATTCCTCAATATTACAATACTCTAGTGGCTCTTGAGCAGAGAAGCAGCTGTGATGTGCAGACACACTCATACGCACAAACAAACCCAAAACTCTCAGGTGGTGCTGTTGGTTGGTCACCTCACAGATTAGTTGCTGTTATAAGTAGGCAATGTCCCTTGGAGACAGCAATTTTTCATGTATTTAAATATCCTGCTTGTTCAAGAACAGCAGGGACAACAGGCAGAAAAGCAGGATGGTGAAATAGGCCTGTGGGCACCTCTAGCAACACAGTGATGCTACTGTAAATTTACAATATCCCTTCTTTCAAGCCCCCTCAGAGCCCTGTTTGCTTCCACACACACCTGCCCTGAAAGTGCCAACAGTGTTGTATCAAAAGCAGCAGACTCACGGACAGAGCAGGGCTGTCTGGTTCCACTGCAGCTCACACTCTTCTGGCACTGCCTGGACGTCTTCCACAATGCCACTCCCTTAACTGCAACAGCTACCTGAAGTACCCCATTTTGCTTTATTTTACTCCCAATGGGCAAAAACCCCCAGGATGCTTCATGCAACTCAGAGGAAAAGAAACAGCAGGGATCCTGGTGGGAGGGGAGGAGGAGGCAAACAGCACCTGACCAAAGTTCCACCTCGCTGCTCAGTGCCCTGCTACTGCCAGGGCTTTGGGCATGTCAGAGGCGAGCATGGCAAGAAAGCTGGGGAGAAACAGACACGTGGAGCTTACTCAGTTTAGCCCTGCTTGCCCAGCTGTGTGTCAGAGCACTACAAGTCCTTTCCTTCCTTCTGGCGATAGTGTAAGATCCCCCACACCCATGGTGGGTTCAGCTGACATGAAATGCATCAGCTTTCTGCTCCTCACTTCACCCTCCAACTCACCCAGTTTCCAGGCTTAGAAAAAGGAAGTGGTATTAGAGACAATGGTGCCTTCTTCATCAAAAGAAATTCCAGCCTTTCCAGGAAGATTCTCCACAGGGAATCTGTGGTTGATTTTTAGCCTGATTTTGTGCAAGTTGAGCTCTCACACACTGAAGAATGCAATTGCAAAAGCTTAATGGAAGCACAGCAAAAACATAATTTAAAATGCAGAGAAGAAAGCAAGGAGAGACAGTCTTCAACTGTGAAAAGTTTGGGGTTATTTTGAAATTTTACTATAGGATGCAGCAGACAAATCTGGTGCTATTATTTATTGAGAAGTGTCCCATGTGCACAGTAGGGCTTTGCAAACAAATGAGACAGTGTCTGCTCCAAGCCGAGACACAAACAGTTTGACATCTGAATACACCAGAGACAAGCTCTCTGTGAAGTGGTGTGGATATTTTCAGAGATCATTGCTGGAAGTCTTAAGGGAAATGGGGTGTTTGCAGGCAGAAGGCATTTCGTAGAGCAAGGCATTTCTCACTGAATACATAATGCAAAGGAGTTTCAACTGTAAACAGGACACAAAATGGGCAGACAGCAGACATTTGGGGGAAAATGAAACATATTAGCACAAAATTGTTAACAGAGGGAAGTTAGGAAAGAAACTACTTAAAGGACATATGAACAGAGGGCATAAATGAAAGAGACATTGGACAAGTCAGTGTGACATGACTGAAGTGGTGGCCAACAGTGACCATGGAGCTCAATTCAGGTCTGATGTCACCCATGAGCCAAGTGTCCCATGGGTGACACCACCCCAAAACCCTCATGGAGATAGGCTGGCAGGCTTTCCTATTTGTGAAGGTGTGAGTGAGTGCTATGGACAGGAACATGGGGCCCTGTCCCGTTTAGAAACCCTCTGGAGACCAGGATTTCATCAACATCATCTGTATATAGAAAAGGCACATGTGGAGGATCACTTGTGAGCCCTCCATCACCCCTTGGCCCACAGTGGATATGCCCAATCATGAACCAATTTGATCATTTAGGGGTTAAAAACTCTACAGTGCAACAGCCTCTCTTGAGTCTGAGTTTGGCTTTTTCAAATTCCAGTTGAGGAAGGTGAGAGCAAAGGCATCACATGGCAATGCGACAGAGAGATTGAGACACGAGTCCTGATCCATGCAAGGATCTGGTTTCGCCAACTACTTGCAGTGGAAGGAAATGCTACGTGAAGTCAGGCTGTTGCTTAAGGATGCAGAGGCCAGTGGTGTGATGAGCTGACAACTGCCAGAAATTGCTTATCAACTGCTTGGTGCCCAAGTCAGACCACCCATTTTGTTCTGAAAGAAACTATTTGAACAATTATTTCTTTCCAGCAAAGTCCTTGCCAACCCACTGAAAAGACACTCCCAGAGCTATCTGGATTTTCCAGGCCCTGATGTGTGGGGAAGTGGGGACAGCCCCTGCCATCTACCACCATCTGCAGAGGACCCCAAATTCACAGGATGCACTATCAACAACCTGACTTCTTCAAACCCATAAAAATGAAAACCAAAGAACAGGAAAAGAGCATGGGAAATTTTTCTCTCCACAATGAACTCCCTTGGAACTGGACATTTTAGCTCCCATTTCAATTTGTCCAGTGTATTTATTAGCCACAAAGCATACATATTCCTTTTGCTGGAGAAATGCAGCACAATTGGCTCATCAGGGTTTAGTGGAATGGCTGATGCTATTGAGTTGCCTCAATCTGCTTGCCTGAGAGGTGTGCTCAGGCTCTCCCAGCTTGCCTCATCATCTCCAGGGCTCTGAAGGTTGCAGCCATGGGTATGGAGCCTCAGCTTGAATAGCTGCCTCTTTGCTATTAAGCAATCCATGAAACTGAGGGTGGAAACACACAAAAACACACACCTCCAGCCATCAACCCAGTTCAGTGAGTTGTGTACTACAGGCTCTGCAAAAACCTGTTCTTTAGGTTAAAAAAATCCCTTTCAATATTTCAGCAGCAAAGACTGCACATCTCAGAAAGACCTTCTGTTTATTTGGCTGGACTCTTCCTTTCTTTGGGAGAAAAATCTTTGATTGATTCAGGCAATTCTTAAATGCCAATATACAGTTTCAAATGCATGGTCCACTTCTGTGTCACTTCAGGGAAATGACAGGACATCCAGTATTAATGAGTATCGATGTGTAGACATGTGCACACACACAGAGTGATGGTGCAAACCTGATGGCATGAAGCTTTGAATAAATGTGCCATGAAAAATAATAAATCAATATTTAAGGTGGCAATAAATTATTACATGTCTTCTATCTTGCTACATCTGGAAGACCTAAAAGCCAGCACAAGAGTGACTTTTCTCCTCTACTCCTAAATAAACCTCAGGGGCTAAGCCCCCCAAACCCAGAGTTAGAACACTGCTTCAATAAACATAATGAAATGCAATGCAGAATAGTTATGTAAAAAAGTGCTGAAGCTGCCCCTAGGAATCATGAACCAAAAGTCATGTGGGTGCTCAGCTCCAACCATCCTGACTGAAGTCAATGCCAAAGCTTCCTCATTTCAGCTAGGCAAAACCTGTCCTTAGTTTTTATTGAAGCAGCAAGATTTCTGTACTTGCTGGGGTCAGAAAGAAATAAAACAGAGAAGAGGAGCTCTCCTGATATTTGCACAGCATGCTTGTCCCTCTTTTAATGGCTGCACAACTGCAAGTGGAGAAAGTTCTTCTGAGACCGAGCAGAAGTCTTTGATTCCCTCTCATTTTGGAGCTTTTTTTGGGCTGTGGAAAACATGGCCAGCGATCTTGGCTGAACTAAAACCTTCAAGTATTTTTTGACGCTGCCCTGGCGCTGCCTTTGCAGACCTCAGAAACCCTCTGTGTATCATTTATAAATAACCCTGTCCATTACAAAAGGCGGGCACATCACCCCGGCTGCACTGGGAGCACACTGACCAGCTCCTGGCCTTCCCTGTTGACCTGACAGTTAACTTGGAGCTGCTGCCTGCCTGGAGCATCCCCTCCATGCTCTGTTTCATGCTGAGAGCGGAGAAAACTGAGAGCTTTCAGCTTTCCATTTCAGCATGGGTGGGAAAAAGGATGATTTGGAAAGGCATTCACAAGCCAGGCTGTAAGCAAGGTATTCCCACAACGCTGCAGGAGCGTATGCAAGTTAAAAAGAGATGGTGAGGGATGTGACAAGGCATTTTTAACCAGAGCAGCTCCTTCTGAGTGCACAGAAATCATCATATAAAGACATGGTTTCTAAGGCACCTTCAAAATCACCTCATTCCAACTCCCCTGCTGTAGGCAGGGACACCTCACACCACGCCAAGTTGCTCCATGCCCCATCCAACCTGGCCTAGAAAACTTCCAGGGATGAGGCATCCACAACTTCCTCCATGTGCCTGCTGCATGGTTTTGCTTCTGCTTCTTTGAGTGAGCCACCCCACAGCTGTGCTCACTGGCATGCCCCTGTATTTACAGGGCAAACTCAGCAGGATGTTAAAAGTCAGGGCTGGAGTAGACAAAGGAGGAGAGGACATGCTACCTGCTTCTTAGCCTGCTCTTGGGTAATTTTAGTCCTTTCCTTGAGCACCTAGGTGTCATGACAACCTCAGACTGTGGCCACCACTGTTAGCACAAAGAATTAAGTACATAAACTACATTAGCTATAATAGTGTTATAATGTACGTAACCGCTTACTAGGGAATTGGAAATTTAAGCTGATGTTTTCTTTTGCAGCAGAGGTAGAAAGCCAAGACAGCACAGTTAGGTGGTGAAAGTTAGAAGGGAAAAAGAACAGTTTTTTTCTGACGCTTACTGCAGAGTACCTACAATATTGTACAATAATAAGCTGAAAATACAGACTTTATTTCCCTTTGGAATTCAAACGCTTGTACATCAACAGGGCATCTCTAATATCTAAGTAATAAGCATAGCTGCTCCGTAAGGACACTATTGAAACCCAAATTCCCTCAATACAATTTGAGATTGAGAGTGTGAGCTCGGGGAAAGAGAACTTTATTACATTTCATAAGGTTCTCTTAAGCATTTTCTGAATTTAAAGCTAAAACCACAACCTCCAGTGGGAGAAAGTACTGCATTCTCCTCAATCTGCATTCCTTTATCTGATATGCTGGACAAAGTAAAAATGCTTTTATTGTATCTGCAGACCTTGAACATTACATTGAAGAGTTCTGAGGACAATGACTGAGCAATATATATGTATAACGCTACTATTAAGATGTTCAGATTTGTTTGCTTTTCTTTGGTACATCTAATGCACCAGCAAAGCTGATAAAAATTTGTACAGTTTTCCTTTCTTCCTGATTGCTGATTACACCAGGCATGTTTGGGAAGAAAGCATTTGCTACAGTGCTTGAAAAACCTAGGCATAAACAATTTCTGGGCCATTAGGTGATGAGATTTGTTAGTGAGTGGCTCCAGTGAAATGAATGTCCACACAGCAGGTAACTGAGGAGTTAATGTTTTTAGTTGTCCCCAGATGAGTGCAATATTTCTGTATCTTCTCAAAGTTTAAGATTAAACAAGTTAGTTCAAAATAAACAAACTGCCTAACCAAAGAGCAGATGCCACTTATTCTCTAAATAAATACTATAGCATTTCATACCACTACCTCCAATAGTACTGAAACTCCTTTATTTGTTTATGGTATCCCTGGTTCAAATGGCAGAACCTTCAGATTCCATTTAAAATGCTGAAGAGGTCACTTAGAATTGTTGACTGCACACGGATCAAACCATAAAAGGGACTTTGTAATGAAATAAATATTTACTAATCAGATTATCTACCCAGAGCAACAATCTTTGTTGGTAGGCTGCCATTTATTACGCTTTCAATCAACCCTGTGGCTTCTAATAAGCTGTGTTTTCATGTTTCCTTTAATATAGAACTGCTTGTCATTCAGGGCTGGACAAGGCTCTGTTGTGTTCTGGGAGAGCTGCAGTGCCTGGGGCCAGGCAAAGGCTGATGGAGCCACTCAGCTCCTTCTTCTCCCAGACTCTCTCTTCCAGCAGCTCCACGACAGGCTTTGGCAGGACCTCCAGTGTGCCTTGGCAGAGCTCAGGGTTGGTACAAAAACCCATTCCCAAAATAATGTTAGGCCATTTTAGAGATGCAAAGGGGGAAAAAAAAAATGGCTGCTGTGGAGAGCATCCTTTCACCTGTGCAAGGATGAACGTGTTATTATCCACGGATGAAAGCGTTATTATCCACACGAGGTAGGGATGGGCTGCTAATTAAGAAAATGAGTTAGAAAAAGGCTTCATGAGGTGCATGGGTAACGATCCAGGTGCTCCTAAGTATAAAATATGCTGAGAAAAATTAGTCCTCACAGAGTTTGAGGAGATGGAGTATCAAAAACACACAGTGAGCTGACAAAACATACACATCTGCCTTGCCAGTAAAATCAAGATTTCTGCACTCAAGAAACAGGGAGTGGGATAAATAATTACACATCCTTATGATTATTGCTGTAAGAAAATACCTAATACTTTGTATTAGTTCCACTTCCACAGTAAATGCATCCATCCATGACATAGCTGCTGGCTGTAGCTGGAGGATGCAAATCAGGCCATCTGAAAATTTCTGAAGTCACAGACCTGCTAGAAAATTACTCCCTACCAAAATAAATGCTCCCTACCCAGAGAACTTAGCAATTGTATACATCCATGATTAGTAGCTTCACAGAAATTTCCTGCATTTCTAAATCCTCAGTCTGTGTATTTGAATCCTGCCTCATAAGCCAGGCACAGACAGATCCAGCAAGGCAGGCAGAAGGCTACAGCCATGTCCTTAACTCACCGCCACGTGTGTCAAAAATCCTACAAAGCTCATCAGCAGTTAATCCGTCCTATCGAAAGTGCCACGGTACTCTGACAAAATTAGAAATACAAGTTTGTTATTTTAATGAGTCACTGACATCTGCTGCTTATTCTTAGTTTTCAGTCACACTCCCCTGCTCTGACATCATGGCACATGTGATTTTATTCAGATACTGCTCTCAGACTGCTTCAGTCCTTTGGATTACTTTGACAGCATTTCTCCTCATTCATTATTTAACAATAACTTTTGCTTACCGAGCACATTTCAACACAACTAACTAAACTAATAGCATGTTCTAATCCTTAATGAAGCCCAAATGCTTCTCCTGGGGGCAGGTAAGTATCATCATCATTTTCTGGATGGGAAAGCAGATATTAAGTAATTTGCCAAGGTCATGCGGCCTGTCTGTGCCACAGATTGGGAATTAAGTGCTCTCAGGAGCTCTGACTGTCTGTCCCCAAGTGTAAGTAACAACCTTAACCAGCTCAGGCTACTCCAGACCCAGAGCAAGCACACAAAAGAAGAGGTTCTGTAGTAGGGTCACCTCATCACCAGAAGGCTGTGAGCCTCCACACTTGGCCAGTGACAACTTTCATTATCAGATCATTCTCAAACAAAGAAGTCAGTGCCCTACTCAGGAGGTTGAGATATTAACAGTTTTGTTTTCTTTTTTTTTTAATTCCTTCATTTCTCAGTCTCTTTTCCACCCCATGTTTTTAACAATGATGTTATTTAACACATGCCAGTATGAATAAGTTTATTCTTTATTCTGAGCTGCTCCTATAAAAGGAGCTTGTGTTACACAAACTGCCTATAATTCATTAAGCCAAATTCCCTTCCATCTGGAGGCTTATACAGTTGTTGAAAAGCTGTCACTATAACCTATTGTCACTGCAACTTTTTATGAACCAACCTACATTTTTATGTCAAAATTTATCTCAACAACTTTGCTGTATTTACTTTCAATTATTTCTATATCATCAGCCTTTAGGTAATGCTGCATTCAAGATGCTGGGATTAACTTCTCTGGCTGTGTTCACACTAAAAATAAATATAGCTTTGGATTTCAACACGAGCTACACAGAAGCAGACAGAGCTTCATGTGAATATCCCAGTGGATGTACAAACCAATGGCACATACTGATCTCACCCAGTCTCAAACGAAACAATCACAAATAAATGCAAGCATCTATGTCAGAAAGTAAGAATTTCTATAAAAATGGATTTTTTTCTAAATGAGAAGAAAATGAAATTAGGATGTTCTCATTTCATTTTACAAGAAAAAAATCACATGAACATGAAAATTCCACATGTTGATTTCTTGAAGAGCCGTCTCTGTCTTTGTTCTTCAGTACATTTTTAAGATGACTGGTGAAGATGCATCCAGACAGATGAGGGGTTACAGTAAATCCTATGTGATGGACAACTCTAGGCTGTGGCAGCCCCATCCCTGGAAGTGTTCATGGCCAGGCTGGATGGGGCTTGGAGCATCCTGGTCCAGTGGAAGCTGTCCCTGCCCATGGCAGGGGAGCCAGAACTGCAGGATCCCTTAATGACCCTTCCAACCCAAACCATTCCATGGTTCTACAGTTATGTGGTATTCCAGAGGGCAGATACACAGAACAACGCACAGAGGTAACAAGGCTAAAGACCAACAGCAGTTGCTTCATTTATCTCAAGCTACAGTTTACAGAAAGACCTATTTTCCTCCTGTCATCACACGCTCTGCCAGACCCACCTGAGACTTAAGAGGAGATTAATAATTCAGCATGCAAGGGACCAAAACATCCTCAAGTTCTGGCCAACTTGGGAAAGACTACTGACTGAAATTCCAGCAGCTAGGTCATGGCCCTAATCCCAGAACTCTTTAATAAAGTCCTTCACACCACTTTTTCTGACCTTTCATAATGGCTTTAAAACAGACTATGGCACTGCCTATACTAGAGGCTTGTACTGGCATAAGCTGTACTGATATGACCAGGACTAATTCTGTAGCAAAGAGAAAGCCAGAATGTTCACATAAAAATTAGAAACAACACAGAAACAAGAGCTGATGGGTAGCAAAACAGGTTTTGGCACGCCTCTCCATCACTGGATCAGCCAAGGGTGTATCTGTGTTTGTAATATGGCTTCATCTCAATCTCACTATGTTTACTAATAAAATAAAAATCACAACCTAAACTGGCATGTAAGTCTTGACTAAACCCTTGAATTAAAATACAGTATCAAAATGGGGTGAAGCATCAGCCTTTTCCAAAAGCTCAGTGTTGTCCAACTGAAATAGTTTAACAGGCAGGACTGGAAAAGGAAGTGTCAGTTTTGGAAACGACAAAGATCAACACGTCTCCAATATGGTATATCTGGCAAACTGCTGTGCAGTAAAATTAAGCATGACACATAACTGCTGAAGCAGTCTCGGGCCAAAACTCACGATTCTTACTCATCTCGCAGTAAAACAAAACTCTGTAATTGAAATGACGGCGAGAAGCTGAGCTGCCTGGGAACAGTAGGGCTTGGCTCATGCAATATACATATATATATATATATATATATGTATGTTCTGTTGGTAGCTCAGCTGCAGACCACACAAGTAATTTGAGGTTTTATTTCTTTGGTAGAAGTATGCATGTTTGGGTGGAGAACAGAAGCAGATGGAGCCAACGCGATCGCTGTCAGGTCGTATGTTCCTAAGAGTATCTGTCTGCATATAGACACAGACACCCTCCCCACACACTGCACTTTCTTCTGGTAGCACCTACTACCCTATGAGCTCAGGAGCAAGGCAGTATTACATGAAATCCTGCACCAGCCAACAGCAGCAGGATGGCCTTGTGTCCCTGTATCTCTAAGGGAAGAACAGGACAGCTCAAATTCTCTTGACCAGCCTTGGAACAGCCTACAAGGAACAAGCAAAAACCCAGTAGCTCAAATCCTGTTCAGCTAGGTTACACTAAAACTGCAGGGATTCATTTTATCAGAAATGGAAACAGAAATTCCTTAAATCTATGGATCAGGGATATCAGCCCCTCATGCTTGCCACGGTATTGGTTATGTGCTCAAAGGCCTTTCACCTTGTGCTGGCTTGGGCTGAATTGCTGTGGTTTTAGATCCACTTTAAATGCTGAACCTACAGTGGTCATTTCAAGGACTGATTGAGCTACAGAATAAACAAAGGGGACTGTAATTGTACCCATGGGGGTACCAGGAGTGTGCACACACACCTGCCTTGACCTCACAATACTTCCCCCACTGGACAAGCTCTCCTGGCTCTATTCTGGATCTTGGCAGCAGACATGCAATGAGTCTGCTTGGTTGCTGCACTGAAAGGAGCATGAACAGGGAAGAGAAAAATACCTCGATGATCTCAAAAGTGCTTCTCTTGTTTCTGTTTTTGGGACAATGCTGCTCTCAGTTGCAGTTCTAAAGGAGTTACACTTCACCTTTTGGCTGTGTAGTAATCTAAAAGAGAGCACGTTCAAAGTGGTACAAGTGGATTTTTCTCCTTCTGTCTTCATCCAGAGAAATCTCTATGCAGGACACCCTGGGCAATTTTCTTACCTTCTTAACATGCTGTAGCTCTCATGCTGTGGGCTCCTTTCAGGTCCATTTTTCATAACTCTGACTAACAACAAAACTGACAGGATGTCAACAGGAGGAAGAGAAACAAACAGATTAGATAATCTATTTAATATCCTCCTGGTGAGCTCACCAGGTCTAAATAGCAGTGTTTTTTAGCAGGTATAACCTCAGTCTAAAAGCTACAAAACTTATTTCCATTGGAAATAAGTTCATGGTCCAGTCTGTCACCATGGAAGTGGGATCTTGCAGGGAGCACATGGCAAGGAAGCTGTCAAGAGAGAGATAACAGTGTGAGGTTGTATAGTTGCTCCCAGCTAATAGGGAGGTAAACAAAAAATGAGATTTTTCTTTATAGGAAAAGGTCATGACATGCCATTGAACACACCAGCAGAAAAATGGAGCTTTGGAAGGGCTTCCTTAGACCGTGGTGGAGACTGAAACTCCTGGTCACAGAGCTTCCAGCAACATGATTCCATGCAATATCAAGGGCTTAGATTCAAGGAACAAAGATACTTTTCAGGTCGTCTTATGGGGGGGGGAGGAAATGCTGTCTTTCAGAACACTTTAGACCAGTTTCCACATAAATAAATGGAGGTCCACGACCACAGGAGCAACTCCCTTTAGATGGTTTAATACTCTTAAATGCTAGAGGAAACCCAGCTTGGATGTAATGTGGCTGCAGGCTGGCACAACAAGCATATTTAGCTTTTTCCAGCTAGTTCATCTCACCACAGAATTTTGCATAGTTTAAAATAAAAAGACATTACAAAAATCTTCTTTTAATTAGGGTAACTGATGTTCTGTGACCACAAAACCCACAGGTTTCAAAAGAACATGCAGACCTCTTTGGACGCATAAGGGAAAAAAAATCCAGCATGTGCTCTCCAGGGAAGGTCCTTTCTGGCAATTTAACTTCAAAAAACCAAGATCAAGACCTTAAAGGAGCACAGGGAAGCCATCACCCACAGCCTTCTCAATGGAACAGCCTTATCTACAAAAAGATAAAATTGTTCTGCAATATCTGAAGGGGATATTCAAAGGAAATAAGACAGAAAGATTTTAAAAAATATTTTCTTTTGCTTTAATAATGAAAAGATCTGAAACAATGAGAATCTCTGAGTTGACCCTTGGAGACCAGGAGCTGTAGTGGGAGCTTCTGCTGCTACCACAAGAGAATCCTGCTCATCTGACAGTTCAGACACTCTGCAGGAAATGGAAGGTCCATTATGAAATGGATGTCTGCCTTTGGCACCCTCTATGTGTTCTCTACAACTGCTAAACAGAGCTGCACTCCTTGCAGGGACACTGGATCTTGGGAGGAGAAACAACTGGTGGAACAAAGAAGATGATTTAAAGTAACACTGGATTTTGTAATATGTGATGGCAACACATCATCTTCTGGATGTTCTAAGGAAATGACAATCAGAGATTTCTTTATCCCTTGTAGCCTGCCCTCAGTGTCTGTTGAAGAGTGAACAAACTCAGGGTCCTCTGGGGGTCTCTTAACATCTCTGACCTTTGGTGAGACCAAGGTCTCTTGGAAGGTGCAGCTCAGCCTCTGCTCCAACAACCCAAATATAATCTTGGCTTTTGGCTAAGACTGTGGGATGAAACTCTTTTGTCTTCACCAGCATCCCCTGTCCTTTGCTGCCCTGAGTTTATACTTCTATTCCTGTGATTAGGCAGCTGCCACCAAACAAAGAGATCGAGAGGTACTGACTGTAGAAGAGCCCAGAAGGCAAAACCTTTTGCTTGAAACTCTCTCATGAAACATGACCCCACTTCTTTCCCATGCAAGGGAAAATGCTGAGAGACTGAATTAGGAGACAAAATGAAGTGAATTCAGGAGGCTGGCAACAGCCAGCTCTGTGTTCCCACAGCTCAGAGATGGTTCCCTGTGATGTGACTCCACTGACAGCCTGCTGCAGGAAGGCAGAGCACGGGGAACTCGTATTTTCCTGTGAACACCCAAAGAGCCCAGGATGAACGAACTTGAACAATGGAGGAGCACTTCTCCAACTGGTTTCAAGAGGAAAAGCTGCCTAGCAGAAACCTGCCTGAAATGGAAGCCTATCCAGCATTTTCAGAGGACAGTGTTTGATAAACGTTAATGGTTAACATTCATTTTTATTGCTAATGAGGAGTTTATAAAAATAAATGCCTTTCACGTAGGTTAGGAGCTAACCACTCTCCTTCTCAGCCGCAACGGAAACAGCTCAGACCTTTCCATCTTCAGGGCAAACCCCAAACCCCATCAATTTGTCAGGTGGTTTCTAGAGGCATCTGAAGCATGGAGAAACTTGATTAATTATTGTTGCTTAACAGCTCTCCTCCCTTCTCATCTTTGGATAGAATTTGTCTTTATTTTTGCTATATTGTTGTTTTCTTTGCTACAGATTTTGCTTGTGATGCCTGCTGGCATGATTCAAACATTGAAGACATTTTTTAAAACGCTGAAAGGAAACTAATAATCATAAATAAATAATTCTTTAATTTCTCTGAGGAGTTGTCCAGCAAAAGGAGAGAAATTGCTGAAGTAGTTCAAATGTACAAAATAAGACAGGACAAAGAAAAATGCATTGCAGAATGTCCCTCTGGGCTTTCTTTCAATGACCCATTGCAATAAAACCAGAGAAAATAAAAGAGGAAAAAATCTGATTTTTCATTTATACTGTGAAGGTGATCTACCCAAGTCCAAATTTAGGCTTGTTGTGTATGATAGAAAGCAAACAGAACCCCAAGATCCTTTTTGGCTTACGCCTTTACAGACTGTGTTTGCAGCCAAGGCACCAAGAGGACAAAGCCACTGTGGATTTGAGGGGAAAATGAAGCAACTCAAATAGAGAGATGCTGCTCTGAAAGCCCTCTGATGTAAAGGTGATAAGGAACATGTATTTCTTTTACTTCACTCAATATAGTTAGTCAATACATGTTTCTTGTTTCCTACAGTCTGCAACTATCACTTTAAACTTTGCAAAGAAAAAAAAAATAAGCCAGTAGTCAGAAGTAAAAATAGTCTTTTGCTATAAGACTTCTACTATTGCCCATCATTCAGAGGGACATCTGTTTACCTCCCTGCTTCAGGATGAGCAGGGATGGGACGTGGGTTAAGCTGAAAGGACATTAAGGAGTCAGCGACATGAAATGAAAACATACTTGTCTGACAGCTGGAAGCTATAATATATTTCTTTAAAGTTGTGCATTAAGATTTTGGTAATCAAATCTTAAATTCTATGTAATGTAGATTTTATGGCACTCAACATTCAGTAATAGGGATTTTTTTAGCTATAAAACAATTTGTGTTATCCTTGATTTACTCAAACCAATATGTCTCATTCCAGTTTAATTCCTCCATGTCAATCCCCTGTTTTTTTACCCAACTGACAGCACAAACACATGAAGTTGAAAGGCTAAGGCCTCAGGACTGACACACAATACAAGCAAAACAGCACCATAACAGATGTAAAAAGGCTGAACTAAAATGAGAATTTAATGGAATTCTTTTGAATTACAACAAATTCTTCTACACAGAACTAAGGTTATACACAGATGACCACAAGAAATCAAGTTACTGTAAAACACCAAGTAACAACCAAGCTGCAGTAACATATCATTGTTTTCTCTTAGTGTGCCCCTCTGGAGAAGCAAAAGGAGCTTGAGTCACATGTGTACATTTGAAATTTAAGCTAACTTGTTTGCCTTTAGAAGTGAGGCAGGTTAAAAAGTGGCTTTAAATTCCCAAGGGAGCTGAACAAGCCTCAGCAGAAAGCGAGTGAAGCACTGAATTAGGAGGCTGTGCTATTGCCTCATTATTTAAAAAAACCCTTTATTTAAAAAGGTTTGCTTATCTGCAGTCTTTATATGTGTGAGTTGTTAGAGAGCTCTTCATTTTTTATTTATACATGTGCCCATGGCTTCAAAGACTGTGAAGAATTACTGCAGCAACAAAGGATCTTCTTCTCACCTGAAGGGAATGGGCTATTGTCTTTCCCTTTGGAGAACTATGGCTTACAAAAATCAGCCCAAAGTGAACAAAGCAAATAAGCCGAAATAATTAATATGTGCCTTCCCTCATTCAGAACCTGCTTTCTCATTTTGTTCAAGTTCTCCCAGCCCCACATTGTTCTGATGACTTTTTCCATCCGCTCAGGGCTCAGACCTCACTACTGAATTTCAAAAAGGACAGCAATGACACTTTGGAGAGCACAATTAATTCTGCATGTCTCTCACTGAGATGGCTGTTATGGTTTGTATTGAACAATTTTTCATTTCCTTTACTGGACAACATAGACTAAAGAAATTCCAAACTGGTAAGAAGATCAAGTCCATCCCAAAACAAATTTTATACCCTGCTTAAGAAACCTGAAGTAGTTTCTCAAAAAAATTCATGAAGACACACAATCTCTTGTCCTAAACGTGCACTATTTAAAATACATACAGCACTCTCTCTTCTTACTGGCATGAACAACTTCTATAAAAATGTAAATTAATATTTCAAGCTTCCAGAAGGTTTGTCAAAATAAACAATGAAGTTGTTTACTATAAATTTGCAGGAGTTATCTGCAGCTTACATTATGTTCATTCAATGTTTATAAAATCATACTATTTAAAAATTATTGCACTTAATTGCTACATCTTATAACCACTGTAATCAAATTAACTCCAGATTTATTCTTCAAGTGCCACCGAGCTATTTTAAGTATTCTAAGTAGGTGCGATAAAAAACCCCATATATGAGGACACTGATCAAGCAGTAGGATATTGTGGGTAAGAACAATAACAATCAAGAAAGAAAATAAGACAGGTGAAGCAGACAATAGCAGCCAGCTTATTTTTTGCATTGCCTGAAAAGGGAATCCTCCAAATCTGATAGTATAAAAAAAAGAACATTTCTGCCATTGTTGAATTCTGAAGCTTACAGAATTCATGTAAAAGAATTCTTTGTACCCTGAAGTTGGAAGGAAAACCTTCCCATTCACAGAATTAAGTGATTTGCTGAATCACAGTTTTGCCCAGCATAATCTCAGTTTTCATTCACTACAGTGCATGATAGTGTTTCTACTGTGAAAATTATTCTTCGGGAACCCTTCTAAAGATCATGCAAACTTTCCATAAATGCAGGTCTGTTAAGGGTATGAACAGGTGTAGTCAAGGTAGAGAGTCATTCTTCCCACCCTGCCACAGCAACTCAGACTTTGAGGGGTATCTCTGTGCTCGCCCATACACATGGGATGAAATTCTGACTTCTACCAAGTCACTGATTCCAGCTGGGCTGGGACTGCACTTCCGCAGGTAAGGGCTGGGTTTTGTCTTAGCCTGAACAAACTGCATGAAAACAACAATATATATATAAATCCTTACAGAGTCTTCAACCCATCCTAAACCATCCCAAAAGTTCACACCTCTCTGCACAGCTCCCAGCAGGGCATTCAGCAGTGCCTCATATTTGGTACAGGCAGGTGGCACAGCTCAAGTGAAAGACGTGTGTGCACTGGTACATCTTTGTTTACTCTGAGTGTGGGGGCTGGTTTGGGGAGTTTATTTGGTTTGCTACATTTTTTCCCTTGCTCTTGGATTTCTCACGATTATATTTGTTGCTATGCTTGTTTACACTAGAAAATGCAAGCAGAAGAAATGCACCTTGCACTGCAGGCAGGATACAAATGACCTGATATGTATTGCTAAGGGGGTATCACCTCCCAGCTCTGCCAGCAAATCCAGCCTTACTGATGAAATAGAAGTAATATCCTTCAGAGCTACCTCCAGCTTTTAACTCTACCCACACAGAGGTCTGAATCCACTCATGATGACCTTTAACTTTCTGGGTAGTGCTGAAGTGAAGGTGTATTATTGCTAAATAAATATGCAAGGCAAAAGTTCTCTGTGCATTTGCAGTAAACATCCTCTGCCCAATGCTGCTCCTGCAAACACAGGATATCTTCTCCATCTCCTTGTTTGCTCTGCATTATACAAACAAGCATATACCCTTCCCAGAGGTTCACTAGATGCTATCTTACCTATGCAAGTGCTTTTGCAAAAAGGACAGGCAAATTCCAGCAGAGCCATGCTTATCAGCGCGAGTCTGGCAAAAACCTAAAGCTTGAGGGGCATTTTTTTTCTAACATCTATGTGTACACTGCATTTTTACAAAAACAAAACATGTTAGCGGGTGCAAGGACAGAAAGGTGTTTGTTTAAGTGCTGCTCCTTCTGCAAGCAAAACCATAAATATTCACAGAAAAAGGAAAACACCTGAAGTGAACTTGTATCAGACTTCTCCATCCTGCAGAAAATGTGCGAGCAAATGTATTTTTAAACACAACTATTCTGAATTATTCTTATTTGCTAGGGAATTAGCCCTGGGTCAGCACCCCTCATGCAGTACTGGGGTCACCCTCTTTGCATTTGTGGAGTCATGTAAAACCTTTAAGCTTTAAGTGGGGATCTCTTGCCACCAACCTAAGACAGATCACAAGTACCAAAGACCACACATTCTCCTTAGCCTTAATGCCAGGTTTCTTGCTACAGCATGAGATTACAGAGGACTCCAAATGCAAATTTGGGATGAACAGTTTGTAGTATGTATTTTTTTACACCTGACCTTAAAATACTTGTTTGTCTCTTGGTTACCATGGTGCTTTCTGTAGACTACTTCATATGAGGCATCCTTAATTACAAATCACACTCTGCAGCAGGCAGGGACTCCAGAAATCATGTTGACAATAAGCAAATAAATCAACAAGGGCATCTTATCAGAAAAGAACCACACAGGCCTCATGTATAACACAGTGGTTTTGTACAGATTATCATAATAATTTTTTTAAAGATGGGTGTACCTTTGGAAAGTACTTGGTGATGAGAAAGAACTTTAGGATCCTGGTAATACTGAATTATTGAGAAGGGGGTGATGCACCAGATAGACTATTAGAATTATAAACTGTCTTTTCTTTCAGCAAGGAAAAATAAGCCTCCAATTAAAACCTCAAAAAACCTAACCCCAAACCCAAGAAAAAAAGACCAAATCTCCCCTTAATTATCCATGTTTAAGCACTTTGTGTTTCTACAACAATTAGAAAAACATTAACAGGTGTAAAATTGTACTTAGGGGGTATCAACCACCAGTGTTTGCAGTGCTAAGGATTATGCAAGTTCTTCCTCAGATGCATATTTGCAAACACTTTTATTTGGATACACACTTTCCATATTATAACTGCTTGATTACATTTACACAAATGCTAAGATGTTTTATGCATGTTTTTATTTGATGCTATAAACAATTTTTAATATGAGGCATCTGAGCATAAAACATTGTGTTAACTGGGAAACTAAGACAAGGGACTAAGAAGAGAAGGAACTGAGACTGCAAGGCGCTGTAAGGAAAAAGGGTATTAAAATACTGAGTAATTAGTTGAGTTGAAATTTGGAGAATTTAGACATCTTACTTTCAGAGATGCATGCTTAACTCTTGGGAACAGGAGTGGAGTTTGACTGAGTTACCCCTGGCAGAACCACAAGGGTAACTCTGAAAACATCCTGATTAAACAAAAGGTGGAAAGCTTTCCACTGAAGGAACCAAAGCAATCCCAACTCTGCTGATGTCTCACCCTCCCAAACCATATCCAGGAGTGGAAGAAGCTTGTGAACCAAACCTGAGAAGAGGAAGGGCATGACTAGGTCTGAATTCAACCAGCACCTTGCCAAGTGACTCTGCAGCAGAAGTTCTCCCTGAGCTGGGGCAAGGAACAGCAGCTGCCTCATCAAAACTTCCCTCGCTTGGCTGCTTCCAAGCAAATCTTCTGCAGCAAGAAACTCTCAGAACAAAAGACCCAGTGGAGCTACCAGGAATCTGCAAGTCCAGCACTTCTGCACCTCCTTAGGATCATTTAGGCTTCAGCATCACTGGTGAGAGGCACTTACCAAAGTACTTCTGCTTAGTTTGGGTTTTCTTTGCTTCCTCTTCCCCCCCCACCCCCCTTTTTAACAGCTTTGTAAGCTCCAATAAACCATCTACTTTTAATTTCTTTTTCACTGCTTTTATAATGGCATACTGAAATATCTTTGCAATTTAACAGAGTAGCAGCTTTTGTTATTCTCTGTCAAATCCCAGGTTGCACAGATTATTACTTCTCAGAGAGAGAGGAAGAGCAGGACCTATTGAAAAATAAGATTATTACTATTAGCACATTTACTATCTCAAAGGGTTCTTTTGGTGCTTTCCTTGAAAGAGTTCCTTCAGTCTCTGTAAGTTAGCTTACCTCTACATGTTTATAAACTGATTAAAAAAGAGAAGTTCTGCAATGAAATTTAATCTGGGCTAAACTAAAGTTGATTAAGAAAATATTGACCCAAAGGAAAAAACAAAGTGAAATTCCATTGTCATTCTTAACTAAATTAATAACTGTGAGTTATTCTGAGGTGGCATTAACTGCTGATTTTGGAAATAAGATACTTCGATCTAATAAAAGTTAATTTGGACGCTGCTTAAGGAATAATCTCTACTGAAGAATTTTTAATAAAGAGATGTGAAGTGTCTGCAACGAAGAAATGGGAATGCAACAAACTTCTGATCTTCCAACTGAAAATCCTTCTCCTTCCTTTTTTAATAATAAAAATCCATGTTTCAAGCTGTGATGAATCTACTATGCTTCAGCCAGTGAGTCACCAGAAGGAAAAACAGAAACGTGAGTGATAAATAGTATGAATTGCATCTTTTAATTATAACCAGTAGGGACAATTATTGATATTTAGTCAACCACATCTCCTACCTCTGGACCATGAATATCCAGAGCAGTATTCTAAGGGGCTTAACCATGTGGAGCTCAGCAGCAGAGAAGCTCCTGATGTCTCACACCACCTTCCTTGAAGAGGGGACATTAACTGGAACCTCAGATCAGCAGTGAAAACACAGTTTCCTAGAGAAAATTCAGTTTAGACATTGGCTCTTCCACTCTCACACATGATGAGGACTAACTCCCTCCCTTGAGCACTCCGGATTTTCAGAGTGATAAATTCCACTGACTCAACATGCCAGGTAGATGTGAGGGTCACCCCTTGGTGCAAGCAGTGGAGTTGAGACATCCTGCTAAAACGCATATTTTTAGAGATGTGGAGCCCTGTGTTGTCTCCTGGGGCTGTGGAGACATGGAAGGACTGAATATTAAATCAAAAGGCAGCAATGTTTATGTTAAAGGATGTAGAGTCTGCTGGCAAGCTGAATTAAACGAAAAGTGGAGGCTATCAAGATTATTAATATTCAGGCTATGGAAATGTTTTTGTAATCCAACCTCCTGACACACCTGAAAGGGTAGCTTTGATCTGATAGAAGTGGGTGGGTAAAGTGGAGAACAAGCACATGACCTGGAATAAATGTGAAATGGACTCTCCTGGAGTATGACCGAAGCTGTAAATGATTGTTTTCATTTACATGGATGAGCAGCACTAAACCTTCACAAATTTAAAAACAATACTTTATTAACAACATGTACAAAAATGTAAAAGTTCAGTTGCTAGCAGCTATCCAGAATTACATGAGTAGCAGCAAAATAATTAAAACTATTTGTGTTTCAAAAATAATAAATATATGTCATGACCCTAAGCAGCAAAACAACATAAAAATCCATTCGGTATGTAATTTCACTTAAATGATAACAAGTCACATACCTCAAAAAAAGAAAAGGAAAGAAAAAAAGAAAAAGAAAGAAGAAATTATTTATTACATAAATTAAGAAAAGAAAATCAAAGAATGTAAAAAACTCAGTTGTGTCTCTGCTCATTATTTTGCTTTAATTTCATCTAACTTTATGAAAAGCCCCATGGGCTAGGGACATTAATTTCTTGCTTTTGCTGTTTTACTAATTCCTAATGGAGAATTACAAAAGTATTTCAGTCATGGGAAGAATTGGAATCATGGGAGGGAATGGGAGAGAAAATTGAAGGAAACTGCAGGATATCCAGAAAGCTAAAAATAAATTAGTGTATTCTAAATGACTTTCAAAAAAAAAAGAGGAAAAATGCCCATGTCACATACACAATCTGAGCTGATTTCAGCACCAGTGAGACAGAAAGAAAATAATCTAGAGGAATTTAAAAGCAACAAATCTCTAGGACCAGATGGAAGTTATCCCTGGGTATTAGAGAAGATCAAGGAAGGAACTTTTGGGCTACTGGCAGACATCGTGGAAAGGCTGATAAGTTCCAGATGGAATACAAAAATCAGTAAATATGGCACCAGATTACAAAGTGATATGGAATAACATTTTAGTGTGAAATTAGCAATAAATACGGTTTGTAACACGGCAGCATATCACAATTTTGACATAATTTGACAAGTCGCAATATAAGACACAGTGTCAGAAGCTATCAAAGCAAAACAAAACACATCTCCCAGGTGGTTTGCTGGGAGAAAAGCAGTTATTTCACTCCAAGTTTTCACACAGCACTTCCCAATTTCCTCCTGCCTAGGCTGGCAGTGTATTAAAGTATTACTGCTTTCAACATGGCTTGGGGTCCAAATGTGATCCCAGCTGTGCTGGGCACTGGCACAGCACTGCAGGAGGCCACCCAAATCCAGCGACCTTCTGTCCTAAATGGGTGAGATGGACAACTCCCAGGAGGAGGTGCCAATGCCAGAAGTCCAGCAAATTTTTCAAGGTTACAGAGCTGGAGTGAGGAAAAGAACTCTTATTTTCTCAGTCTGGATGACTGTACCCAAGTGTCACTGCCTATGTGAGCATTCAACGACAGCCCTTCACTTCCTCCTTTTGCAGAACTATAATCCTATCTCACTCCTGGCACTCTTTCCAACTTAGCAACTTCTACTTCTGAATCAGAACACTCAGAAGAAAGACGGTATATGGAATAATATTCCCATCTTTATGCTTTTTCCCTTGCAAAATCACTCCCAGAAATCTGCCTTCTTTTTCTCCTGCTGACTTCTCCACCTCTCTCTCTGCTCATCACCTGCCAGGGTCCCTGGTAGCATGACAATATCACTGCTTCCATTCTTCCTCCCATCAAGGACAAGCTCTCAAACAACAGAGTGTCCACCAGTCTCAAGGGCACAGTTGATTAATTCACTGAAGTCTGTAACAGAATTGATGTGATGTTCAGCTGAGGGACATATATGTAAAAGGACTGCAAGCACATGGGTAAATAAATGACCAAGAAACACAGCAATTGCATCTACTCCAATATTTGAAAGTGGGAAATTTTGAATTGGATTTCATTCCCTCGCATGTGAATGAAGTGTCCCAGGCATGTCGTTCCCAAAGGTCCCTCTCTGGTCAGTGATGAGATGGGTCAGACCTTTGCTGGGCACCCTCCTCTGATTATATGGGGATCATCCTAACTTTGGCACCTCAAGTAACTAATTAAATAGGATGCACCCAAGTCTCTAAAAGTATACTGTGAAATTCACACCAGAGTATGATATGAATCATAGAGAAAAGCATAAAAAGAAGACTTGAAGTAATTATTTACTGCCATGATAACCATGGGGTGTAGATTTTTCATCCTAACCCTCTACCTAGATTGTGATCAATGCCATGTCTATTAAAAAAAAAAAAAAAAAGTAAAAAATTAAGGACTTCACTGCTTGGCAGCAGAAAGAAGGACAATGAAGAAAAATAATAAAGTTTTTATGAAACAAAGTTTGACAGAAATATAAAGCAATGCACTGTGGTCTCTGAAGTAGGAAACACATGTCAAAAATAAATGGAATTGAACTTGACCACAAGAAGGACTTTGAAAGCACCCTGGAGTAATAGCAGAATTCACTCTTGCAAACACCATGGCAGTGTTAGGAAGAGTCAAACAGCAGAGTGACCAGGAGGCAGAGGGCTGAGTCACCAATGTCAGACTCAAAATAAAAGCCAAAAAAGCAGTCCATCACAAAAAAGCACACTCAGAATAATATTATGGACAGCATTTAATATGCAAGAAGGAATCCAGAGCTAAGACTTATAGTCCTGCTCTCTAATCAGGTGGAAGTCACATTTTTCAAGTTACTAATTTTGGGACAGAAGAAGGTAAGACATAAACCCTAATGAAATAACACTGATGGACACCTCAGCAGATTCCCTCTATCTCTTCTAATGGAAGAAGCTGTATCATAAAACTCCACACTATTGAGGCAAGACCTTCTGATCAGTCATCATCCCCTCCTGGATCTGCCAAGTCCTAGCCTTGTTTTCAGTCTGAAACCTTTCTCTTTCCCCTCCCAAAAATGTTTAACTGATGTTAAGGTACAAGAGAGAACAAAGCTGCTTTCAGGATTAAAGAACAGAATCTATGAAAATCACTCCAAGAAGCTTAATTCATGTAGCTGAGGAAATAAATAGAAGATATAATAAATCTACTTAATTAAAAAAGTCTTAAGACCCAATCCTGAACCATTTGAAGACACTAGAAAACATATAAGGAATATATAGGGATCAATCAACCTGGTAATAAACAGAACTGTGATCTGCATAAAAATGTCTTTTCCAGTGACTACCAAGTAAAGAAATTGTGACTGACTGAAAGAAAAATGTAGAGGTTAGGTTGGACCAACCCCCTCTTCTCTTTTTCCACAGAAAAGGTAGGGAACCTGCTCTTGTTCTACTGCAAAAAGAAATGCTTCATGGAAAGGAAAAAAAACCCCAAGAAACAAAAAACAAACCCTCCACAGTTATCAGAGGGCTCTGAAAAAGTGAAATGTCCATGTGGAAAGAACAGTTACAGTTTCAAGATCTACCACAGCCACTTTCAAGGCTTTTTATCTGCATCAGTAAAAATAAAATCACAAGCAGCCATCCCTAAAATGTTTTAAGTTTGTGACTCCATTAGAAACACTGAAGTACTGCATCAGGACTAATGTATTACATACTGGCAAAGTGTTCTGTGTCTCATGTCAGTGCATCATAAATTTTACTTAGTTACAGGAGTCATTCTGAGCTTGGTTATGCTATGCAATATAAACTTTGCCTTTTCACAATGTGATACTTATTTTCTGGGTATACAGACATTTTTCCATGCATTAGGCTTTAAGATATTCTTCACACTTCTCAATTAATGTATTTTATTAATTGCAGCTTTCTTGGGAGCCCGAAAATCTGGCAGCTGAGCACGCTTATTTATTTTCCTTCAATGACCTCTGTGTAAGATTTGCTTAGTTTTCTCTCTGTCAAGCACCTTGGGATCCATATTTCAAGCTGGATACTTTTTCTTCTTATCTCTAGTTATTATTATTTGTTTGTTTGTATTACAGCAGCCTCTTACAATCCCAGCTGGGGCTAGACACATGAGGAATACATAAGAAAGAGTACCTGCCTCAGGAGGGAGTCTCTAGCTCAAAAAAATTACAGAAAAATGAAGAGATGGGGAGAGGATGGCACAAAAGGAGATGCACAGAGGTACTGTGACTTGCCTCATGTGACACATACATTAGACCTGCATGGGCCCCATCCTATCCCATACCCACTGCATGATGAACCTTCAACAGCATTAATAAAAGTAATTAATTTTAGACTTTTTCTGAAGTACATGTGATTGACTGTTCCATAGCAGTGTGTCCTGCAAATCAACAGAAGAGGTGCTATTAACCTGTACTCATGCATGAGAGAAATAATCACAGTGTCCTCACTTAACTGGTGATAAAAGTCCTGAATATTACCTACCCCAGTTACTATGGTTTTTGTCTCTAAGAAAAATGTCTCAAACATGAGCCTTAGCCCACATTTCTCTCAGATCTGAGATGGGGTTTCTGAACTGTCTTCTTCAGCCTCCACAAAATTGTTTCTAGAAAATATGTTTTAAATGAGCAGAAGGACAACAGGACTGAAATGAAAACAAAGAATAAAATAAATAAAAAACAAAAATACTGTTGCATTGCCTAACCTTTCAGGTGATTACAGGTACTAAAAGCAATAATTAGAGATGCTAGGGCTGCACCATATATCCTCCTTTGTTCTTTGTTCCATGCAGTACATTTCTGGAGGTGCCACAGCTTTGCAAAGTACAGTGACAGTAAAACCACAAGGAATTCTCCTGTTCTCCATTCTCCACTCACCCTCAGGCCACAGAGCAGCAAGGACCAAGGCAGACCACACACTTGGAGTGGCCTGCAGCCACACAAAGTGCTCCCTGCTGGGCAGCAGCTGGCTCGGAGCCCCGGGCACACGGCACAGCAGCGGTGGCTGCAGCAGCTCAGGTGGTTGCGCACCAGCAACACCAACCAAGCATCACAGGGATGGTCCAGCACATCCTCTGTGGCTCCTGCTTCTCCTTCCCAGCAAACTGGACTTTTAATATGAGGTCCTGGCCTCTGTCTGAGCTGCTCCAGAGCCTTGTTCCTGAAAACTGGAAAGACTGAGCCAAGCTGTTGAATGAGGATGGCAGTCAACCACGCAGCTCATCGGGTGAAGGCAGTGGCCGGGCAGATGCAAAAGGGAATCCTGCCCCTCTCCAGAGCAGTACAAAGCATCACTACTCACCCCACAGCTCCCGGCGGAGGATAAATTTCTTTGACTTGTCATCACCAACAGAGATGACAGCAAGGTAAACCAAACAAAGTAACCAAACAACCCCACAGCACTGCAGAGTACATGCTGCCCACCACTACAGTGTCAGCTGTACAGGAGATAGATAAAAGAGCAATTCACAGGTGAGCTAAGTGACATAGGACTTTGGATCTAACTATTTTAAAACTATGTCCTCAAAGACATCAACAGTGAGATAAATTGCAACCAAGTGGGTTATGAATACATATTTAGCCTACCAGAAACAAATTTTATTTGCTTAACCTTACAAAATACAGTGTGTCTCAGTCTCCAGCACAGCTGCAGTTTCTTAAGAGTGTTTTGAACAATCTGTTAGATTCCTTCAAACATGCTTTTTCAATTCATTTAGCACCAGGCAAGAGGAGAATTGTATTTTATATAAACTGTGATTTTTTAAATGGTATTTTTTTTTCATAGAGAAGGCCAGAAGGGACCTTTTGAAATTACCCAACATGACCTCTTGCATAATAGAAGCCACAGAACTTCCCTGAATTGATTGTTGTTTGATCTATAGTCTATCTTGTAAAGAAGCATCTAATCTTCATATAAAAATCAACACTTATGGAGATTCAGTGCAAAAAACTCTTCATATGTTGACCTCTTGGTCAATTTTCCTCACTGCTGCAAATTGAGACAATTTCTGAATTTATCTGCATTTGTCGAGGTTCAGCACTTTGTTTGGCAGACATATTACTTTTGTTTCACAAGGATAACACGTGCATTGTTTATAACAAACAAGGCAGACAGAAAAATGCATCCAACAGCTATGACTAAATATGAATAAATTCCCAAGAGCTGACTCATTCCCACACTTCAGTCAGGGCTGGTGCTAACAACTGCTTCCCTGGAATTTCATGCCAAATGATCTGCTGCATCAAACTGAAGACGTGGTTCCACCGTGGTTATAGTGCCTCTCAATCTGCCACCCTGGTTCTGGCTGCAGCCTGGTCCTTCCACACCAGGCTGGTGGAGGAGGGAGGGAGGGATCTGCTGTCTCAGACCAAATGTGGATGGACTCTGTGCTTGTGTGGTTGCAGAGCACAGCACACAGGAATAATCCAGGATGCTTTCTACAACTCAGCTCAAGGACCCTGGCAGCAGCTACAATTCAGCCATACCCACAGACAGAGGAAACCTCCCTCCCTGCTCTTGGCACCTTCTGACCTCCCAGTCCAGCTGCAGAAGCCCAGGGTCTTTCAGTCATGGCATGAAAGACCTGATTCTCCTGGCCATGGAGATTTCTGTAGGTGTGAGTACGTCAATACTGAGTGGCACTGGTCTGGCAAAGCTTGTTGGGAACACCTCCATCATCTTTGGAAAAATTCTTAATAGTCACCAAATTGGTACCTAAATAGCCATATCCAGTACAACAATTAACAAGCTACAGTCAAGAACAGGCTTTTGATCTTGGCCAAGTAATACTTTTGTTCACTGCTCTAAAAAGGTTCAAAATTAAGCCTGCCTTTTCCCACTGCTTATCTTCAAGTGATAACTGCTCTCCTCTGCTGATTTCAGAGTAATCTTCCCTCTACTGCTTTTATGCAATACTTTTCTGCTGTTTCCTTTTTTTTTTTTTATTGGAAATCTATTTTATTTTCCAGGATTAAAAGATGAACAGAAGGCTCTTATGCCTGACCTGACCAGAGTTCCAGTTTATTTCCCCAGAACCTTTTGATGAATCACTAACACCTAAAACAAAGCCCGACCTGGATCCTCTGTTCAGCCTTGGGCATCGGTGATTCATCAAGCCCTGCACAAGATGCACCATCACTTTCTTTCAAGTCAGGACTTTACAAATGCAGAAAATGCTGTTTAAATAGTTTGCTTTAAAACACACTTGAGAAGTTCAAGGCTACACAAATACGCTGCTAACAATCTGAAGCATTAAAGTATTATTTTAAAAAAGAAGTTATTTATTGAAGTGTTTTCACTACACTGCTAAGGCACTGGCTGGCTAGTTTCAGCAAGGCTATTTCTCTTTGTGGATGTGCTGGTTTATAAATCACTCACTCATTGTGAATCCGGCTGGATACCAGAGGAATTCCTATTTAAGCTTCTGGTAAGCAATTTGCTTGGTTTACTAAATTTTCCAGTCACACGTCTATGCAAAAGCCGCTTTTGCTTCCCACCCGAATCCTCCTCTCTGCCTGCTATTTGTCTTTGCCACATCTGTGTTTGTTGTGTGGCACAGGTGATGCCATGCCCAGGCAATGCCTGATAACCACCACAAATCCTGGCTGCCTCTCAAGGCTGACCTGCCAATCAGGCTGCCAAATTTTTTCATTCATTTCAGGCCACGTGAGCCAAAGCCCAGCAGAAAAGCAGGCAGGAGGGAGGCAGTGCCTTGCTGCAGCTTCTCCTCTGCGTGGGTGGCAGCTTCACCCAGCCATGGCTGCCTGGCCCCGCGTCCCAGAGCGTCCCAGGTGAAGCCTTGGAAGTGCACTGCAGCCAAACTTTCAGTTTCCTGCTTTAGTTTTCTCCTCATGCCGTGTGCTTCAGTGTTGACAGTTAACTCGCATCTAAAACAACCCTGTGCAACAGAGCTGTCAGCTGGAAATGTATCTGAGCCACACAGACCCTTTAAAATTCTTCCCTGGCTGAAGGGACATCAGTCAGCCAGGAGAGACCCTTACCTCTGGGTTAGGAGTCTGAGGGAGATACACAGCATAACCTTTTTTGTTGGTTTTTTTTTTGAGTGGGTTTTTTATTCCAGTGTGACTATGCAGAAAAGCTTGAAAGCAAACAAAATCAGGCAAATGGAAGGGAGAACACGGACTGTGTTCCTGAGAGAAGGCTCTGCCCTCAGCCCACCACCTTCCCCCAACTGCTGGTGACCACCTCCAAGCCTTCTGATGGGGTTTGAGGCATCTGGGCCTTCTGCAAGGGTCATTATTTTACTGAATGGGGACATTTTCAACCCTCTTAACATAGTCTATCCCTGCAGTCAGCCTTCAGCCAGGGTTCAACACATAACCCCAAAGTAAGAAGCTTGCAAAAGGCGTATCATTTGAGAAAGCAGCCCAGAAACTGGGAAAAAACTGTTCAAGCAAGCTTTTGTCCGTGTACTAGAAGACACATGGACAACATCTACTATAAACCAGACTGGCCATATCAATAATTAAATATAGGTTTTTCCCCCTCCAATTTTACCCAGCTGAAAACAGTTTGATAAATCTCTTTATGAATAATCAACAACAACAACATTAACCCTGCAAGCTATAAATAAAATAAGTGAAATAGAGATTCCTCTGACACACATGCACACAAGCCACTTGGGAATGACAAACTAAGACAAAATCAGAATGTAGGTAAGACAAAATCAGAATGTAGGTACTTCTCTGTGAGAACATAACTGCATTAAAGAGAGAGAATATAATACAGGGAAACAACAGGAACACCTCCAGCTATCTTTCATGTCAGATCTTGTCTTGTCCAGATACAACAGGTGGCCTCACACTTATCATGGAGCGTCCTGTAACCTTCCCTGACGTCCCATCCCAGCCCCGTCAGGCAGCACTGGAACACAAACCAGCACTGACAGACACTGTGGGCATTTGCTGAGCGCAACGGGAGCCTCTCTGGAGCGTCTCATCTACTTAGATCAGGGCTCTGTGCTCTGATTACTGCTTCTTGTTGCCTCATCTACACTTCCTGAAGATTAAGGAATAGAACCAAACACCCCTGAACCCTCAGGAAAACAAACTCTTGTTAAGCTAAAAAAAGAGAAAACTCCCACAGCAAAATGTTGATGGTGCTTTTTGCCTGTTTGCTTTTGAACATTCTTTTCTTCATCAAAACACAGGGTGAGATAATACCTGGGTCTGATTTTTAATATTTCCAACTATTTGGTTTATTTTAGATGTGTATTTGATAGGTCAATGTACAGTTGACCTACTCCCATATCAAACCCCACTTGATGCCCTATGAATCTGACCTGACGGAAATCAATCCCCCATGGTTTTCCTGTCAACATTATGTTAATTTAGCAAGCTTATCTCTAAGAATCACTGAAAATTTCCAAATGTGAAACACTCTTTTATTCCCTGTTCACCAATTATATTCCAGACCACTGCAGCTCCACACAGCATGGACGATGCAGCACAACAGGAGCTCTGCCAGTAAACTAAAATATTCATGAGATGTAGGGTTGTGCAGGACTATTAACATGACTTGCCTCTCATTTAGCACACCACTGGGCTGCACTGATGGCAATGTCACCACTTCCAGATGACTCTTCCAGGAACCAGAAAACAAGGCAAGGAGTGAAGAAATCCTCCATGTGCAAGCACAGGGCTCAGGGAGAAGAGTGAATGGAGATGGGTGTGTGGGAATATTTAATGGATGCTTCCTTCTCTTGGTACTTGCAGACCTGCAGACATGGATCACCTTAAACCCAGAATAAAAATCAATTCCCTACCTAAAACCCAACAAAGACGATTAGAGGTGCTGAACACACAGCAGTGAGATGGTATCAGCGTTTTGAAGACTGCAGTGGCACAAAGAAACGCATCAGCAGGAAACATTGGGGGAAAAGCAAATGTCTATAAAAGTCACATTCTGCTGCAGATGTAATGGAGGAAAAATAAAACAACTGAACTGCTGGTTTCCCAGTTGGCAGGTATTTTAGAATCTAAATGGCCCTGAAAACTTACTAGAGTATAAAATTGCTGTAATTTAAAAGACTTCTAATTAAAAAGCTATAACATTAACTTTTGGTCCTCTCCCAACCCCCTACTTCTTTTCTTTAAATATTTGCCTCACCAGTACAATAAAAATGAAATAAAAAAATGTATGTAAGGAGCTACATCTGGCTGAAGACGTAGAGCAAAGTAAAACATGCCAGAAAATACACAGAGGTTTACATTTACTCAAGACTGCTAAAATGTACAGCAACCCAAAGCCTTAATTTTCCATGAAATCCACTATGTAATTTCTTCTTCACTCATTCCAGCTAGAACATCATTAGCTTACCCAGTTCCTACTGACAGTGTAGGATTGTCTCCTAACATGGGTTCTTCAGCAATAACCCACCCAATTCTGCAGTCGGGAGTAATAGGGCTCCCTCCACATTGCAGTAAAGCTCACTATTAGCAGCTTTCCCCTTGGCTTGGACTGAAGTTGCCCCCTTTCCAATTTTTCTGCCAGTCCTCAAAATCCCACCCCTCCCTGGGGGAATCGGCTGCCCCTCGGTGAAGGACAGCGATGGCCACGGCCGATGGCTGGTGCAGGGGACGCACAGGTGCCTCAGTGCCCTGTGACTCACTCATCCCCACAACTGCTGACTGGCTGCATTTCTGCTGCCTTTGCAAAAGCCTTCACAATTTAGTACTAAATAAATTACCAGTGGTGGAGGCTCAGCTGCCTATACTTTAGTGTCTAATGCTGATTTAAGTGCCTGAGGTAGCTCGCACATCTGCAGCAGCCTGGATGACACAGCACAGGTCCTACAGGAGATCTATACCCTTGTGAAGCTGAAGACCTGGTGGGTTTGCCTGCTGCATCTCTAATATCTATAGAAACTTGTTTTTAAGGAAACTGAGTCTCATCCTTTCTTCTGAGGCAAAAGAGAAGTTTATTTCCAGTGTAAACCTCAACAGATTATCTGTTGACTACATGCAACACTAACCCAGAGCTCCTCGGAGGTACATGATGATACAGCCCACAACTGAGATCAGCTACATTTACAGGCTGGAGAGACATCACAGCTGTACACTGCATCCCTTCTGGTGATTCGTGGGGTTATTCCTCTGTTCACACTTATCCAACTCGTGTTGCACTGCCCTTTCTGACCTGTCCAGGCACATTGCCATTTACTAACACAACTGCATTACCAGCTCTTCAGTCTCACCTTCTAATGTCAGTCCTGCTGCTCGGGAAAATATGAGACTGGCTGCTGTAAAAACAGTGCAGCAAGATGTCAATTTACTGTCTTTACTGCTCTGTCCACCTCAGTCCTGCACCAAACTTCTTACTAGTCCCCTGTCTTTTCTGTGTGAAAAACCACTGGATTTACCCGTGTTACCAGGATTACCTACAAACTGCTTAATACTTTCATTTAGTGTTGCATTTCAATGGAAGGCTCTGAAGATTAGATACTAAAGTCTGGATCCAGAATAACCAAGTGCCATATTTATGTACCTAAATAAATAGTATTCTCACCATCTCAACCTCATAACATCAAAGACTTCTAGAGTGGGATGCAACAAACAGTGTGCTTCTACAAAGCATACATTTCTCTGCACCTCAGCAGATGGGCTTTTTCTGAGCTTCCTCCAACCCTTATCTATTACTTCAGCTATAATAAAACCTTTTGGTGAACCCCAGAGTGTAGGACTTGCTTGAATAATTTTGCATTTAAGAAATATTGACCATGTCCCTCAACCAGTTCAGCTACCATATGTAACCTGGACAGGTACACTGAGATATTTGTATTAAGTGATTGTCTTAAAAGTTTGGATTTTTCCCTATTGCACCAGAATTTTATTACCTGACAGTGTGTGCACATGGACCTTTGCCACCATAGAATGATAGAATAGTTTTGGTTGGAAGGGACCTTAAACATAATTTAATTTCAATCCCCCTGTAATGGACAGGGACACCTTCCACTAGACAAGGTTGCTCTGCCAGTTGCCTCCATTAATAGAGATGGAATTACTAAGAATTGTAAAGACAGTAAAAAAACCCAACAGTCAGGACTTTTACACTGTTCTTTAAAACACAGATAGAAAGTGACTGAGAAATTACAGCTCAGGTAATTTCCTCCAATCAAAAAGTAGAAAACTGACACTGATTAATCTGCTCACATTGTGGAAGTGGTGACAGCAGCAGGATAGAGGACTAAATAATTCAGCTTAACTTGCAAAGTAACTTTCAAAACACCACATTGTAGAGTTTTTAATAAGACTCAAAGACTTAGTTCCCATGGCCAGAAATATGGACCAAGAAACAGATCTTCTTAACATCCAATTAAAAATATTCTCAAAAATCCCTCTAAAGAAATCCAAGAAAGATCTGAATGGAAACAATGCAAAAGATGAGGCAAAAAGTCAAGCTCACAGATCTTCATCCGAAGCAAAAGAAATTCAGAAACAAAAGTATTCTTAACCTTTACCTTCACAGTAGCACCATTAATCCTTATCCATTCTCCCCTCCTGCATCCAATGCCCAGTGGTTCATGTCATGTCCCAGCATCATGTCCTGCATCTGTCAGCAGGGTTGAACTGGGAGCCACAGACCACCCTACAAATATTCTGATGCTTGTTTCCAGTCCCTTCTAGGCACTATTGATACTGCTGCAGATTTTAACCAGAAATGCTCTGAAACCAGACCTTTAGAATTTCACTGCTGACGATGTGCAGGACTGAGAATTGGAGATTATTTCTGTGGCTTCATCTTTTATGGAAGGACACAGGATTTTTGGACCATGCTTGCTTTATCCATGTTTTCCTTACCCAAGAAGAGCCCAGAACTCCATGTCAGGCATTTGGACTTCATGTACCATCTGTATGTATATTTATAAGTGCATATAGATGCATGTCTCACAAAACCCAGCAAACTGAGATGAAAATTCCCAAAAGGCAAGAACCTCATTAAGTATCTGGAGCCCAGCAGGAAAGCTGCGGGAAGGAGTGAGTCTCAAATCCTCCTGCACTTCATTTAGGGTTGTGTGGCTCTGCAGCCCCGCTGTGGGATGGGAGCTCAGAGGCCCAGGTTTGTATCCTTGCTCTAGGAATACTGAATGTTGTTCAGAAACACTGCTGTGTTATAAAACAGCCCTGGAGAATTAGAAGTGTAAGTCTGAATCTCCTCAAACTGAGAAGGCAACTGAAGTAGGTCTTCTATTTCATAAGCTAGTGGTCTGATACTGTGGTTATTTTATAAAATTAAAGGATTTTTTTACGTACTGCTTCAGTACTTGTAACAATCTGGGGCTTGACTGGTGCACTGAGAACTTCTCTGCCTCTAACAAGAGCAGCCTGGCTGCTATCTACAGGGAAATGCTTCTCTCCAGGGCCCAGCAACTTGTGCTGCCAGGTCTCTTACAAACCCTCGTTATTCAGATCGAGATAAACCCACCTCCCAGGCTTGCAGGTTCCCCGACGCATGCTGCTGTAATTGGATTTTTCACCTCCAAAGGACACATGCATCCTGGATTTGCAAGCTTCAGTCTGACTTTTAATAACTGAGACTGACTCTCACTGACTTGAGAGTGAAAACATCACAAGGCTATTCTTGAAAGACCAGAAGTGTTATTCCATTATTTGTGAAGTCAAAACCGTATCTATAAAAAAATCAATATAACCCCCTAAAATTAAATGTATAATTAAAGCAAAATCCTTTCTTAATATTATATAACAAAGTTATGTGCCATATTATTTTGACTGACTGAGGAACTTTTACCTTTATTTTACTGCCCATAGGATCTGAACCCCAAAATTGCCCTGCAGGTCCTGAAGCCTTACTTCCAGACTATGTGTTTTGGCAGACTACCTTTTTCCTTCTTTTGGTTTAATAAAGGATAATTTGCTGTTGTTTTTGCTGTTGCTTGGTTGTTTTTTGGTTTGTTTTTGTTTTGTTTTGCTTGTAGCTGGGCTTGCCTTCCTTTTGTCAAATGCAGGACATATCCCTTCATTCTTCTTCAGACCTTGGCTTTTTCCTTTCCCTTTTACAAATAAGCAGAGCATCCACTGCTAGGTCTTGAGGGAAAAAGCTTCTCCAGAGAGCACACACCTGACTGCAGAGCAGAGATGATGAACCTGCCATTGGAATCTCTATCCAAAATTCTCCTTCCCCACCACTTTTGACAGTTTTAAGATCTCCTGGAGCTACGCTGTTCGCAAAAAAAAGAACAGCTGCTGCTGACCTGAAGTCTTGTACTCAGATTTCCTTAAATCCCTTATTTTGTTTTTTGAAAGGCATACTCTGAGAAATGCCACTTTGTTGATTTTGCTAAAGGACCACTTGGTTCCCACATCCCAGTAAATTTAACTCTAAGGAAGGGACAGGTCTTGCACATACAGATTTCTAGCTGAAGATGTCAGGAGTATTCCAGATTTTCAAAAAGTAAGGCATCTGCAGAGCTTCCAGTTATCCCTTGGGTTAGGCAGCAGGAAGATTTAGGGTTAAAACTTTGGATTTTGTTCTTTGAACTTTACTTCACTCCCCCCATCCCCCTGGGTGCACCTTCTTTTATGGCTGAGTAGAAGTGACATGGCTACAAATGATTCCCAAAAGCCACCTCTGTTTTCATTCAAAAAAAGACAAACGCTTTCCAGCCTTGATTGTTACAAGGAATAACATGAAATGCAACCTGACTGTATTCCAAAGTCTCAGAAGCCATAAAGAAAACAAAAGCAACTCTAAATTTATTATGTTGTAAAAAGCTCAAGACTTTGAGGACTTTGTCACAACATTGGAACATCTGGAGCTGGCAACACTAGAAATCACAAATGCTAACAGGATGAAAAATGTTATAAAATAGATAAGCAAGATGTACCTCAACAGGGCAGATGCTTGAGTGTTTTATAACTATGTAAACATTTCACTGTTATGAGACTAGATGAGATTTGTCACGACTCAAAAGTCCATTTTTTTAGTGCTGTCACAATACACCTACCTATAAGGCTCTCAGAAGTTTGAATCTGAGAAATGCCAAATACTAAATAAAAACAAGGCAAAATCCAAAAGCTGAATGAAGCATTTTGAGCCCCAGACTATACTACCTTGTATGGATCTTATACCCTACTCACCATCAGCTCAGCAACATCACCAAATGCCTTCACTGCTACCTCCAATGATGTGACAGTGCCTAAGATGTGTCATGCAGTTTGTGTTCACCTCCCTCTCCTTTTGTAGCCAGGTCTTACAGAAATATCTGCATGGGTTAACATATTGTCAGACACAAGGAATGGTCTCCCTGGTGCCCCACTGTGGAATGATCCTCAAACACTCAGCACAATCTGAGTAATTGTGCCTTATGTTAACAGTTTACTGAGTATAGTCTTAGTTATGTTACTGACTGTTAGATAAAATGAGTGCTATGATTAAAAGAAATATTTACGAGCCATAAAGGCAGAGGAAAAAAACCTGGGAAGAAAATAGTATTATAGAAATAAAAATGGTGGAACAAAAGGAAGAAATCAAATGTGGATATTTAGCAACTGAGGACCTTAACATTTGCAGTAGGTCTTGAACAAAAATTGTGGTAAAGTGCTAAGTAGGATTAACACAGCAGTAAGATTAACACATCTTTCTCTAAGCATAATTTTAGATCCCAAACAGTGCTTCAGCTACAAGAGTTAAATTTACAGCCATTTTCCCTGCAAAGACTTTCACCCACTGACGTTGGCTCATCTGGTCAGAGCATGGTGCTAACAATCCCAAGGCCACAGGAGTGATGCCTGTATGGCCATTCACTCCAAAGCTGGACTTCATGATCCTTGTGCATTCCTTCCAACTCAAAATAGTCTGTGATTCTGTGAGGTCACATAATCCAATAATCTAGCATTACAAGAACATAGCACTCATGCACACACTGAAATATCCAGAAGGAACAGCAAGAGGTTTAAAATCAAGAGTTTTCATGGCAAAAAGTTTAAAATTAAAAAAAAGGGAGAAATACATATATATATATGTATCATATATATAACTTGCCTCCCCCTCATTTCTGCAACTGACTGTATTTCAAATGAATCAGCTAAATATTTATTACTACTGCAAAATACATCTTCCAAGTGAAGACCTACTCAACTGAAAACCTTTCAAGAGGACATCAGAGGACACCACAGTAGCTAGGTGGAAGACTGTGGTCCTTTAGTAATTTAAAAGTGAAGTTTTGATCAAGTGTTCTAGTTCTTCTAGATTCACAACCTAAGGCTGGAAGAAGGGATCATTTGGGACTACTTGATTTCCCAGTATCATCTCACTGCTCCTCAGAGTTACTCAGTATTGTTTGCAAGGCTTACATGTTCTCCACTTCAGCTGTTTTTCTATTTGTCAGCTCCTAAATAATCATCTTCCAACCTCCCTTAAGAAAATGAATAGACTGAAACACATTTTTATGGATTGCTCTCCAGGCCTGGATAGTTTCTATGGTCCTCCTTAAGAACTGCTTTAGTATTTTTCCATCTTCTTCAGTCATGAATGTCAAAATTGGGCAGAGTATTCAAGCATCAGCCTTACTAATGGAATGGACTTTAATCAAAGAACTTTCACTACTTTTACTTGATATTTCTCCTTTTATGCAATCAAGGTCCTTGCTGGCTCTTGTTAATTATACTATTACACAGACAGATAATTTGGAGGTGATTATCTAGCAAGTTCTGGTGCCCTTTCCCGAGGGCTTTAAAAACAAAGCCCTGGTGGTTTGAGCCATGAGATCCTAGGCACTGCAGGCTCCAAAGTGCATCCCATGGGTTAGCAAACACAAGGTGGACCCAAGCTTCAACTGCAGCAGCTGAGCAGATTGGCTCTATGTAGAAAGACGGGTTTCTACTCATAAATCAAACCCCAGCATGGGCAACCAAGCTGGACTTACACATCCTCACCCTGCAGGCCTTGCTCCAAGGGAATCCATGGCAAATGGGCAGAGAGCTGACATAGTTCTGTTTAAAAATGGTCCCAACTGTGCCTCCCAGAGTTTAGAAACTCTTCTCAAAGTCTCCAAAGCCTAGAACCATGTTCTTGCAAATAGAATCATCCTAAAGACATCACAGTGTCTTGGTTTCTTGCTGTCTTATTTTGTGTTCTCCTGGACCATTTGGTACTCCAGATTTCATCCCTTTATTTTCCCAACTCCCTTCAGTGAGCTGTAATTTTTTTCTAGCAATGGTGATATATGACCAATCTATAACATCTGGTAGAATTTAAATCAATTTGCCTTCACGCTGCTTAGCACAATTTGTTTTTACACTGATCAAAAATTTAAAAACATTGGGCCCATGTCCTGTCTGACTGTTCAGGGTACAAGTATGGATGAAGCCTTGGAGTCCCTTGTCACCTCTAATGTGTATATCCCCACAAGCCTTGATATGGCTGCATTCCCCTCTCTCACAGGCACCAAAACAAAACACTGAAGTCCAGCTCCACAGCTGTCCACACCTGTACTTTAGGGAAATCAGGAGGCAATAGGTTTCCACACATCGTGGATGATTTACCCAAGACTGAGAGCTCTGTGAAGGACATATTCAAGAGGTAAACACAAACACCTCAGATCTCCTCAGCCATTAGGAGTGGTTCTCTCACCACTCCACGACTGCAGTGGTCACAATCCTTCACTACCAGGTAGCACTGATGGAAAACGTTTACCTGCCTTTATAGTGGTGGAAGTTAGACATTTAAAACAAACAACTGCACCTCCTGCATTATTCAGCATGGTGTCCTGTCAGATAACACACACTGGAAAGAAGTACAAGCTGGGATTGTTGCCGCTGAGCTCCCTCCTCAGTGTTTCACAGCCAATCCAATGGTCTGGCTTATTTTTTGTCCCTTCTCAGTTTGAAATCAATGTCCCAACCCCTCAATAGCCTCAAAACACCATTGTTCTTTTTTATTCATTTTCCAGCTCCCCATGGCATCTACAGATTCTCCTAGTCCTTTAATATATTCCTTTATAGTCTTTCCACAAAACTGAAAATGAGCAATTTGATCAGAAATGGTGAACTGCTTTATTTGTGTGGTTTTACCTCAAAATCTTGAGGTTGAGTGCTGTATCTGCAGAGAAAATAGTTTTCTAACAACAAACTCCAATGTGATAATGTCAGCAACAACCCAGAATGAAATTTCCTGACACTTTTCTGTTCATAAGAAAGAGCAAATACCTTGTTTATGACCAAGCCATGTGTAATGGGCCAAGCGCTTCCTACTAGCATCACAAATGAGAAAAATTTGCATTAATGAAGAACAGCAAAAGGAAAAGCATAACAAACAGGGGAAATAAATGTATGCAGTGAAACACTAGGCAAAGTTTCTGGCACTCAAATGATTCAGTATAGGCAAGATGTTATTTTCTGTTTCCCTCAGCAGGTGGATAACAATATTAATACTGATATTAATACTTACATTATCAATAACCATTTACAGAACAAGCATTCATTTCACATTTAGATCTTTAAGTACTTCTATAGCTTTTGCTGCCACAGATGGATAAGATGATGAAGAATGTGAAGATGGGTTTCATTCCAATATCAGATTTCCAAAAGTGATCTACAGGGTCCCTCTGTATCCAATGGGAACAGAAAAGGATACCAAAGTAGACCACGAAACCACCTACTGCAAGGTGAGAAAAATCATCTTTTGTAGAGTGCTAATCCCCTCTGCTGAATAAAAAGAGGGGCTACAAGCCAACTGCAAACAGATGCCTAACATTTGGATGGATAATGATATATGAGATGAAACAAACTTCAAAGATTCAACAGAAGCTGTCAGGTGAAACAGGATCAGGCTCTGTGTTTTCCTAAACTTCTTCTTATGCCTCATCTGCTTAGCCTGTTCCCAGGAATGCAACAGAGAGCTTTCAGGTACCCCACACTGCTGGAGGTAAAAATAAATGGAAGTGGATGGAGAAATAAATGGAAAGGCGTGGAAATAGATGAGAAGCAAAAAAAAGTGCATTACATATGACAAATCTGTATAGTAGGCACAAAAAAAAAAAAGCCTTCCAAGATCAGGGAAGAAACAACAGATGAGCCAGTTCATTTATGTCTTATCTATTTCATTTTTAGTGCTTAAGTAATAAAACAAAACAAAAAAGATCAATGAAACAATTTGAGATTTTCTGATCTCATACAAGAAATTTCATTAAAAAGAAACAGCTTTTTCCATTATTTTTTTTTTCATTATGAAGAGCGCAAATACAGCTGAAAGACTTGCTGAGTCAGGAGAAAACTCAGCAGAGAGAAGGGAGGTTTGTCAGGATCAGGAGAGAGGACGCCGACGTGCCGATGGCCCAGTGAGCAGCAGAGGGATTGCTGTCTGCGGGAACGGCGCTTTTCCAGGGAAACATTGCCAATTCCTGCCACGAGACACAGCCCACGAGCTCAGCCCTTCAGCTGACAGACACAGCCTCTTGGCCAGGCCTTCAGGACTTGGTCTTGATGACACTGTCAACTTCTCAGCTGGCTTTTCAACTTCCCAAGGACTGACAAGCTGGACTTGGGCAGCGGAGCACGGCACGGAGCGCTGCTGCTCTGCTGCTGACCTGACATTGCTGATATTTCCCCATCTGAAGACAAATGGACGTGCTGCAAACTTGTACTTTCGTAGACACTACTCTCAAAGTATCTCCATTTAGTTTTAGATGAGCCTTTTCCAAAGCAAGGCTGCAAAGTCTATACCAGTACCCAAATGGAGAGAGATCAGCATCCAAATCTACGTGACCGTGGCCCTGCCCTATGTCAAGGAGAAGTTTGCTTCATCAAGTCAATTTTTCAAAACACTCATGCTTGGGCCAACTCACTTTTCAGGCTCTTCAAAAGACCTTCCAGGATGGAAACACCCCGAAATGGTCTGAATATCAGCAAGAAATGGCTCTCTGGCTATGCTTGAATTTCAAAGGTGTCCCTATTCAAACAGCTCATAAGAGCTGCTCAAGCAATCCAACAGAGCCAGAATAAGGAAAAGTAAATAATATGAGTCCTGTATCTGCAGGAGGTGGAAGCTAAAAAATATAATTAGTGGGAGTCCTCAAGGACAGTCACTAGCTACTTTCCCTGAATCCTGCTGCTCCAATATTGTGTTGTGTTGCAAATGTCATTGATTTTCATTTTCTTCCTCTGAAACCCCAAACCTGTAATATTAAATAAGACTGAGGGAATTTCATTTTGTATCCAGAATACACTAAGCAGACAGCAACCCACTACTGTCTGTCCTAGCCCATTAACTTTATTAAAAAATTCAACAGAGCCGATTTCTGAAAAAGCAATTTATCAGTCTGCAGTACAAATACAGTACCAGTTCAAAGTTATTTTATTTGGATTTAGGTGTTCCTTGCCCAGCATGTACCATCAGACTTTTAAGCTTGTCAAGATTGATAAAAAAAACAGGTCACAAGTGTATGATAGGTATAATTGCCTTACTCTTCCTTAAGCCCCCTTTAAACAAAATGCATAAGCTTGTACTGCATTTCTTTACAGAAGAAGATAATTATTGCTGTCACTGTCACATTCACTTCTCAGTCTTGATAACAAATGAATTAAACCTGGCACATGACCAAAGGTCCTTCAGTTACCCTGTCAATGCTAATTCAGGATACCATACATTTTGCATAGACTGGAGAAAGAAAGGAAGGATGGATCCAAACATTATAAAGTTCAGAATTTGTTTAACAAGGAAGACTTTGGTCCCCAGTTACACTCTGTGCTCCAACACAGTAGGTGAGTCTCCAGATGGAGGGAAAAATAATTCAGATGACAAGATCCCCTGGACATTAATGGGTATCCCATTACCAAATCCTGAAACTCAGCTGATGTACACTGCCATAAGACTGCTTGACCTTTTTACACCTGAAAATCCAACAGGTAGGTTTTAGATTCACAAAAGGAGACAGACTGCAAGAGCAGCTTGAACTCATTTATGACTTACTGTGGTTACAACAGCTAAAACAGACTAGAGACAAAAATAATCACAGCTCATGCTTGAGAGTACTCATTAAATTGACAGGGAAATCTCCCCTTACTCAGTTTGCTGCAAATTTATTGAAAACACTGCAAGTTTTTTCCCAAAAACTTGCAGTTTTACATACAAACTACTTAGATGAGATATCACACACAGTCTATCAATATTCTGTCCAATACACAGCAAGTTCTAGTTTTCTGAACACATATTTATCTAAGCTTTTGGCAGTGGCAAACTTTTTAAGCAGCTGCAAGCTTTACTGACAATGTAGAACCAAATAAAGGTTTGCCTAAGAACTCCAATTCATAACTCGATGCCAAATTAGCATAAGTGAAATATGAGTATTTAATATAATAAAACATGAGCCGCAAGCACTGAGCCCATCCCAGGAAAAATGTGAAACCAGAAGGTATTTTAATGAAAATCTGGAAGCAAATATCACAGCCTAATATTTAAAAGTCATAAGAGTTAATTTTAGTTTGAAAGGAAATCATTTTTCAAAGTTCTGTATTCTGTTTAAAAACAGATTGAGCACGTTTATTAAATTAGCAGACCACTGCACTTATGAAATCCATAAGTCAGATCAATGGTGCACAGTCAGCTCTACAAAGTAATTGCTGGCTTCTCTCAAAATGGACAATCCAAAAAACTTCCAAGAACTAGTTTTTCCCTTCATTATTTATAACAAGCAAAACATCATGCAATAGATCGTAATTCATAATGCTTTTTTAATGTTTTTATAGCACAACACTTGGACTCATTTCTAATCCTTTTGAATGACAGGTTGCCATTATTGAATTTCCATTAATATGAATTATGAGTACAATATATTTTACCTAATATTTTCTATCCCAGGACTAACGTGATTCTACAATAAAAAAAATGCCATAGTCAGCAATTTTTTTTAGAAATAGAAATCACAGCCATCAGAGATTAGTCTTCTTGCATCACCATGTATCTGACCTCAATCTTGCATCCATTTGACTCCACAAACATAATTTACATGCACATTTACGGTCACAGAATCATAGAATACCTGGAGTTGGAAGGGACCCACAAGGATGATCAAGTCCAACTCCTGAGCCTGCACAGGACATCCCAAGAATCCCACCATGTGCTCTCCTGAGAGCTTTGTCCAAACACTTCCTGAGCTCTGTCAGGCTGGTGCTGTGACCACTGCCCTGGGGAGCTGCTCCAGTGCCCAACCACCCTCCGGGCAAAGAAAGCTTTCCTAATATCCAACCTCCTCCTCCTCCCTGACACACCTGGTTGTTAAAATACCAGCACTTAGGAAAGTGTCCAGCTATGGTTCCCAGGCAGCAAGTCAAGGCTTGCTCAGCAGGCTCAGGAAATTACTTGGTAATTTGGCCCAGGGAGTACAAGATGGACAGACACAACCAAGTCTTGTCCCTATGCATGCCTCCAGGCACTGATGTGAGCCTGAGGAACTCCTTCTCCCTTATGGAAGCAGATTGTAAGGATCAGGCAGATTCAAGCACACTTCAGATCTTTTTGTTTTGCTCACAGCAGCCACCTGCCATGGATATCTCTCCCTAAGAAACAGCAATTCATCTAAATAACAAAACCCATACTAAAGGGTAGGGATGAGGACAGCCATCCTGAGCTCAACAGGGCTGCTTGCAGGCAAGCCAATGCTTCATGTTTTATCACGTGGCAGAAAGACAAAGATACACATGGTAAATGAAATCCTCAGGGTGCAGCTGTGGGCAGTACATTCTGAGGAAGGATGCATCCAGTGTACCTGCAGTGTCAATCCTACTGGAGGCAGAGTACTGAGCTGCATGAATGTACAGTCTCACCTACCATGACTGTTCTTACCTTTTATGAACTGATTTAGCATTAGCACCATAAAACATGCTTTAACATTATCACAGTACCAGTGAAATATGGCAGCTACTTTGGACAAAAACTTTTTTTTAATGGTCATCAATGAACTTTGCACAGACTTTGCGGTACCAGGGCAGAAAGGCAACACAGCATTTTTCTTTGATTTTCAAAAGACATGTAGCAATAAAAATCTATTAAATGAAACAAAGAACTTCTCAAATGCCAGGAATGGTCTAGTCCCTGCCCTGCAGAGCTCACATCCAAAAATGACAAGAGAACGACATGTGATGAAAATAACACAAGAAACAAGCAAGTAGATGACAGGTAACAATGTCGAGTAGTACCATATGTGTTTCTGCACACACACTCCCGAAAAAGTATTTGGCAAAAGTCTGCTCCTAAATACAGATGCATTCAGAAATACTGACAATCCAGCCATAATCAGAGGATTAGTCTTTGCCAGCATCATGGTGGTAAATAGTTCTTTAGGAGAAATCCTCGTACAAAGAGGCCGAGGGGCTTGCAAACAATCTCTGGAAGCACATGCCAGGCATAGAGGATAAACACAGCATTTATCAGAAAAACAAACAAAAAGGTAATCAAAACCAGAGTCCTTGGAAAACAGATGGCAGGACTGAGGACACAAAAAGATACATGGGTGGAAGCTGAATAGGGGGTTGCTTGAATGCTTCTGACATTTCTTTAAATGCCAGCTCATAATTACGACATCTTCACTACCACCTTGGAGGTAATACAGCCCCTCCTAGCAGAGGCCCCACGTTTTGTGGAGAGCTGCACTTCAGCATTTTGAACTTCCGTCGTGTTTCGTCTTTTATTCTGGTGAGAATGAATAAGCAAACAGCAAACTCCCACTGAACACCTACTACTTCTGCTTCCATTCCAAGGTTTCCTCGTTGTTCAGTTCAATCTCTGGGTTCATTGTACAGATTCAGATGAAGAGTTACACACTGAGAAGCACTGGTAGATAAGTGAGAGAAAGTGCAATATTTAAAAAAGTTTGAAGCACACAACATACCCTATAAACACTCCACTGGAGAAGGGGAAATGAGTGGGGTGTAATCTTCTGCATAAGTTTACATGTGTAAAACCTATGCTAATAAAAATCAATCCTCATTCACTATTTGAACACAAATCCCATTAATAATTCCATTAAGCTATCACTTCAGCTCATTATTTTACCAGTTTGCAGTTCACTATGTTCACTGACAGCATCTGCTGCTTTCCCTGAGGAAGAGGGGGGACAAGGCCACGCAGTCACATTCCTGTTCAACGCTCTCCCTCGGGCTGGCTGTTGACAGGCACTCAGAAAAAGGGCATTTCCACTCTGTCCTACCCAGAAACAGGGTACACGGCCTTCCAACACACCCAGCACCCATCCCACCACTCACCACCCAACATCCATGCCCAAATTCAGATTGCCAATTATCAAAGCTACTCAGCATGCTTGCTCTACACTTTACTAAGTAGATACCTTAAAAAGCAGGAGGGAGGGAGGGAGAGAAGAAAATCGGAACTGACATACAGACAGTAATACATAACAAGCAACACAACCTTGTCTTTTACAAGTAAAAGCTTAGAGGGTACTGTGGACACAGGACAGATCTAGACAAAAAGAAAAACTTCCCTCAAAACCAAGTCCCACAACACAACACTTAAAACATGCTAAACATTCAGGGAGGCAACAGATAACATAATCACAATGCACAGCAAGGTCCTCAGTGAAAAATGCGTACACGACTCTTGAAAGGTTATTACAGCAAATTTAAGCAAACCAATTGCACAAAGACCAGAGAGCAGCCAAACAGAGGTTTTCAGGTCTTGTGTTCTGATCACCGAAGCTCATTCCACACGGCTCAATTTGATCTAACAATCAAAAAGTCAAATGATATGAAGAAAGATATTTCCTCCAGTAAATTGAAAACGGTGGAGTGGGAGCTTATTTAGATTTGCTTCTTGCAACAGCATTTCTTCCCTTCTGTGTCCCTCCAAGCAGTGCAGCTCTCACAAAAAGATTTCAGCAGTGGAATGCACATTTGCACACTGGGCATCTCTGTACTCTCATTCTGTCCAGGAACACTCACCTCCAAAGGAAAAGCAAACAACCAGGGCACTGAACACAATGAAGCAGAAACACAAAGGGAAAAGAGCTGAGAAAAAGAAGCTCATTTCCAACAGTACTGAACAACTACCCCAGGCTAACATTGTTACATTTGACTGAACCTGACTGGCAAAACGCCCCACTATTAACCCCTAAGCTCTTCATCAAATAGACTCATGAACTGTTCTTCTACAAAGGTATGATAGCTTCAGCAGATTTTATGGTTGATTGGATGAAGAAAGTGAGTCCCCCAGAGGTCTTCAAAATCTAACACCAAAGGTGAGGTGCTCCAAGCTTTGTTTCTACAGCCTCTTCTGAGGGGAACTATCTCAAACATAACATATGGTTATGGATTTCTCTCCAGATGCCATCATAAATGGACCAGCAGACATTCCCTATGAGAAATGCTTCAGATAAAATATCTGGCACTGTGAATTGTCAGCACTGGTAGAAAATCAACGCCAAATCCACCCCACAAGAAGACACACTTACTAACAGTGCTGCTCTAATTTTGTTTGCCCACGCTGTGGCTGTGCTAGAAGGAGTGTGTGGTCTGAAAAAGCCACATGTGGGAACACTAATTTTGGTTCATATGATGACTAAAATGCTGAAGCTGAACCAAAACCTCAGGTCTCTCTTGTTGCAGTGCTAGTAAGATGTGCCAGGAAAGTGGTCTGGAGCTCTCTGCTCATGGAATCAGGCAACCTCCATTAATAAAAGGCATTCATAATTCATCTTGAAAAAAATCAAGATGCATACATAACTGTACCTCAGGCAGCTGGAAACGGAAGCATGAGGATGAAAACAGGGCAGGACAAAAGGATACAACCACACTTCTGGAATTTCCCCAGTCCTGGCAGCTAGCGTAGGTTTATTGGGCTTTCATTGGTAGAAAGCAGTGTTATTTTCTATTCATTGCTGTGGTGAGAAGAAAAGAGACAGGCTACTAAACAAAAAAACAACTTTCCAGGTAGTGAGAGGTGCTTCTACTTCAACGCTTAATGGCTGTCATGATCTTTCATACCAGATGTATGTTAACATCTGTCCAATATCTAACACAATCTCTTATTTCCAGATACAAGTGAAAATACAAAAATAATTTCCTGGCACAAGGCACATCTACAGAATATATTCATTTTGATACAGAAACTCAATTTGCCAAAAATTGGTGGCCCATGTACAAAACCTTGACAAAGATTTCTGAAAACCAACTGACAAAACTCCATAGAAGATACATTTCTAGACTCCCTTAGATTATGCATTTCCATTTTTTAATTGAAAAGTGAGTTCACAAACTATTCAAGCTGCTGTGACAATTTTCAGTAGGGTCAGACTATACCATTTTGGTGCACAGGTACACTGCCCTAAAGCAAAGACAAAGTGGAGATGTGCTTGTGCTCCTTATTGTTCAGATACAACTCAGTCAAGTATGAAACTGTGGAGTCAAGTAAAACCAATTACACTTCCCTCAAACACAAAATTGTCCCAATAACTAGAAAACAAAACAGAGCCAGGACCTGTTATACGGCTCTAAGGCCAAATTATATGGCCTGGCCACGTTCACAGGATTATACACTTTTACCCTCCAAAACAAGGTGGCTATATCCAAACTGCCAGTTGGGAATGGCTGCTGGCTCTTGCTAATCCCTAGGCCATGCCTGGGAATTGTTTATGACAGCACTAGCTGGTCCAGGCTGAGCACAAGGCAGAGCCTGTGCTAACAATTTAATGGTATAGATGGTCAAGTTCCAGCTCTTGGGCTTGTGCCCTGGCACTGCTTGATCTGCACAGGGAGACCTCGCCAAACACAGTTGTACTGTGAGCAGAGCTGGCTGGAAAACAGACAAAAAAAGAGCATCCAACCAAATTTAAATCTTGAAGCGTAGTCATGATTCCCTTCATTATTCTTCAGGTTTTGTTTTGTTTTTGCTTTTTTTCCTTTGTTTTCCAGATAGCCCTATTTCCACTGAGGTGTTGCATTTGCCAAAACAACAGAAGGTCAAAATAGTTGTGATAAGTACCCAGCGTGTTTCATTTCTTACCATGATTCAGTGGCAGTAGCCAACAAGTGATGGTGCTTCCAGTACAGTCAGGAATGCTGTGGGAAGTGTCAGAAGAGTTTAAATCAAGTGTCTGATGGAAAATGAGACAGGACGAGAATTATGTCGAGACTGAAGTATAAAGGTAAAAAGATAAATGAATTAAATTAATTGGTCCACAAACTTTGCAGTGTTGCCTAAGCTTTGCTTTGTGTCCCGGTTCAAAGAGTTGGATGCAAAAAGCGCACTGCTCAACAACTGCTCTGACTGCCTTATCTCTCTCTGGTTTTGAACCACTTTCTTTGATCCATACCAAAAGAATGATACAAAAGGTCTTTGCTGCAGAGCAAATTCACTCCCTTACCAACAGCTCAGAAGGTGAGTGAGCAAGACTGCCTTTGCAGACTTATAGCCAAGGTCAAGGTGACTTCCATAACTACCTTTGTGTGGCAGGTGCCACCTCTCTCTTCTCTGAAGGAAACATTTTAGGAGAGTCTAGACTGACTTTCTTCCAAGACTTTTCCACAGCTTTCACCACCAAAAAATAACCAACCTGGTTTCATGGGAAGGGGCTCTGGAAGGTGACCATGTATAATTCCTCTTCAGAGCGGGCAAAGACAACACTGGATTGCACAGGGCTTTGACCACTTGAATTCTGGGTAGCACCAGGGTATGCAGCAACATCTCAGTGTGAGCCATTTTTTCTTCCTTCCTTCCTTCCTTCCTTCCTTCCTTCCTTCCTTCCTTCCTTCCTTCCTTCCTTCCTTCCTTCCTTCCTTCCTTCCTTCCTTCCTTCCTTCCTTCCTTCCTTCCTGCCTTCCTGCCTTCCTGCCTTCCTGCCTTCCTGCCTTCCCTTCCCTTTCCTTTCTTTCTTTTCTTTTCTTTCTTTCCAGAAATTCCTTTGCTGATGTTTGTGTGCATTGTCTTTTCTCTTTCCACTTCCACTCCTGAGAGGACTCCACTGCACTATTTTATAGGACAGCCACCTAGCACAACCTGAGGAATAGGGGTCTGTCTGGGTCAATTTAGAGTTGTCATGCTCTACTATTTGACTTCTGGTTATTTTAGAAGGGTCCTCTGTCACCCCACCTGGTGCACGGCATCAAAGAGCACCCCCCAGTCTCTACAGAGCACTGACACCAGACTTGAACTGCCCTGTCCCTTTGCAAAGCAACCACTGGCAACTTACAGGAAAACTTGGGAATGATCCACCTAACACAGAAATGGAAATGAGCACTAAGAGAGAATTGGGATTGTTCAGCCTGGGTGTTATTTAATTGCAGCATTCTGGTACCTGAAGAGAGCTGACAAGAAAGCTGGAGGGAGACTATTTTACAAGAGCATGGAGTGACAGGACAAGGGGGAATGGCTTCAAACTTAAAGAGAGTAAGTTTTGATTAGGGATTAGGAAGAAATTCTTTACTGCAGGGGTGGTGAGGCACTGGGTGGTGAGTTGTGGCTGCCCCATCCCTGGAAATGTTCAAGATCAGGTTGGACAGAGCTCAGAGCAACCTCCTCTATTGGGAGGTATTCCTACTCATGGCAGGGGGTTGGAAATAAAAGTCCCTTCCCACCTAAACCATTCTATGATTCTATGAAATGAATTTATTGTAAAATTTGTAACAGCTGTACAAATCATAGCTGAGATGACAATTTGAAATATCATTATCCTGCAGCGCTCCTGAGCTAAACTTTATTGCACAGCAGTACAATCTTTCTAAGCAGACTGAGAAAACAAGGTGAATGGCAGCTTTGTAGGTTGCAAACAATGCATGTGTGATCCATATCTTCAAAACCTCTACACATCTGTGTCTTAATCAAAGCAGTGCATCTGAGATAATTATTCATATGCATGATGACCCTAAAAGTCATCAATTCTACACATCAGACACTTTGGTCACAGGAAAACTATCAGTAGGATTATTGTGAGCAGTAGAAAAAATGTTTATGAAATGGAGTTTAAAACTTCATAAGCAAGAATGGAATTAATACACTCAAATTTTCCTCTATAATCCAGCTTGAAGAACCTTGCAAAGATAAATGCTAGACCTTTAAAAGCAGGGATGATAAAGATAATTAATGGAAGCTTAGAAAGATAATAATGTCTCAAATCCATGTGGGGTATAACTATTGCTCAGCTTTTGAGGAAAAGGAAGATAAATTATTCAGTCTTACTCCATCCCAGCATGAAGCAAAAATTCTAAAGGAAACAAGCTGTTCAAAAGCAAAACTGTGATGACTATGCCAAGATAGGAGTTAGGCTCAGAAGACCTAAAATAAATCCAAAGTTCTGGTATTTATTGGCCGATGAGGATTCTGGGTATTGTTTTAAAGTAAATCAACAAAACCTCTGCTTTAGGAAATATACTGAAGAGTTGATTCAATTCTAGGATTTTGTCAGGATATTATAGAATGCTTTTGGTTGGAAGGGACCTCTGCAGATCATTTGGCTGTCTCCTGCTCAAAACAAAGCACATTTTGATGTTAGGTCAGAGCATTCCTTGTCATGTGCAGCTGAGTGTACAGCGCTTCCTATGGAGATTCTGCAGCTGTATTGGGACTTTCCTCAGTTCTGGACCCTGCACCTACACTAACGTGTAACAAACAGGAGGAGCTTGTAGCAAGGTGGAGATCAGTCTCTTCTCCCAGCTGACAAGCAATAGGACAAGAGGAAAGTTGCACCAGGGGAATTTTAGACTGGATATTGGGAAACATTTCTTCATTAGAAAGATTTATCAAGCATTGAGAATAGGCTGCCCAGGGAAGTGGTTGAGTCATCACCCCCAAAGGTATTAAAAGATGTGCACATGTGGCACCTGGGGACATTGCTGAGTGGTGGCTGGGCAGTGCTGGGCTAATGGTTGGATTCAGTGATCTTAAATAAAGATCTTTCCCAACCTAAATATTCCTGTGATTTTATAAACAGCAAGAAGCACTGTTTTACTGAGAGGATGACACAGCACTGGCACAGGTGGCTCACAGAGGATTGGGGTCTCCTTCCTTGCAGATAAGCAAGATCCTCTGAACATAGTCAAGGTGAACCGGCTTGAGCAAGGGGGCTGGACCAGACAATCTGCAGAGGCTCCTTCCAACCTCAATGATTGTTGTGTTTCACTTGCCAGCTGACAAATGTTTCACTTGATGTATTACTTCAGTGGTTTTGAAAGCAGGGGCTTTGTATAACCCTTTAGAATTAAAGGATAACATTAATTATATATAATATGATAATGTAAGCAGTATATAATCTTAAACATTCAAATGATATAGCCAGGAAAGCTGCTTCTTCTGGGTGTGTTTGTGCAAAAACTTAGTCATAGTAAATATTATTCACATACTTCCCAGTGCTTTGTTTCAGGATTACCACAAAAGACCTGGGATCATAAACAGTAAGAAATAATGCTATGATATGAAGAATTTATTACTAGTTACTATTCATTATTTATACGGTGGGTGCATATCATTTTACACACAAACACCAGTTCACAGACAGCATTTATTTCTCTGCAGAACTTCTACAAGCTTTGTTTTCCAAAGTGAACCAGTTTGGTGATGCTAAATAGTAGTGGGTAACAACCACATATGTTTCATCTTGACAGGAGCAGAGAACCACCAAAACCAGCAGAGGCAGACCAGCCTTTGGGAGAATTTGGAATAGTCGGTTCCTCCAAACCAAAGCAAACGTGCATTTTGTTTCCTGAAAAGTGCCCACTTCATCCAAGAACAGCGTGTTACAGCAGCTAACCACTACTTGAACGTTCAGTAATGCCTCAAATTCCAAGAGAAACCCCAACAAAATAACTTGCTTATCCTTTTACACACACTCCTTTTAAAAGAAATGTGAGATTATAAATCTTCATCAGAGCTGCTTCTGCAGAGTGAAACCAGAGTCAGGAAAAAGTGTGAGGAATTCTTTCCATGGTCTCCCTTACAGCGCTCTCACAGGCATTGACAACTGTGTAAATCCAGGGCATTGGGAATATTTCTCTGTCTGCTCTGGGGTGCCCTGACCCCCAAGGGAGCACTGACTTTGACCCTCATTCATGAAGAAAGTTTCCTCGACTTCAAGATAGACTAGGATCCACAAAAGTGTGAAACAAATTATAGAGATTAGTGTAGGTGTATAACTTAGTAAGAAATTTAAATTTTAAGATTTTTAGTATGTTGTAGATAGAAGCAAAATAGAGAGCACAGACTGTCATCCTAGGTTTCTTCTTCATGCTGCTTCATTCTTCTTCATGGGTTTCGGTGGCATTTGTAATTAAGCAGAAAAGTCCGCATTGCAGGCTCTTTGAAATCAGTTATTGAGTTTAAAAAAAAATAATTTAAGTGTCAATTATTAATGAAATAGTTTAGTCTTAAAAGACCTTGTAACAAAAGATTGTTAACCATTTTGTGCCTTCTAATAAAAAGCTGCCAAACTCACAGTAATGAAACTGTTTTGCTAATAAAAAATAATAAACACTGAAGTCCAAACACAAATTACTATCTCAAGTGCCTTCAATCCAAACCCAGAAAAACTGACTAATATCCCCAAAGGCAATGAACCTGTTTTGCCCACTCCCAAGGAAGTGGGTCCGTGTACTCCCATTTCTGCAGGAGATGTCTGCCCCTCGTGGCACTGTGGGGACGCAGGGACATGGCAGCTGTAACAGGACTCCTGGCACTGCCGCCCTCCCTCGCAGCAGCCCAGCCTGCCCACACCTCACGCCACAGAGTCACAAGATCCCCACGCTCCTCTTCGAGGTCTGGGCATTTTTTCAAGAGGATTTTCAGGATTGTAGACAGGGCAGTGGTGATGTTTTAACGCCAGTCTGGAGTGTCAGCCCTGGCTGATCAGAGCTTCCCGGTATGCCCGGGGCACTCCAGGCTGTGCCCAGGTTTGAAGGTGCAGCACCCCCGGTTCAGAGTGCAGGGTTTAATGTCCTGTTTATCACTCCCAGGGACACATTTATTTTTGTGTCTGTCAGCTTCACAGACAAGTGCTGCATCAAGGAGGAACTCAAGGCCCATGGTAATCATAGGGAGAAGCGAAGCTTTTCTCCCTTCTATTTCTTTCTTTCTTTTTATTCATTTGGTTCATTTGTTTTGCAAGCTGAGGAAACCGATGCCATCAAGAAAATACTACATTTGTCATATATATAATGCATTTTCCTTCTGCTGTGCCTTAAAACTGCGTCTTATAAAAATTACCATTGTTTTCCTGTTGTAATAAAAATTATGGTATGCAGACATCCCACCCAAACAGTTGAACAGCCCTCAAACTGTTTACATCAGGCTCCTTTATACCTCAATCAAGCCATCCATTCCCTCAATGATTTCTCTGACATTACCCTTTTCATGCAACGCCAAAATCAGAAATTACCTTGCTGAGAAAGTATCAGCTTTCTTGAAAATAATTTCCAGGCCCTACCTATTAAGCATTGACAGCCAAATAATAGGAAACCACCAAGTGATTCCCTGCAAAATTCTTTTTGTGGCCGTGTTTGATGCTGACAATAGCATTACATTCCTAAATTACAGCAACCAACCTCAGGATTATATGCACCTATGACTCAGAGAACCTGCCCTCCTTTAGAAGTGCTGCTCCTTGGAAATAAACCCTCTAGTAACCCACATCAAATCACAGGCAAGGCAATTCCCAGGCCTTTTTATCTTGACAGGAGGCTGGGACAAATTTTATAATGAAACACCCATGACTCCTGAATGACAGAAGTATATATTTTGCTTTATTTTGAATGGACAATCTGAAACTAATACATGTGAAAATGATGCAATGCTGAGAAAGAAATAAAAAAATAAAAATAACTCTCAATAATTTCAAAGAATCAGGCACTTAAATCCTGGCCAACACAAATTTTATTTAGGTTTTATGACTGATATTTATTCCTTTTGGAAGTCAGGAGATTTTTTTCTTTAAAGTGCCAAAGCCCAGAAATACTCCTTTTGCTTTATCCAAAGCTGTCATGTTTATGACCTTGTAAGTATTTGGCGATGTCAATTAGTGCTTCAAAAATGCTGCCTTTCATCTTCAAATGGAACTGGGCCTAGAAACGGGCCAGACCTCTTAGCTCTTTCAACAGATGATAAACACACTGCAAGTAAAAAAATCCCAGCAGCTTTTTATGACTTTATAGATTAATGAGCATGCCAGGGCTTTCCAACCTATTTTGGTCCAATAACGTATCTGCTAAAGTTGACAAATAAAACCCGCATTTTGTATGTTCCAGTTTCTGCAGTACTAAAAAATATGTACAGATGCATCTGAGAAAAAATCCTGAAATGAGATGGTAGGAGGAAGTGGCAGATCATCAGCATAGTCTAAGCCCTAGGGCCACAGATCATTAGGAACAGCCTTTTAGAGAGGAGACTGGAAAACACCTAAGACATCTCCACTTCCTTCAAAGGGAAGAATCTGTTCCTCTGCTTCAATACCTTCATCACATCAGTTCTGGAACCCATCACCAATGTCCCTTTGCTCTCTTCTGCCCTGGTGCTATGAATACAGCCCAGGAGCTGTAACTTTTCTGTAGTGGCGTAATGCGATTACTTCAGCAGAAGTCACTGCTCAGATCAATTCACAGACATTTTTTGTCAATTTGTATTTAGAGGAAAGAAGAATGTGTCCTGAGAGTCAATGACCAAATCTATCTGTTTCCTCCTCTCATTCCTTGTTCATGCTGTTGATTCCTCAAATGCAACTCCGAAAGTAACTCTCTAGTTTGAGGATACAAATACGATACCATAATAGGCTTTTTTTTGGTGTACTCTGCTGGTTTCAGCCTTGCTGGGCTGGTGTGATGGCACATCATGGCCAACATAATTCACTCTGTCTCTCTCTCCTTGCTTGCAGACTACTCACAAAAGCCTCAGTCTGGCAGCTGCAATCCAGTTAAATTGTGTGTCAGCCCAAAATGTAAATTTTACAAGCTTAGTGAGTTTTCAAGCCTGAAGAACCAGGAGAATGTGATTTGGGTGCCAGGGAAAACCTGTCCTTTTATTCTGTTACAAACCATCAATGTTATGTACTCTGGGCATTGCTCTGATTTCCTAAGCATTCATGTCATAGTCTGCCATAATCAGAGCTTCATGCGCATCAGAAGTCTCTGCTTAGGTGGGAACAGACTTGCATCTCATTTACCAATGAAACATGACTCTATTTTAGAAATGTGTCCAGAGGTAAAAATGTGTTTCTGGAAAACAAAAAAATCACTGCTACAATTTTACATCCAGCAACTGAAGCCTTGTGTACCATCACAGTCATTTGCCAAAAGAATCTGAGGATCTTTAAAACAGCTTTTGCCACTGGACTGTGCTTGGACTGGTCAGCTATGTCATGTCCACATCAAAGAATCACCAGGCTGTTATCTGAAATGGTGACAAAAATATGCCAGCTCTCAGTACAAATCCTAGGGGAGGGGAAGAACAGCTTTCACAGAGAAGCTGGAAGAGCAAATCCCATATATTTCATCACTGCATATTTTGACTGTTTTCTAGCAACTGTTGTATTCCAATATTTATAATCTCTCTCTTTATGCAAGCATCTTATGTTTTATAATAAAACGAGTACATAAATTTCAGTTACCGTAGCAAAGCAAATTGTTGTATGTAATTAGTCATGTACAACATAAGGCGTAACTTGAAAAACAATTCGTGTTTATTCTTCCTCTGCTTAATCAATATTTTAAATATTTGTGGAAGCTGTACACCAACTTTGCAAATCACCACCTCGTAAGTGAGAGAAACAGAACAGACAACACAAATCCTGCAACCTACTGCAAATCATCAGCATCTGACAGGCTGCTGTTCAGGGAGCTACATTTTCTTGGCCCGTGAAAGAAAGAAGAATATAACATTTTACTTCTGAGCTGTTTCCCTTTATTCCTTCTTACAGTGCATTCCTCAGCCACACTGACTTGTTTTTCCTTTACCACAAGAATTTTCTTCCCTCTCCACTTGTTTTTAATGCTATTTAGTTAGCACTGATGCACAATGTCAGTGGTGGCTACTTCTCCGCCTGCAATCCTTGCCTGACTTTCCAGAGAGGTTAACAAATGTTTGATCATCACTGTCTTCCCTCCCACTGCATAACCCGTGGCTAACCACAGTGGGATAAACTCTGGTAGCAAAAACACACAAGTCTTAAATACTAAAGGAGTGCTGTGAGAACAGGAGGCCACAATCACACCTCAGTTACACTATTTAAAGACTTAAAACTGCACAGATATCCCTGAGCTCAGCTAGAGAAAATTTTATCAAAACTGAAGACTGGTGTTTTTGTAAAATTTGTCATAGGTTTAACCTTGAGAATAACAAATCATTAAGTGTTGGGGGACTGAAGAATCAATTTATGTTCCAAGCAAAGGGTTTTTTAAATTAAGGCTGAAAAAAAAATTAGGTATCGCCTGGTGGTGCACAGATTCTGTTGATGTATCAATCTTTTCAGGCATTTAAAAATAATATAGAGATGATAAAAGTAAATGTTCTATAACCAAAAAATCTCTTGGTAATAAAATTTCAAATTACAGTCCATGACAACACTTCTAAATTGAAGCTGTGATACAGGAGCTTTGATGGAGAAAATTGTACAAGTAACTCGCAAAGTAATTCGGAAAAGCAACAAAGAATGAAGGTGCTGCTGAGATGAACAGAAAACATAGCTGGAATGGTGTGCAGCATCCTTAAATGAATTTCAGACTGTTTTGTTGCCAATATCTTAAGCAGAGCTGTAATCTTATAAGGATTTCTTGGATAGTTTCCATCGACCAATAAATAACCTCACTACAGAAAAAACCCCAAACCCCACCAAGTATAGAACCAGCTCTGAACTCAATCATCATACATGGCTGAGCTCAGAGCCTGACAGATTGATCCAAACACAGAGTTTATTGGCGAGATTTCCACCTTCCTATGGACTACTGGTAGAGGGGTTGAGGAAATATCTCTGACTCATCCCTCCAAACTGCGCTGCCTCTGGGTGCCAGTCTGCGGCCCAACCCTTTGGGTACAGAATTAGGGTAGAAAAACCTAATTGAGTAAAAGAGTTGAAACTTTGCTCATAGTGGCACAGAATGAGCAGAAAACCAAAAATCCCTGCCTCTGGGTGCATCACTTTCCCTGTCAATATACTGGGTGTGCAGCATCAAACTATTTCTTAGAGGTGATGAGGCTTAAATAGTCTTTCTGATATTTTCTGGCAGACTCCAATAAAATGTGTTATAGCAGTGCAAAGAATCATTTTGTTCAGCAAAAAAGCTTGGGAATAGACAGCTTTTCTGTTTAAATAACTCAGACCAAACATCCATAACCACTTAAAGGTGGCAGATCCACTAAGTGTGATTTGTACCAAAGCATCTGTGGTAAGAAGGTTACAGGTACGCTTTGAGAATAAATTTCAAAGGTCTGAGAAGTATAATTAGTTCTAAAGTTCTCCTACACATTAATAATTAGTAATAAAAACCTTCTAAAGTCCTCCACAGAAAGTAAAAAGCTCTTCCAGAAGCATGAGAACATAGACCAAGCCCAACCCCCTCACAGCTAGTCTTACATATCCTAAGCTTCTCCTGATGATGATTTCATTTTTTTCTCTCCTTTCCAATGCTTTTTCTATTCATATCACGTAAGTCTGGCAAAGTCTTTAATCTTACATACATTTACATAATTTTAAAGACCATGGTTCAGCCAGATTAGGTAGACTAGTGGTCCTTAAAACAATTTATCTATAAATTCCCTGAACAATCATCATGCAGCAAGTCATACAGTCCAGTTACATGTCAGAGAGAAAAGAAGTTTTTTCCCCCATTTTGAATTTGTCACTTTAGGATTCAGTTAACCTTGAGCTGAAGGATGGGAACACGACCAATATCTGCCAATGCAGGTACCCAGAAGACAGATCCTGTCAAACAGACTTCGCTTCAGTCTTTGACAATACTATGGCTGTTTGATAATTCATAACTAAGGACGATGCCATGTATATGTATTTTTAATAACTACTGATTTAAGCACTTTGGCAAAAAAAGTCTGAAGCAATTATTGGCTATAAAGACATGGAAACAGAGGAAGGGAGCAGTTTTATCCCCAGGCAAAGGAATGGTGAGTCTGAGGCTGAAAGGATGCATATGGTTTGGGTATCTAAGTTTTAGCACCCATATTTTCAAAGGGGTACTGGTGAAGAATGGAGGGGATGCAAAAGATACAGAGTTATTTGAAGGCTACTGAAACTGGTCAATAGAAGGAAACAAGAGGAATCGCAAAAGGACTGAGAACAGACTAGTTGATTTACAAAAAAAAAAAAAAAAAAACAAAGCAAACTTTTAACTGGGAAGATAACAAGCAAGAAGGAACCCAATCTGAAGGGCTACAGATGGTAGCTCTCTGTGGTTCGAGACTGTCAAACCAGCTCTGGAAGATATACTAAAGCCAAAACTGGTACCTGCATGGGAGAAAGAGCCCCTTCTGACCCCAGCCTGGGGCAGCACTGGTGCCTGTACTTATCTCCTTGGACAAAAAGTCAAGAAGAACCAGGCTATCAATCTCCTGGCTTCACGGCACCTATCCAGTGTTCACCTCTTGTGTGGGGCACACCCTCGCCACTGAGTTTAATGACCTGCCATAGTGCTGGGGGAGGTCCAGCCTGCAGAAGGGCAGCTCAGCAACCAAGTATCTCACTCCCAAAACAGAACTAACAAATCCAGCTGTTAGATGTCACCTATCCCCCATGACCTGGTACCCAATAAAATTACTGACACAAATTGTTGCAAAAGGTAGGCAGGCTGTGATCTCTCCATAGCTCAAGGCAACTAAGCACATGCTTGTTTATTGTTAAAGTATTGTTGCATTTTTAATTCTTATTTTTTATTTTTAAAAGAAAGCAAGTAACCACATTGTTTTTCTAACTTGTGATCTCTTCAATATATAGTTGCAATTTTTTGTGCCTAGCCATTAGCTGGATTTTTCCAGGGAAAAGCTTTGGCTGGTTACACTGCTGACCACAAGTGTAAGTCTGCTGTGTATGAGGGAGAGACACAGGCAGGCAGGGTGAACAGAAGTGTGCATGTGCACCTCATGTTTTTTGTGACACCATTTCACATTATTAGTAAGAAGCTTGCTAGGCACCATACCCTTACATCTCTGTTTACCCTACCTACCTACCTACCTGCCTACCTCTCTTCTTCATATTTTTTCCCTATTCAATACATGCAAGTTTGAATTTTTAGTTAGAGCTCCTTAGTTGATTCGCAGCAGCAGAAGCTGGGGCAAAAACTCTATGCATTTTTACACACTTATTTTATGGGAGATTACACAGCTGATTAACAGTTCGCAGAATAAAAAGTGTCTCCTGTTACCTCCATTCTTGTCTATTTATTGCTTTTGATCTATTCATGCCAAAACATTCTTACTAATGAAAGTCATCAGAAAATTGTCTAATAAGGTAATTTAGAAGACAGTTCACATCTAGCATATGATCAAAAGGCACTTAACTTGCTGTTCCTGCCTCCTCTCCCCCAATAAACACATGGTTTACTAGCACTGATAAGCTTCAAAATTGTTTTGAACATCTGGGAAAAGGGCTGATCAGCTCCAGACAATTGTTGGACTCTAAGCAGACCCAGGAACAAAGGTCATGATAAATGAAACCACTGCTTTAGCTCCAAAATTGCTTCAATCATCTCCAGACAAAGCATGATTGAAATGCATCTATCACTGGATAGCATCTGGAGAACACTAAAAATGTTTTGATCAGAATCTGAGTATCTTCTTCCAAATGATAATAATTTTAAGATGCCACGGCAAATTTTTACAACTACACTTTAGGCTAATGTTTCCTTCTGTAGCATTGACCTTGTTTTTCTACAGTGTGAAAAAAATCAATATAATAATGGTACTGCAGCAAAATTTCAGCTTGCTCTTGGCTTACTTTAAATAACTTCATTGTCTCCTTTCCCTCTGTCTACATCTGCTGCATTTGGCACTTTCAGATATTAAAATGAAACCAAGTTGAAAGAAAATGTTAAATATCATAAAAAGAAACCCAGCAGTGCTTCTGTCTCACTTTGCCAGCACTGTGGTCACCTTTACCATTTGCCAGGTTGTTCTGTTTCCAGCTGTTCTACTTGAATCTGCATGCAAAAAGAAACCCCAGCTTTCTCCAAAAATACCAAATGTACTTTGCAGTTCTACAATGAGTTTGCTGTTTAGTTTTTTAAAGGAAAATGCACCCTCTTCCCTCCAATAATATATTGGAATAAAAAAGCCCAGTAGTTACTAGTGACTTCTGTTCTTTGGTGCTTAACATTTTCTCACTCCTTAGTGTGCATTTTTGCACAAATGAGTGAGCCTGGTTAGAGCAGTTCCACAGATTCACTCCAACCTGCATTAAGAACGAGGCTTTGAGAACCTTACAGGAAACTATCAGCTAAAGGGAAAACACCATTCTGCCAAAATTTAGACACTTTAGACACTTTCCACTCCCTCTGGATAAGAACCACATCCAGTTGCTGTCAACCACAGCTCTGCCTTGGTCAACAGACAAGAAGAGCATTCCCAAAATGGGAAAAACGGAGCATTAAGTTCCAGGGAAAGCCAAAGAAAGCCCAAACGTAGGCAGTGGTAAAAGGAAGGAAACATTTGCTCTGCCTGTGCCTCTCAGAAGCATGGAGACACTCAGTCTTGGAGCAAGAAAGACCTACTCTGGTGTATGTACAACACAGAAAAGAATTAAAAAGACACAGACTGCCCATATAAATTCATTTTCCTACTCTTGGCTATCCCATGAACGCAAGCCTTACAAAGGGACAGATGACGCTCCATCTCTAACATCCCTTCAAGTTATCAACCCCGTTTAAAAAAAAAAAAGGCAAAACAATAAAAAAAAAATCTGGATTCTTACTTTGGTACTGGAAGCTGGGGAGGAGTTGGCCACCAGGCTGGTGATGACCTCGCTGTTGCCGGAGGTGCAGGCGGCGGTGGCGGGCGTGGGGAGGCGCGCGGGCACGATGGGCAGCGGCAGCAGGCCGGGCCGGGAGCTGCTGGTGGTGCTGGCGGCGCTGCTGCAGCTGGTGCTGCCCACATGGGTCCCGTTGGAGCTCCAGTCCCGGCGCTCCCAGCCCGCGCGGTAATCGCGCTCGAAGCGGCTGTGGTGCCGGGACATGGCGCTGGAGGGCAGCTGCGGCTCAGGGGGAACTCGAGAGCCTGCCTGGAAGGGTAAGGACACAGAGGAGTTAGGGATGAGGGCCCAGCACAGGGACTGTGCCCTGCAACCACCAGGCACCACCCTGTCGTGCCTTCTCTGCCTTAGGAGAGCACTGCTTCTCCTCTTTTCCCAGCAGAACAGCAAGACACTATTCACGGTGCCATAGTGAATATTGATCTAGAGCACAAATGAGAGTTTAGACAAGTACAAGGAGACAGTGGAGAGCTCAGTCCCATAGACCTGAAGAAACACCATCTGCCTCTTCATCAAAATAACAAGCAAAAGCACACAAATTGTGAAAAGCCAAGTTTGAAGAAAGTCGTAAGTCAATATTCTGACAACAGGAAAACATTCCCAGCAGCTCTATCTTTCCATTTTCTCAGTAGCCTTCAGATTTTTTCTGTAGCTTCTTTTCTATACCTCACACATGACCAAATATAGATGCTAAAGATCAAGGAGAAAAAAAATCTACCTGCTAAATCTACCCATTACTTCTCTATTTTCAAAACCAATACTACTTCACACAGGCCCTTGTTTGCTAGACTCCTCACTGGAAGCTCCTCCAGGAATATTTCACTCTGTGACACCTCCCCACAGCGAGGATGCCCTACAGGAGGCAGGCCAAGATGTTCTGTCTCCTCTTGTGCTTCTGGCTAGACTTTAAACTCTTAATACACATAGGTGATCTATGACCAAGTTGTTCTATGATCACTCTGTCCTTATCACCCCTCAGTCTTTGTTATCTACAGATTGTATCTGCCAGGTGAGGGATGTCTAAACACAGTGTTGTGGGTCAAGACTCCCAACATCTAATCTTACTTCTGATAATTATATGTTACATAGCCCAGAGCAGTTACTGAAGTCTTCCTGGCAAGGTCTCCTAATGTGCAGAATGGTGGCAATAATGCTATTTTCCCAGCAGAGCTCTGAGTAAGTGAAAGTTTACAGCGTTTGCAATAGAAGAAACAGTATAAATAAATTCTAAATGTATTTATTTCCATAAATAAATAATGAGTATCTAGGTCACTGCAGCACCTGATTTATTTTATTTGCATCACACAATCTACTAAGTTCTTTGTAATAATGACATCAGGTCAGTGGAAGCAATGTTGTTTCACAAATTCTTAGATACAAAAATGGATGGTAAGAATATCTGTTTATAAAGATTGTGGAGGGAGCCAGAACTAAACTCACCCAGAAACTTTAAGGCAAGAAACTTTTTAAGAGAGATAAAAAACTTAGAAGTGTTCTAAAACAGTGTGCCTATCGCCAACATTAGTTATTCACCTGGTAGAAATTAAAAAGGCAAAGAAAACCAATCATTATGCCTGAAGGATGAAAGATTCACCTGGTTCACTAGAGAGCTGAGAGTAGCTGAGAGCTGTTTCACTAGCTGAGACAAAGAATACTCTTCCTCAGTTAAAAATTCAATAATATAAATGTATATTACCTAACCAAATCTCCCAATAAGCTGCGTATCTGATGTCCCTCTCCAAGAATGAGCACCTCCAGCAAGAACCTACACTGGAGACCACACCATAGTGTAGTTGGTATTGACCAAAAAATTAACATTCCTCTTAACCCAACTATTTTCTTCTCTAATAGAATGTGATGCAATGTTTGCCTTGATGATTTGAGGGTGGATGGTTCTGGTATTTACTTAGATTCCTCTGTCTTTCATTTTTTTTGTAGCCATCTGATACTTTCATTCAGAAAGCTATTTCTGTATTTTCCAGAGGACCATGTGAGCTCAGCTGTACAATGACCACAGGAAAACCCAGAGACACCAGTGCTGTGAAAGCTGCTGTAATGGAAAAAGAACCTTTTCTTTTAGTAGAGGTGAAGAAAGCAAACTTTTTCTCCAGTGAATACTATCTCAGAATAAATTCAGTACTTAAACACAGTGTCTTTAAAGGTTAGAAATTCCACAGGTATATAACCACTCTTTCATTTGTTTTATAACCATTTTGCTAAGTCAGGCAAAAAAGGAGCCTGCAAACTGCAAACTGCAATTTCAAAATATCCTTTATTATTCCTTGCCTTCAAAAGAGTTTCTTTTTAATCCCAACAGCCTCCACTGCTGTATGAAGCTATCTTTTGTGACTGTTTGGATGGTGGCTGTCAACTGAATGCCCTTCTCCTCTCAAGCCCGAGGATCTCCATTAGCTGTATTAGTGTACTCCTTGACAAGGCAACCAGGGAGAACCAAATCACATCTCCCCCACCCACCCACCCACACTCCTGAGCACATCTGACATTTCATTCAGCGGAGAGCAGCGGCACACATGCACACAAGTCAATAGCAAGCAGTTTTTGCCACACGATCCCAGGCACCCTGCCCCCAGCAATTCTTCTCTCAGATGAGACTGACAGGCAAGCACGTCAATAACAAGCAGGAAAAAAGCCTGTGACTAAGCCACGCATTAAGAAGTTTACTTAAAACCCAACACCCTCTTCATGAGCAATTAACTTCTCAGTCCAGCTACTGTACTTCATATTTCCAATGAAAAAATAAAAGCTGGGGCTAAACATCAGAACAGTCTTCTTTTTTTTCTTCTTCTTCTTTTTTCCCCCCCAATACATTACATTAAATATACACCACTTGTTTCAAGATGTCATTTTTGTCTGGGTACAAAGTTACTTGACAGTGACAAGATGTGCAGAAAAACCGGAGGGGATAACTATCTAATAAATGAGTATTCAACTGCTAGTGCTTGCTATTTAAAATTAGAAAGAATAGAAAACATTTTCATAAATAGCTGCTGGGTGAGGTAAGAAATGGGTTGTGAACAGACTAGCTAATTTTTAAGTGTATTTTTAGATCCAGAGTTTATGCTTTGTCTAGACTATTGATGTTGAGGATCACAATCATAATAATAATGCTTTAAACACATTCTGTACTCATAAGAAAAACTTCTCCAGCAGTGTGTCCCAAGTCAAGTGTAATCATCACATTCCTCTGCACAGAACTTGACACAGGGCAGCATAAACCATCTTGAGAAACAGCAGAGACGGAGGCCAGTGGGAACCTCACTCAAACAGCAGGGAGGGCAGCAGTCGCTGCAGTCAGAGATCACAGAATCCTTAAGGCTGAGAAAGATCTCTAAGATCATTAAGTCCAGCCACAACCCTAACCATGTCACTACCATTTCCACAAGATCTGATTTTAGGCTACAATTTTCCAGACGTGTTCTTTGACATTTTTTTCACTAAAAATAAACTAAACAAAATAAAACAAAAAGAACCCGTTTTGAGGGTTCTTTCTGTTTCTCCTTCTCTCTGTCCCTTTGCAGAGACAGAGAGGAGAAACATCAATGCCTAATACTTACGAACATCTACATCAATAGTTACAATTAATTCATGTATTTTTACCTTTTTAAGGGAAGTTTTCCTCAACATTCATGTGTAGACATTTTCTCTTACCTAGTTTTAGACCCCTCTAAACAGCACAGAGGAAGAGAAAGAAGATTGTTACCTTGTTTTTGAGACACTGCACCAGCTAAGCCCTGGCTAATTACAGATCTACCAACCTCAGTTGTGGGGTTGATTTTTCAGCTAGCATGATGCTCCACACTGTCACATGCAGGAGCCAGTAGTAGAGCAGATAAGCTTTGAGCTATCTCAGATATGTCTACCCTACATCAGAGCCATAAATGCAGGATGTAGACACAGCCAGCAGGAGAGAGAATGTATGATTTGTGCATCTCAGACTCGTAGTCCATGAGGAGGCACACTACACCCTGTTATTGCTGAAAATCCCTCTGTACACCCAATTCAGCTGACACACTCTCTGGAGAAGGTGGTGAAGTCAGAGAGACAGGCTTTCCCTCACTCTCTACTCAAGATGTAATCACTGGAGTAGCTGAGTGTCTTTAATCTCTACTAGAAAGGAAACGCGTTCCCGTTTGTCACATAGAATCAAAGGATTTTATTGTGCAGCCAAAAGGAACAAAAACTCTCTTAGAGGGAAAAAAATCCCCCACCCTGCTAAAGAGAGAGGAGAAAAGAGAAAGAAGCCCATAGCAGTTACTGGATAAACTGATAAATTCAAAGCAAAAAAAAGAGATCAAATTGGTATGAAGGGAGGGCTGTGGAAAGGACTATACGCTAAAGAAGAGAGATCGGGCAACCAGAGTTAAATACAAATCCCATGACAAATGTAAAATGAGATTTAGTGATATGGCAAGGCAAGAAGTCCCCCAGACTGCATCACTGTGCATGTGCTGCAAAAAGATTGCCAGAACAGCCCACTTTGTTTCAGACAGGGGTTATGCAGGAGCCAGGCATAAGGATTATACATGCACCTGAGCCCTTCCCCCATCATTTAGTTTCAGAGAAAGATGGGTGTGGGAGGGTAGACCAAGAGAGGGTAACAGACTGATGAAACAATACCAAACACCTTCTGAGGGATGGGACAAGGCCAGAACATGCAATGCACAGGTGAGAGAGACCATAAAAAGAAGTTACTTTAAACCTATCCCTCTCAAGGCAAAGTAGAATGTGAATGTACCCCTGCTAGAGAACATAACTTTTTCTTACAAGTAGGAAATTTGGACATATCTCATACTAACAGCTTTCTCAAAAACAATATTTAAGAAAGTTTTTTGGCAAAATGAGAGTGTCTTCGGGACTCAAATGTAGAGCACTTACACAGATGACAACATCTTGCCTCCAGATTTACCCTGAACACTTTGGCCATTTGGAAATCCTCCAGCCTTCTTAGCACAAAACCACCCTCCTCCTTGTACTCATTTTTCACCACATCTCTTATGCAAGCTCATTTGTTCCTCATTTCCCCAGCTTACACACACACACACACACACACACACACACACACAGACACACAAAGAAAAGGAAAAGGCCAGCGGCGTGTGAGATAGGAGCGTGCTGTCCTCAGGGCTCTTAGCAGGTTTCAAACAGATCATTGCTGCAGATTTATTAAACTCAAGTGCTTAACATTTCATTTTATGCTCGATACATTTAAACACAGCCCTTCTTCCCCCAAGCCCAGAACACTCACTGTTCTGCAGAAAAAATGCTTCCTATTCATGTTCCTCTAAATGACAGTCCGGGCTCGAGCCTTGGAGCAGCTCTTTCCCTGCTTTCCACGCTTATCTAGTCAAGGTCTCCTTAAAGTGTCTGTCCCCACAGATATAAATATAAGGAAAAACAGGCTTTCAGCCAGTCTGAAGCTAGAGAATCAGATTTCTTAGACTATTAGTCAACTTCATTAAGTGACTTCAAAAATAAAGGTCAAGCTTTTAATTTAAATTTTTCCTGGGTAAGCATTTGTTTCTAAATTTACCTTTTAAATAATAACATTACAGAAACATGATAGGCGAGAGATGTTGGGAGACAGTGACGGAAGTGGAGACATGGTCATTAGGGAAATGGCAGAAAAGGAGAAAGAAAGAACCTGAAGCTTTAAAATAGCAGCTAAATAATCTTACGTGTTTTCAGACAGGATAAATGGAAGTACAGGTAAAATAGCCCATCAGAGAGCTTTAAAAGCATTTAAGTGCATGTAATGCTTTTTTTTTTTTTATGCCACACATTAAAAAAAAAAAAAAAAGAGGAAGAGAGATTTGCTGGAATCAGATCTAGCATGGAGCACTGTAACTGATAAAAAGGAAGATGTCTAAGTACCTAAGCTTGAATGATTTCACATATATGCTGCAGGGGAAATGTTACGACATGCAGTTTTATCAGAGCCTACCGACACAACAACCTCTCCCCAGGCACAGGTCTGCAGATGTAATTTATGCACATGGCACCAAAATCACATTGAAATATATCAGCCTTTCCATAAATTCTGGATATAACTCAATCATCAGGTCATATATGTACACATCTTCAAGAAAATCAAAATCAAACAAAGTACTAGCAGTCCTGGCAGCTTCAGGAGCAACTCTTCAGCAATGTGTCAAGCATAAGGTTTTATTCAAGCTCACCATTTTTATAACCTACAAAGACTTTCTTAGACACATACAGAATCATTGTTAAAAGCCTACATGGATCTGACTAATCGATTTTCACAATTTTTACTGAACTACTTTTTTTTCCTGTTTGGGTGACTTCAATGAAAGAACTCTGTTAGACAAGTGCAGAAAGAATGCAATCAAGAGATTCTGTAAAGCTGAACTACAAGCAGCTGTGAAGAAAGATAAGATCAGAAATATTTGAGAGGCAAGGAAACAACTTTATTATCTAGCAAGGTCTACTTTTGTAAACCCCTGATTTAGTCTTGTAAACAGTTGTAAAGCTCTTGTAAAATCCAAGACAAGGCAGAGAGACTTGAGCTGCTTTGCTACAATCAGATCTTAAAGAAAAAAAAAAAGAAGAAAAAAAAAGCCCAAATCCTAACCCTGTAAGTGATAAAGGAGCAGTAGATTAAAGAGATTATATAGGATTTAATTTTCCAAATATATGCTGGAGGTGGTGATGCTTTGGGACATATTACAAAAAAAATCTGAGCATGAACACAACGGTGTCTTCTCAGCAGAAAGCTCACTATGAAAGAAACAAAAATGAGATTTTTGCTTTGCTATCTCAAAATATTGTAAGTAAAAAGATAAACTAGACTATCCAAGTAAAAATGAAAAACCCAATCATGATGCAAGTGAAACCATACCTTGCAGTTTCTTTCCTTCACAGGTAACAGAATATAACCTTCATAAATCAGGAATTACTAAAAAATCTCTAAGTGTATGGTTTGTTACTAAGCTTCTCGGACATTCATCTTCACTGTGATAATTTCCTATCTATAGTAATTTGCTTTTCAGCCACTAATATTTTTACAGTCTGAGCAGATTGTGTAACACATCCTCCAATTCATGGATCCTGAGCACTGGCAGAGTGAGAAAAGCTCCCAAAGGTTCAGGGTGGTCCTGATGCTCACACTGCTGGAATAGAAGGTGAAGACGAGTCCTGTCTTGAATCCTGTTGCTTGCCAAACCTGGACACACACAAACTCACGAATTTTACACCAGGTGCAGGGGTCTCCTTCTGCAGATGCTCCTGATCAAACAAGTTTCCTGGACTATTCTAGAAGGCCTCCATCCTCAGATGTACTTATTATCAATTATAAATTGACAGAAAATATGTCAAAATATACCGGTTTGGGATACGTATTTGGGTAAAATTCCTAACTCTAGGAGAAAACAACTCAATCTATTTCTCTCTCTTCAAGCATCTGTTGGAAAGATCTCATAGTTGATATGGTTCTCCTCCATGGCATTGCTGCAAACCATCCCCACAACCTTACAAAAAAACTCAGCACAAAATTCAACCCTCACCACTCTCCAGCCCTCAAAATAAATTCTAGATGCCACTTGCTGCAGATTCTTGGTCGTTCCAAGGACCTTCTACAGCAACAAGACTGGAATTTTATGCATAAGTTTCATAAATTAAAATCCAACAGAACTTTACACAAAAGGAAAATAACTTCCTCGGATGTCTCTGCAGGGTCCAGGGTAGCTGGCAGTGTCTGGAACCCAGCCTTGTTAAAAACGGAGAGAGAGAAAAACGATGTCCCTCTGTAACACTCCTGCTTGCAAAACACTGCCCAAAACATTGTCTTCCCTAATTAAATTATCTCATTAGCATGAAAAGCAAACGAAAGGAAACCAAATGCCAAGAACTGCCGTGTTAAAGGCCAGTTCGGTGCAGGGTTTGTGCAGCAAGACTCGCACGGCAGAGCCGGTGGCCAGCACCTTGGCACGGGGGCTGGCAGGATGACAACTGGTGGCCAGGGTCCAGGGGTGCCTGCTGGGGACAGGTGGGGAGGGGAGACAGGGACACGACTGGATTTCTTCTGGGGAAATGGGCCATCTTCTCAAAATGTGTGAAGTGGCTGCCAGGACCTGACATACCTAATCTTGCCTAAGACTTCGTGGTTAATAAAGCAGAAATGTAGAATAAGCTACTGTCAGTGTTGCCAAATGTCACAAAATAAATCTCACAAAATTTAATTAGCAGGATTTTGGCTCTTTTGGGGATGGTTTCCTAGGTGGGGGGGGGGGGGGGGTGTGGGAGGAGAAGGGGACTAGGTCTTCAAATTACATTTTGGACAAGGCAGAAGAAATTTCCTTTTGTTTACTGCTGTTCTCAATTTTCCAGACCCTAAAGGAAGACTGATCAAGCAGTCAAAACTATTACAGGAGAAAGCTCTCTGCCCAGGTAAGGGTTAAATGCAGTGTATTTTACAGCGTAAGGTATCTGGATCACTTGCAGTGCTGCAAAATCCTGTAATAAAGAAAACGTACTTCAAATTTCCCTGTTAGAGGATATTTTTGGGTCATCCCACCCCATCACTGTTCACATTTAAAAAGCTTCAGCCAGCACCAGGTGAAGTAATAAATTTTCTCTTTCAGGACTGATGTTCCTCTGACCACACAGAATCTTCTGACACACATTTTGTTAAAAGGAGACATGTATCACTCCCCCAAATCAAGAGCACATGTACACTTACAGCACAAAACAGTCCCTAACCGTCTGGTATATAAAAAGAGGTTATTCTATGAAAATGGCCTCAGGAAAAAAAATAAAATAAACATTAAATCATAGAATCAGAGTCATTTAGGTTGCAAAAGACCTCTACGATCACCAAGTCCAACCATTAAACAATGCCAAGTCTGCCACTAAGCCCCAAGTGTCACATCTACATGTTGTAAATGTAAAATGTTTTTTACATTTACTGAACATTAGACTAGCACAGTCCACAGTGACAGGCATCCAAAGACCTTCAAGGCTTTAACATGATTTGTAGCATCTGAGGTATGAAGGTGCAGTTATCTCAATCTTCCAGTAAATAAGTGAATTCCCAGAGAAAACACAGCATCTCTGACCCACAGAGAATAACTAATTTTTCCAATTTCTGGTGCCCTAAATGTGTGACTGCCACTAGCCTCCATTCAGAAAGCTTGCTCTTCACTTCAGGAGACACCTGTATTCTTGCTCTTCTTTCAGAGATAATGGAGAGTCTGGAGAGGAATTTCTCTGCATATTTCTGTACTTCCATCTTTTTGCTTAATGGCACTGGTACTATTAGTACCAGTCCATCAGCACCCAGCACCCTTTTATCTGGCTGGAAATACTGGGCAGACACCTGGGGCTTTTGGATCAAAACATTCCCATCACAGTGCATGGCACTGGAGTTGGCCAGAGCCCACGTTATCTGTCCATCTGCAGTCACAGCTCATCACCTCTCGTGGCCTAACCATGTTTCATAAAACGGACCAACTTTATTTTCAGCTGGTTCAATAGAGTAAGTATCACTTACATCCACTTGCTATTTATGCTTTGTTTTGAAAGACGATGCGTCAAGAGCCAGAGGGACAGTGCCACCATGCTAATGAATTAATACCACAGCAGTATCAAAGTTAGCTGCCTCTCTGCTTGCTCCTCTGCCTGTTATAAGCTATTTCTTGCATCTCATTTAAATTTGGCCCAAGTGACTCATGTTTTATCTTTTCGGCTGCTGGATGAAGGCTGTTTGCTGAATGCAGGAAATCAGCAGCCCACCTTTTCTAGGCCAGAGGTCTGCAGCTTTTAATTAGCTGCTTTAGAAGTAACAGGATCAAATAATAAACAGATCATGAACCACTCACCATATCCCTCTCAAGATATGTTAGGTGATGTAGAACCTTTCAATACTACAGAGAAATCAAATCATGTTTGCCAAGCACCTACTTAAATAAGCATTTAAGAATACCAAGAATCTAGTTAAAAATATAAGTTGAATACTGCTAGATTTGCAAGCACTGGCCAAAATGTTTTGCATTTTATTCTGAATAGCAATAATTCATTTTCATTCCACCAAAGCTGTCAAAAACTCTATATGCAGTCTTGTACCAAGGCTGTTATATACATGCCAAATGCCTGTATAGCAAACATCTGGACTTGCTTCTGTTCCAGGATTTGCCAAACATAAGTCTATCTATTGTTTTTTCTTGAGACTTTTGTTTTTTTCTCTCACTGCTGTGCCTCGGGTCGTTTTTCTTAAAATGAAATCATTAAAACAGGCAGAAAGAGCGGAGGAAGGAGGAGTAAGAAGAGCTCTAGCATCTGAGTAATCTTCCAGTGGGACTAATTTTACTAAGTATTTGTGCTACTGCTACCAGTCAATCACTACAAGTATTATTGAGAAGCTAACAAAAATAAAAATTAAACCACATTTAGTAAAGTATATTGGCAGAGAGAAAAGGAAAAACACATATGCTGTTCTATAAACTAGAAGCTCCATTTACTGAAACGTCCTCAATATCAATATAAAATGTATTAACATAAAAACCCAACTTGCTCTTCCCTGATTTTGCATTCATTTTACATCCGTACTTCTCCGAGGCAACAGATCAGAATGGTGCATTGCCTTCCCCTCAGGCCAAGTGTAATAAACAGGCAGGTGTAATATAAGGCTGCAGTGTCTCAGCTCTCCTCCCCAACAATTGATCTTCCAGCCCAACGGTGTAATTCCGTCTTGGTAGCTCCCTTCACATGCCTCACTCCTGATCGGTCAATTATTTCAAATCAAGCAGAATTAAAGTGTTATTTTTGTGAGGGAGGATGATATTCACCAGTGACCAACGTGAAACTAATAAACTAATTTCCCTTTACTGCCTCGGGCAAAACAGAAAAATCCAGGTCTATGGGAGAAAGACAGCAGCTGTTTCATCAGTCTGTTGCCCAAATGTATTTGCCATTTACTATCTTTAAATTGAATTTTTGCTCACAGGACAATTTTGGGAACAGAAGACAACAAAAAGAAAACAACAAAAAAGGCAGTGGTGAGGATGTATGACTGTTCAAGACAGAGCTGAGAGGAGGGGACAGCACTCTCCTGTTCTCTGAAACAGAGCATATTCCTCCTGTCAGTAGCAAACTTATCCAGTAGATGTCAACACCAGCAAAAAATATGTGTAAAGCCAACCTTAACAGCAATAGTACTCACTTCAATTTACAGCAGCGCATCGGGGGACAGTTTAATATTTGGAAGCATTGCATATTTATTTGCTACCATCCCATCCCTGCATCTTCTTGAACGGATCTGGCCTGGCTCATCTGTCCATAAACATGCGTAGAGCAAAATAATTTGTTTTTTGCTTTTAGAATAATTTTGTCTGGTCTGCTGAAAAATTGCTGATGAGTATGTGATTACTTTCGGATTGGATCGGATGAAATTTTTCTGAGGAGGCGCAGGGAGTAGGGGGGACAAATACTGTGCAGTGCAAAGCACCTACTAGGAGTAAAATCTTCATAGTTACTAAATATAATCTGAAGAGGTCTGTTCCCTTCTGACCTGCCACTTGCGTGGTTAAGCAATGCAATGATTTCATGGATTTTGCTCTTTCCTCAAGAAGCTTCTCAGCCTACAAGAGTGACCTGCGATTCCCAGGCTGACCCCAGGTCAACAGATACTTGTTGTTCCTGTGAGGTTTTTTGTTTTGCAGTACACCAAGGACAGTCTGTTGTAAGCCTTTTAGTGCTATTATCACTCAAAAGACTGCATTTGCTGACAAGTTTTAACCATGCAAAAACACAAGGCCATTGCTGTTGACACTTTTAAATCTACTATTAAGATCTTACTGTTTGAACAGCTTGTGTGTAGAATCTGAAGTACAGATTTCTGTTTCCTTTTTGTTTATTTTTAGATAAACCTTGTGTTTCTACTCTGCAATGTTTGCATTTGGCTGCTGAGCATGCAGTAACTGCATACATTATATGCATTGCTTAGAGACACTGCCTCACAGCCCATCAGGTTTTTGGAATAGATGAAAAGGGAAGGGAAATAACAGATCATTTTCCTGATTGATTAATCTTTCTTCATGTTGCCATTTCCCCATACACATAAGAAGGATAACCAAAAGTATGTTGTGACATCTAATAGTGAGCTGTTGAAACAAATTATTTTACTACTGCTACAAAAACTTACTATGGAGTTTGTTTTCAGAGATCCAAAACACAACAAGGAGACATAAATGAAAATATTACAGAGACATCACTGTGAGCATTTATTCCTCACATGCAAAACCTTACAGCTTTTATGGGAAGCATCCATCCAATGATGCTGTTGCAGTTTAACTAATCAGTCTAGCTTAAAACTCAGGCTGTCTGCGAAGGCACAAACAGTGGTCAAAGGCTGACACTGAGAATTACCATCATCTGAGCAATTCTTAGGCATCAACAGAAGCAGGCAAGGGAAGATCAGGCACAGGTACTGCACTCCCAGTAAATAATCCCAATAGATGATGGCACTTGAGAGAACAAAGTCAGAGCTCTGGACACCAGGGGAAAACATCAAATGCCAAATCCAGCCCCAAGAGGCACGAGGTGCCAGCAGCACACCCCGCTTTGGGAAGCCACGTCCTGCTCCACAGCTCTGGGTACCAGCATGCACTACCCAAGACAGAGCCATAAATAGTTTGGAGATAAGACGCATATCTTATGAGGCACACCGCAGCTTCACAGCCAGGGATGAGCAATTCTTTTAATTACCGTCAGCATTTTCTCTGAATCCCCGTCTCAAAGAAGAGATGGAAACTTCTGATTTGCTGTGACACCTTGATTGCTGCACGGATGAGTCACCACACCACTCTTGTAAGTCTTAAAAATTTATAGATTTTTAGGCCAAAAAGCGCAGGAGGCTGTTACAATTGCTCTGCTCTCCTGGCTCCTCCAGCAGCCTGCCTGCCGGGCACAAACAGGGACCAGCAATGTTGTACATAAAATTATAACACATGCCTAAGCTTGCCTGCGAGCACCACAACAGTTCCATCTCAAAAAAAAGGGGAAAAAATGTAAAATTATTGATCACTGAATGTACACTCATGTATCTCTTAACACCTTTCTTCCTTGCAGTTTCTCTGACCGGGAGAAGCTGCAGGGATGCTATAAGGGGGAGGCAGGGGTGGCCCTGTGCTGCCCACAGCCAGCTCCCTGTCCCCACTGCAGGGAACCACAGAGCCCTGCTGCCAAACTGGTGGGGCCTCTGTGAAACATTCCTAAGAAAAGGGCTCAGGCAGTGAGGATTAAGGAAAAAAAGTATAAGAAACAGTCCTGCTGACACCAAGATCAAAGAGAGAGGAGGAGGAGAAGGTGCTCTCAGTACTGGAGCAAGGGTGACCCTGCTGCCCATGGAGATAACCATAATGGAAGCTGACCATAGGACCCTCATAGAATGGTTTAGGTTGGAATTCACCTCAAAGATCCTCTATTTCCAACACCTCTTGCCACGGACAGGGACACCTTCCACTAGACCAGGTTGCTCCAATCCCCATCCAACCTTGAACCCTTGTAGGATGGAGCATCCACAGCTTCTCTGGGCAAACTGTGCCAGTGTCTCTCCATCTTCACAATAAAGAATCTCTTCCTAATATCCAATCTAAACCTCTTTTATTTTAAAGTCATTACTCCCTGTCCTATTACTATGCCCCTGCAAGAAGTCCACCTCCAGCATTGGTTTTTTTTCCCCCCATGTATCCACATTGCAGCCCATGGAAGACCTCTCCTTATGGAGAGGTATCCACTCTGAAGCAGGATTCAGGCAGGAGCTGCAGCCTGTGGAGGAGGATCCATCCTGGAAGAGATTTATCTGGAGGAACTGCAGCTCTGCCAATATTTAAGTTTTTCCCACAGTCTCCCAGGGAAGTTCACGCATTCATCCTCTGTAGAGGTAGAGAGGAGTGACAGAAAGGACTGAGTATTTCTGTATCTGCAATATATTAGTGTATTTATGAAAGAAACCATGGGGAAGACCTTCTACATAATTTTAAATGCTGAGGTTTGCTTAATTTCATGCTTTGAAGACATGTGCATTCCCAGTTTCATTCATTTTTTTCCCCCATGCATTCTATTATTATCTTTTTGCCTATCCACTTGTAAACAATTTTTAAGATGATGAAAGTGAACGAGCTGCTTGGAATGATCTTCACAGATGGAGTGCTCTTCCAGTTGCTTTCCTGAATAAAGTACATATCCATACCACTTCCTTGATCTTCTAGGTAAGTAATCACATCCACTGAGGATGGATTAGACATACACTTCGAAATAATGCCTGTCTATAACTAGATGTCTTATTTCCCAGCATTCCCATAACGGCCCCATTGCACGCTTGATTACTGCGGCCAGGCTAAACAGAGCCATTTGTTGAGAACTTTCCCTTCTTTTCTTCTTTATTAGCAGGAAAGTCCAACTTGCTGAATCCTATGATGTTCTGAAAGTATTTTCAATGTTCTTGAAGAGTGCCTCTGCTAATTCTTTAGAGACAGACTCTCCAGCACATTTTGTAAAAAATTCTTAATACTCAATTTTGCAAGATGTCCTTTCTTCTCCTGCTTTGGTCTTCATTTGTAAAGTTACAGTATCTAGCAAATTTTTCCCACACAAAGTTACCCAGTTCATTGTATTTTAAGACAATGATAAGCATTTTTGTGGCACTCTTTGTCTTCAAAGCACTTTACAAACATTAAATATTTAATGCTTATGGTATCCCTCTTACTCTCAACCCCATTTTACAGGTAGGGAAAGAGACTCACAGGTTAAGTGATTTTGTTTCAAGTCACATCACAAGTTACTGACAGATGTGAGACCAGAATATATGAGCTCAGATTTCTAGTTCCGTACTCAATACTAGACCAGCCTTGTTCTTTCACTTAAAATAATATAAATAATAATGAGAATCCTTGCTCTTGTTCAGAGAGAACGTAGCTCTTCGGAGGTTCTAAATACAACAACAACAACAGCAACAGAGGAAAAGGACCCCAAAATTACCCAGGAGGGCAGCTACCAGCTTCATAACCCTACCCAGAAGCTTTTTCTTCCTTTTCCAGTGTTTTAGAGGGAAACCCACAATTGAACATTATCAGGAAAGGCCATGTTTCAGGCATTTATATATAGCCAAATGCACACACACACACTCTCAACCACTGCCTAAACCAAGAACAGAGACCTTCCAGCCAGAGAAGAATTTGCAATTTAAAAACTGAAGTACATTTCAAAATGGCATCACTAAAGAGCTTCGGTATTTGATAAGAAGATTACAGTACATTCAATTGCATACAGCAAAAGCCTTTTAAAATAAAGTACAGGAATAGTGAAGCCAGGCATTTGCAACTAGATAACACGGAGCTAATCGGGCAGTGTGAAAGGTGTGCCCTGCTGCAGGGAGTGTGCAGGAGCCAGTCAGCTTTTGGAACTCAAATAATGAGGGGGTTTTTTTTAGCTTTAACATTTTTCATAATCTAAGCAGGAGGTCTAAACACAGGCTGTATGCAACACTAACTGTATTTCCCTTTAACAGGCTCCTATGGGAACAAATGTTCAGTGTCAGGCTGGTACTATACGTCCATTTAATTGAGCTGAGAGAACTCTACTGCCCTCGAAGAAAGCTCATCTCTTCTCTCCGTGGATGTGACTATAGAGCTAGCAGATAATATCTCACTCATTATTTATACAACCACGTAATTATCTCCCAGAGACTCCCCATTTTGTAGAAGTTTCTTTTTTGGAAACATCATCTGTTGGCTGAATGGAAAGCCAAATCCAGCCTCAGATACTGACATTGAGTGCCAGAGCATCCTCTGCTAACACACGTGGGAAACAGCACAGGGAGTCTGCAGTACCACTCACATGGGGGATGTGCTCCTGGCATTACACTGGATCTCTTTAATTCCTCTGCAAAATGCAGGCACATGTGCAAGATCAACAGTACACAAAATACACTCAGAATTTTAGAGAAACATGGTAATGGTAGGAGCCAAACATAAACAAAAAATAAATCTGCATATTGCACAATTGCATCCACTGTGTCATTGGGTTCTGTCTCACTGTTTACACTGCTCCGGTGCCACCATAACCAAACACCCTTGATACTTGTTTAAAACTGACAAAATCTTCTGAGGTGAAGAAAGTTACTATCCCTCCTGTTCAGCTGGTGAGATAAGGATGGAAAAAATATGGACCAAAACTAGAAGATGCCCTCAGGTAGAGAGAGCAGAGGTCAGACATTATATCCAATTCAAACATGTGCAAAACCCTCTAGGCTTATGTACCTGAGAATCAGCAGGATGCCACATTATTGCTAACAAAGCTATTTAGGTGCCCAATGTCCTGCTGTTGCATAAACCAAAGGGAACACCATTTGCCCATTTATCACTGCAGGATTGCTGGAAATTCCCAAATGAGGTACCACTGCCCAAATCCGCTGGTGTCATGTCACTCCAAAACACAGGGATGCTTTGACTTGAGCACCAAGGGGAGGTAATGCATTGTGACTCATCCTGCTGAGGGGTCTGGCTTCCAGCTTTGGCTCCCTATATAACTGAAGCACAAGGCATTACAGAAATCTGCTGGGCTTAGAGTTTCCATGCCAGAAACCGGATGCTGATGAGCCCAGCATGGCCATGCTCAGCACTGGGGCTGAGCAGTCTTTAAGGTGATGCTGCTGGCTTTTAACTCCAGCTTTAGACCCAAGACAAGGAGTGGGTACAATCCTCTGCTCTTTCAGATGTCCAATGTCACTCCAGGTTCAGCTCAACAGAGCACCGGAGTTCACTGGAGAGACATGAGAAAAACAATCAAGGACATGGAAAATGAACACCACGTCCCCATCATGTTCTAACAGAGCTTTTGGGCAGGCTTAACCAACACCCACATCTCAGCCAAAGCTCATGAAAGAGGGCACTGGTGTTTTTGCAGTTCAGCAAGCCTGCCACTACCTTCCTCAGGCAACCCCATGCTCAGCTACTACATGAGGTACAGGTTTCTGCCTTCCTGCTTCGATGGAGGCTGGTTTGTTTTTTTCTTTTTTCCCCATTTAATTTTGAAGATTATAGGATTTACACTTATTCTAGTAAAATATTTTGCAGCACTGCCATGAAAGAGCAGAGTGGAGGCAACACACACATATTATGAAAGCTCTGGCATTATAAATGTAGCTTTTCTCTTATAAATTACATTGACCAGCTAAAGTACAGGTTACAGTAAAGTCTGCACAAAGTCATATTGTGGCAGTAATGCACATATGGAAGAAAAAAGAATCAACCATTTTCTTGTGCATTTTAAAACACCTAGAAAAATGGCCAAGATTGAATGCCTCGTGGAGGGAAAGCCAAACCTTACTCATGAAGCCACTGCGGTTTTGGTTTTTTCTAATGAGAAAAACAACCACACAGTTGTCACAACTAGGGAAATACCACACACCACTGGATTAAAGTCCTTTTCAGGAATGTACAAAACACAGTTTGCTATTACTGCCTTTTTTTAATCTTGAACCACTTGCCTTTCTGAAGCAGCCAAGGAAACAGCAATCATACTCGTTGGCCCTACAAGCTCTCTAAAAGGTACTGTGCCCATCCTTTCACCCCTCCAATGCCATGACTTGGGGGGAACTCAGGGCTCTCTGCCCTGGCAGCACTGGCTCCCCAGAGTGAAAGGAAAGGCTTGAGGAAAGCTCAGAAAACAATACCCCAAGTTAGACTAGAGGAAGGCTGGGAGGGTGAAGGAGCAACAACAACCCAACTTCAGACTCAGCTTAAACCCAGGACTCTGCAGCCCCCGATGCCTTTTCCACTTTTCTCCCCCAGTGTTAATTAATATTTCAATCAAATTTTCCCCTTTATTCTCACCACATCTCCGATTTCTACTCACCACCTTCTACCATATCCAGGTTCCCTTTCTCTCTTTGCTTCATGTCCAAGGAAGAGTTCCTCCAAGAACTTCCCCAGTCCTCAAACAAGACTGACTCAAATAGGTGATTTGCAAAACTTCCTTTACTTATGTACTTGGACCTTTTTGACCTTGTTTTATCCAACTTAAAATCTGTAAGTGAAATCATTAGGTGAGCAAGAGTGACCTGATGTACCAAGAATTTGGCAAGCTCACAACATTAAAAAGAAACAAAGGACTTGTATCCTATTCTCAAATGTAGAGAGGAGGAAACTGAGGTGAAGAAGCAGGTGTGAATGTAGCAGTGATGAAATGGAAGTGACAAGCTTATAATTTATTAAGTTTTTAAGCATAGTTTCATCCAAAAACCAGGGGCAAAAGAAGTTCCTTCCTAAATTAGGTACTGAGCAGAAACCTTTAAGAGAACCAGCAATCCCATTCTGTTCTAATTCAGCTGTCTACAGCTAACCCCTCATAGGGGACTTTAGTTTTGGACAATTAATTTTATTAGCTTAGAAGGGAAAATGTAAGCAATCAGCAGGAAAACCTGTCAATCGACCAACCATTTCTATTTGTGATGGAATTCATGGAGTTAATCCCACAGTGCAGTTTGTTCCAGGAGCATCCCTGCCACATCTCAGTGCTTGGGTGCAAAAGAAGGGCCAAAACAGGGGATTATGAATTTGTAAGTAAAAACAAAGCACTGGCTCTCAATAGAATCGTTTTAAGGATGGCATACATTAATTTATTCTCTTCTGCACTGCCTCTGCATACCCGCTGCTGGCAATGTGACAACATATAAGCACTGAATGTTGTGCTTAGTAGCTTAAGAGCTCCAAGACAGATTGTCATTTTGCTCATTCTTCCTGGGCCAAAATGTGTTTTCCCAGAAAAAAAATAAATAAATCCCCTCTTCCCAAAACAAATACACCCCCCTTCCTCCCCCACTGTCATCTTCAAATTTCGAGAAGAATTGGAGTGGCACCACCCTTGAAGGAGGCAAAGTAGGGAACGCATCCTCAGGAGGTTTTTATTCTAGACAGAGAGCCTCTCCCCAAGACAGCGTTTTGCCAACACATGGAGAGTTTTGAAAATGAAGGCAAAAGCCTTCCATTTGAGTGAATTCAATGGGAAGGCAGCACGGCGCACAGAGCACCGGGGCAATTTGCTCTTGGCAGCCTCTCTCGCTAAGTAGGTGGGCTGCGCTCAGCGCCAATTAGGGCTGACGCTTTTCCTCAGGTACAATGCGCTGCCACACGGCTCGGACTGTTCCTCCCTCCCTGCATCTGTGTTTACTGTGGCTGCTCATTTTCCCCCTTGGCAAGGGGGATGTTTAATAAAGCAGGCCATTCCCCAGCTACAAAGGCGCTATATCATCCTTGGGTGTATGTACACATATGGTATGAAATTGAATGCAGCTAAAAGTCAAAGCAACTCCTGCCAGAAATTTCTGATGGCAGCGCTGTAAAAGCGGCATTGGGCAACGATGCAGTTCTCTGTTTTCTGATACTGGGTGAAAAGAGGAGAGACAGCACGGTGGGTTTAGCTCCAAAGTTAAAAGGAAATCATATGAGTGAAGAAAAAAAAGCAATATTCAGATTTCTAAATCCCCTGTTCCCAGTTCAAGGTCTAAGTTTTCTTTTGGCTTATGCTGCTCTGCAAATGGAGCCAAAGAGGTTCTCGATCCAGCTTTTGATTTCCTGCTGTGCTAAGCTACAGGAATGTTCACATCTAGGCTCTGCTTTGGTCCTGTCTCTAATTAAGGCAGCTTATTTTTTCAAACATACTACCTGAGACCTCCTGATGCTGCTCCAGGTCATGCAGCCATGCTTCAAACTGCTTTCTAATATACCTAATAGTGCCACAGTGATATGTTCAGCTTATTACTGTTACAGAAGCAGTTGGGTCATGGTATTCTCTGCAAAATACTTCTGTAATGGAGTGGATTAATTTAATGAATGCCATTTACTGCAGCAGAAGTGACAATGATTTGATGTTTTGTTACAATTAAGACTCATTAGCCAGTGACTTTTTTCTTAGTTGTCTGACAACCATATTAGATGTAGCACATCTCGGATACAAAAGTTCTGAACTTCCTTCTAGTCATTTTTAATAAATATGAAGGAAGTGAGAATGAAAGGCTTGGCACTGGGCAGACTGAAGTGACCTGTTTGAGCAATGCCGCGTACACCTCCCTGCCCAAACTACCGAGAGGAAACTGCACCAGCTTCCAAGAAATCACTGGATCATACCTGGCACTGAAACTTTCAGCCAAACAGCTCCAAAACATCTCACCACCTGGCTAAGACACAAAAAGGCTTTTGAGAAAGCAGACAGAGCCAGGTCCTGATGCTTTTAACAAGATCCCAGAGCTCTGCCAAGACAGGAATCCCTGCATTGTAGATCCTGCTTGTTGAGGGCCCAGTGTGCTCTGCCACGGGACTGATGGTAAACTCAAAATCAATTTTAGTAACAATCTCTCCTTTCTCAGTCAACATCTGAATACTGAGGAATGATCCCCATGCTCTTCCACCAATGCAAAATCTTTTGTTCCTTGGTAGCACAACTCCTTTGCTTTTCCAAATCCTGAACAGCTGTATGAAGAAACAGAAACAAAATCCCCTGAAAAAGAAAAAAATGCATTGCCAAGCAAAACCAATATTGGTCAAACCAATGTCACTAGACTCCAGGTTAAGTTTTCAGGCTACAAGAAGACAAAAGCCAAAATAATATTTTTGCAGATGCAGCATTCCCCAGCATTGACGGGGACAGAAGATCATGCTCAGCTGTACAACCTGCAAATATATCTTACTCAGCACAGAAGGGAAGGAAACTACAAAACTAATTTAATTAGTTGTCTAAGTCAACAGCATTTCAAATCTGGATAGCACAAATAGTATACATATTATTTTTAAACCCTCAGCACTTTATAAATATCCCCCAAATCCTCAGAAAGGCCCATAAATGCAAAAGGTTTAATGAAAATAATAAATTAGGTAATATTTGAAGAAAAAAATCCTAAAATGACAAATTATATATTATTCCTTTAATATTCAGCAACAATATTTTCTGAATGTTTTCTGAGTCACTCACACTGATACTTTTACTTTAATCAAAAAAAGGAAACCTAAAAATTTTAGCTTTTAGTTAAATCAGAGTAATAATTTGGTTTCCCTAGATGCTGTACAGGAGATCACTTCAGAATACAAGGCTGTGAGTGAGTAATCCAGCAACAGCAAAATGCACACACCCCAAAAACCAGTGCAAAAATGAAAAGTGGCTTATTTGCCTTTGAAACCTAGAATAAGAAGCACGAAAAAAATATAAAAGCTGGGAAGTCAAGGAAAGAATCAATAGCATGTCTTATTGTTCTTGTGCAAATTCAGTATCATTCCCTCTCATTCTACCTGGGATGGACACCTACAGAGACATAAAAACACACGGTGTGGCCAAAATCCCCAGCCGATGCTGCTGACGACTCCTCAGGAATTACAGATCAAGCCCTGGCAGTGTTTAGATGTATGAGGATAGCAACAGGTATGAGAGAGGGATGAGGTGACTCAGCAGGCAGGACTGGAAGCCTGAAACCCAGATGTTTGACAGCAAAAAGCATCATGTGGGGTGTGTTTTAAAGCTTCTCCCACCCATAGCTTCTCCAGCTCTTCTGAGCACGACTTTGGCAGGAAAGATTCTCCCTAAAACGACTCGCAGAACCTGACATTCAGACACTGCTGACTGCAGCCTGAAAACCAGCCATTCATGTAAATTCCCAACTCGTTCCCACCTACCTGCAATCTCTGTTAACTCTCCCTTGCAGAAGCAAACCTGAGCAGTAATGAGCAGTAATGTGCTAATGAAAGCAATACAAAATCTGGTTTTCCCTTCTATTGTAGAGTGAGGATAAAAATCACACTGCTGCTCCTTCATCCCATGCCAGAAGAGTTATAACCCCATGAAAATCACTTGAGTTAAAGATAAGCTGGGAGCTTCAACTTTATATTCATTTTTATCAAATCCTTGAAACTGCTTCATGGGGTTTATTTTAATAGGTATTTCTACTAACAATAATAACCCCCCTTATCTGTACTAAGGAAGAGAAAAAAGCAGATTGCATCATAAATCTTAGTCATGCCAGCTAATAATCTTCAAAATCATCCTTTTAACACGGATGGCACCTATTAAGTCAAAGTACTTTTATCCTGCCGGTTTAGGAATAGAGTCTCATCCCAGCTCCCGTTATGAAAATGAAAGATTTTCAACAAACTGCACTGGCAGCTGCAGAATCATAAAATCCTTCAAGGGCCTGTGAAGCTGAGCTGTAAGCATGGCACCCCTTATCTGTAATTAGGGAAAGGAGAATAAAATCTGTAGAATGCTCTGTATAACCCCCCAGCCCCTCACTGCAGGGCTTTGTACCTGAGTTTTTCTAATAAAAGAGTTTTAAGTATCAGCTGCAATGTAATCTTGTTTATTAAAAGCAAAAGACTTATGGCAATGACTGTGTCAAACCTGAACTACAAAAAGGAACATGTATTTGCAGTCTTTTTACATAAGGCACACTGATAAACATCATTTACTTCACAACTGCCTATGATATGCCATACAATGTACATTTATATATGTTTAAAGCAATTTTATTCCAAGAGATGTATATCTGATTTCAGTGGAGGGTATGTTTTCCAAGATGCATTAAGGTCTAACTAAATTTATTTTTTAAAAGAAGAAGTGGAACTTATTACAACAGTGCAAACTATTATTGTCATAACAATGTAAAGTACCCATAGATTTAATACTACAAGGCTCTATTCATCACAATCTCATTTGGCAATAGTGTCATTTCACAGTATTTTATTATCCATACATTTCTCCAAGAGTGATGCCATCTCATAGCAGAGGTGCAAAAACCAGGGCACGTTCACGCCAAAGTATCTGAATTGTAGTTCTTTATCAAACTCTTTGAAAATAAATGCAATCACTACTCTAGCATTTCCATTCTTCTTCCAAATATAGCAAGGATGCAAAGTTTTCAGCTCCAGAGTACGGAATATTTCATAAAAGCAGGGTAGATTATGATCTTGGCAAGATGGAGAAACTGAGGCAGGGAATGAGTGACCTACTCAAGTCCCAAACTATGTCATGAACGGATTGCCGTAAGAGGTTTGAGATCCAAGTCCAGCCACTGGGCCATGCTGCTTCTTCAGCTCTCAGATGCTATCAGCTGTATTTCCATTAACTATTTCTAATTAATGCATTGGCACAATGGACTAACATCAAAATCTTTGCTGTAACAGGGTGATTTGTTAGGCCATAATATCACGTAATAGGGTGATTTATGAAGGTTAACAGGTGGTATGTGACGCTACTATCAAAGCTTTTATAGTTTCCCTGGCTCTCTGTGAGCTTTCTCCCAGGCCACAGCATGAGATACTCAGTATCCCTATGAGGATCACAGGGTAGGGACTGCATTCACAGCCAGGCATAACCTTGGGAATTACCACTAATGTTCAATGCCTGCTACACCCCAAACTACAAGTCCCCCCAGCCAATAAGGGAACCTAAAAACAAGGGAGCACTCTGGGAGCCACTCTCCAGAGTAATCAGGTGAGCAGTGTCTTTCAATCACTCATGTAACTGCCCAAGGCAACCCAGATAGCCAGGTCCAAACAGGATCTTATGTCAAAAGACTTGGATAATTCAAAAGAAATTTCCACCATGAGAGAGAAAAATTGCATCAACACATACTAATAGAAATGTGAATGCCAATATCTGAGTGTGAAAGGATAAACTCCGAGATATCCTTTAAATGTTCCTTTTCAAAATCCTGGGGGTGTTCATAGTTCAGGCACTAAAATAGTTAATTTATAGCGCTTAAATTATTAAACTGGATGTTCTCACCACCTTTCTCCCACCCTTAAGCCCCCCTGACATATATGCCAGGCATCTCAGAGCTCAGACCATGCCACCCTCTCCTGCAAAACCCTCCACGAGGGTGCAGCTCCCCAGCCTCACCTTTGGGGACCGGCACTCTTCACCCCCACCCAGGTCTCCCCCTCTTTCCCTGCTCCCTGGCTGCTGTCAGATTTGCAGCTCTCCTGCGGCGCCCTTCCCACGTCTCCCTCTCTCAGATCTCGCTGCGATCATGGAGCCTAGCAACGTTAATCTGCCACTCATTTATCATATTTCAAGCTCAGATATACAAATCCGCTTTCCTTTGTCCGTTCGGATCATTGTGATTCCGCTTTATGGTCTCGATTCCTCTTTTCTAGTCCTTTGCTTATGGGCTGTTGTTTATTATTATTTTCCTATCTGGAAGTTAATCTCTCTGAAGCCAGAGTCCTTGCCGCTGCCTTGCTCCGTTCAGCATGAAGCGGGTGCTCTGTCAGGGCTTGATAAACCATTTGTCATTCAGGCGGCAGATAATGCGGCTGCACACATGCCCATTTTAAGCAGCATATACTAAAAGCACTGAGAATAAAAGTGTTAAAATACCACTGAAAGATTTATAAATATATGTGGATTTTTTTTTTTCTCCAAGAGAAAGACTGAAGGCAGGAGATGCTTTGCTGGGCCAGGCTTGAAGAGGTATTTAAAACTTACAGCTCCTTGTTCCAACAAGGGCTTCAGTGACCCTGGACTTCTGCAGAAATCTCCCTTTTGACTCCTTCAGTTGGACAACAATAATTAGAAAGACAAAATGAAAGCCAGGAACTTCAATTCTTTCTCAGCTTCCTTCTCCATACTGTAGGGTTAATACTTCTCTTTGTTGTCCACCCACCACTGGAGGTCGAGTTAGTGAATGGTTGGGAGGAGACAAGCATTAAGGACCAACCTTAACTACAACCATTTCTCCCTCTACGTCCTGGCAGCAGCAAGGGTGGCACTGGCAGCTCCCTGCAGTTTAAATAGAAACCTCCCTTTTACACAAATAATTTGGTGTTCTCTGCATTTTTTGGACATCACACTGTGTGTCATGTCACTGTCTGAGGAATTATTTTTACTTACACACCATCATATCTGCCATCTGATGTGGTCAGTATTTATATGTTAAATATCTCACAACCCAAGTGATATTTAAGAGACAGGAAGAGCTAATTGCTTTAACTCCTGCTGGGCAGGGGAATTACAGTTCCATTCTGAGATTTCTGAGGTGCCAAAAGAGGGAACTTTCTACAAAATTTGTGGAATACTTTCCTAGCAGCTTGGCCCAGGAGGAGCTGGAGAGAAACCATCCTCCCTTTCTACCTCGGTTGTCTGCAGCCGAGTGGGGAAACTAATGGACTTTTAAGATCATTTTAAGAAAATACAAACCAAACAAAATCACCTAACCCAAAGCAGAAGCAGTGTTTTAAACCAGAGTTTTGATGTGTTTTAAACCAGAGTTTTAACTTGAGTTCCCTCATCACTTTTTCACAGGCATGTTGGGATGGCTATGGGCAAACACAGCAAGAAACTAGGATACAGAAATACAAAACTTCATTTTCAGAGATTTCAGGAGATTTGTGGTAAACAGAGGCTGCTCAAGACCCTCAGGGAGGAAAAAAAATTTAAAAAATCAAAACAACTGTGTTCAGGTGTTATGAAGTTCTCCTTGATATTATCACCAACAGGCAGAAAGAAACCTTCCAAAAGCAGAGGCTGTGAGGAAAGTGCCTATGGGGTCTGGAAAACACAGAGAGACCAGGGCAAGCGCAGAGTAAGCAGGCATTTTATAACATCCACTTTAATTTCACCAGAAAAGAGTCTGGGACTTCATCAAAGCAAGATATGCAATATATTTGAGTCTTTTTTGTTTCTTTTTTTTCTTTTAATTTTTAATAAAGCCTAGCCTTTGCTTTTCCCTTTTTTACTTGTGACAATCAGAGAAAAAATTGACAAGGAGGTCCGAGAGTTTTTCTCTGTGTTTCTAACATTTTACCTGAGGGAGTAAAACTGCAAATGCCTGAAATGGGTTTTTCAGTTAATATATTAGAACCAGTATTAAAAAAAAAAAAAATTTGAAAATAAACAACCTCCCACCTGTATCACTGCCATGTAAATGTATGTGAACATTCAGATTCCAAAACCAAATTTGCCACGATTTCTTTTCTTTAGAAACTGGACTTTTACTATCTCAATACAAGCTATATTTATTCTGAAATTAGGGCCATCCATACAGAAACTTGCACAACTATAATTAAACTAATTTTTTTGAAGTCCAGTTTAATTACTTTGGTGACAATACTAGCATATCAGCTTTTAGTTTTATAACTAATTAAAAATGAAAAATTTACCTTTTAAAAAGGTCTTTCCTTGAAGTAATTTCCATTTACAGCAGACATCCATTTAGAGTTTCTAGTATGGGTTAGCTATCTGCTTCTGGCATGGAGAAAGACTAAAAATATCTGCTTTAAATGAAAACTAAACCATCCCTTACATGCCTTTTCATAAGCATTTTACTTTGTACCTGGAACATTCCCATATATTACAACATACATCAGGGGCACCCAGAGGTTTGGATGGCCACTCTGGTTGACATTTATATGAGACTGAAAGCTAAACAATAAAGCAAATGAAGAAGTAAATATACCCCACTTTACCCTCCTTGCAGGTTTTACCAGACAACTGGACTATAAAACTCAATCTGTTTAATTTTCTTTGAAATTTCAAGACAAATTCTAGTAATTTTTAGGAGTGTTTAAAGTACTATTTTTTTTTCCTAGTAAAAACTGTGTGACATTGTGGAAGAATAGGGTCAGATTTGGTTTGTGAAATCTGGATGCAGCTTTGGCTTTAACAAGTCTACTCTCTCTGTATCACACCAGTGCATCTCAAGGTTCCCTCCCCAAGTGCATTAAAAATGAGGCTCATGCTACCACTATGCTGTGTCAATTATGTGTATTTTGTCCAAATGCTGTGAAAGTGATACTGCTACTTCTGATCTGCTGAAGTGGTTTTTAGTTCCTACTCTTCAATGTAATCCTATGCTGATTTCTCAGTACTTGTGAAACCCAAGGTAGGGGAGAAAGGCTGGGGAACAGGTCTAATGTATGCACATCAATTTTTAAATAGTTTTTTTAATGTTCTCTGGGATGAAAGCGCATGCGGCTTGGCTCATTTACCAAAGTCACAACATCCCCCAAAGGCTCCTTCCCCCAGCTGTGTCACTGGGGCAGTCTCACTGGAAATCTCAAGCCTTATCAAGGTCAAGGGCTGCAAGGCAGCAGCCTGGTGATCTCTTCAAACGGCTGCCACAGGGATTATTTTCCAGACTGCTTGCCCTCCCCATTCCCCACTGTATCTGTGTGTGTATCTCAGCTCTCCATGCCCTTTTGGGTTGTTACCCCCTCTGTGCCCCTGGTGTGCTCACTCCCACCTTTGATCAGCCATGCCAGCCCTCATCACCTCAGCACAGCGCTCCAATGTCACTCACCTGTCCCACACTCCTGCAACATTCACAGAACAGCCTGTGCCAGGGCACAACCAACCAAAACCTCCCCCTCCTTTCACAATGCTTGGTGCCATACTCAGAAGATGTGCCCATTTGACACAGGGTGTGCTCCAGCTCCTGCTTACCCCTCGGAATAATTGCTTTGCTGTGCTCTAGCTCACATGCCACCCTTGGCCATGCCCAGCCCATCTTTCCTGCATTACAATTGGCACACGGGATACTTGGAGGGAGATTGAATGCTGGTTTTACTCCACATGCACACACCTTCTAATATAACAAACCCACGGTCTGGCTTGGGGGATTTTCTGTGGGATTAAGTAAAGAAAATACATAATCAACTGTATTTACTACTAATAAAAACAATGTTGAACAAGAGCAGGTGACACCTTCCTCTGACCTTTTTGCACCATGTTGTAACCTTCTTCTCTGGACACACCATCCAACTTGGCAGTTGGGAACTTTGGCAGCTCCAATTCCATCAGCAGCTGACTGACTACAGTGATCTCTGCTGCTCAGCTAGATGTTACTTTGTGCTGCTCCCTAGCATTACCTTTTATTATAGAATATGCTGAGTTGGAAGGGACCCACAAGGACCACAGAGCTCAACTCCTGGCCCTGCACAGGACACCCTGAGTCACACCATGTGCCTGAGAGCATTGTCCAAATGCTTCTGGAGCTCCCTCAGGCTTGGTGCTGTGATCACTGCCCTGGGCAGCTGTTCCAGAGCCCAGCCACCCTCTGAGTGAAAGGCTTTTTCCTGATATCCAACCTAAACCTCCCCTGATGCTGTGTCATGGCATTTCCTTGAGTCCTGCCTTATCCTACCTCAGGAGTCACTCACTGTCTATTGTGAGATGCATCTACAAAGTTTCCAGACTATGCTGGGATCTCCTGCCAAAGAAAGGAAACCAAGAGGAGCTGAAGAGCTGGGGACCACAGTGGCAGCCCAGTACCAAACTGCTGCACGCCACTCATCTAAGTAGACTGTTCCTGTCTTCAAAATAAAGTCAAAAATGAAAAAAAAAAGTGGAGCAGAAATTCATGAGTGAATGGAAGCTTGTCTGTCTCAGTACTACACTGTGGCAATCAAAACAAACTCAGATTTACTAAATAAATATAACATTGAGTTCTTATCTTTAAAATACTCTGGGGTGTGTACACACATTAAAAGTAAGTATGATTCTAGGGTAAGTACTGATTAGATGTTTCATTTCTGCATTTCATTCTGCTTGGAAAGTACACTGCTCTGCTCCAATTCTATTCATAAGTGGTTTCAGTTTCTGTCTTTCATCCAATGGCACAGCTCTACAGTCATTATTTTTTTAAATATTTAATGTAGCTGAAGTGCTATAATATGGAAGAGGTTTCCAAACTGAAACAACAATTGTAAATATTTTCCTAAAGGAAACTGGAGAAGAGCTTTCACTTGATCAGAGAAGGCATTTCTTTAGTATGTGGAAAAACTGCTAAGTCCTAACAAAATATCTTCCATTGGTTCAAATTTTCCCTTTTGCTAAAAAATTTGTTTTTAACGGTGAGTTGGAAAAGGGACTTTTAGTGATTAAAACCAAACTTGCAGGCCAAAATACTGAACATGGCTGTTTCAACACTCCAGCATAGACATCTATTTGTCTGCCTCCCCTGCTAAAGGAAAGAAGGCTCTGCTGGATTACCACAAAAGCATTGCTATGGAGTGAGAAAGGGGAAGTTTCTCCATTCACAGCTTAAAACTATTTGTGAAAAAGAGGTGGATCACTGCAATTCCTGATGCATTCAGCAGATGCTGTGAGAAAATTATACCAAAGATCACAGCATCTTTTGCAGGAACTGAACTCCCTAAGTCTGGACACTGAAAAGCTTGAAATGCTGCCACATCGCTGGAACGACCTTTGACACATGGCAATAGCAGTTAAATTCCAAATTCTTTATTTGACTAAGCCTTAAGGGTCACAGAGTCACATAGAACACAGAACTGCAGAGGCTGGGAGGCACCTCTGGAGAGAGTTCAGCCCTCCTGTGCCACAGAAGCCAGGTTATGTACAGCAGGTGTCCAAGGGCTATGTCCAGTCAGGCTCTGACCACCTCCAAGGACAGAGACTCAAGAATCACTCTGGGTAACCTGTTCCAGCATGACTCTCCTCATAGTAAAAGGCTTCTTCTGGGTTCAAATGGAATTTCTCAGATTTGTCAGTAATCTGGACCTGAAATTCAAATTCAAAGATGTCCTTTATGTTGAGAATGTAAGAACAGCTCAGATTGGCTGCACAGCTCTCCAACAGGAAGGGCTGATTCCATCGCCTAAACACAGGCATTTAGCACCACTTGTGACCCTCCAGGGTATACGAGACATCTTCACAGAGCCAGCAAGGCAAACATGACAACAGACCTACAGGAAACCCACATCCATATGGCATGGCAAGCTGGAGGCACCACAGGAGACCCTGAGGCATCTTAAATGGCACTGGATGCCTGTGTTGGGCCAACTGAATTGGGACACATGCATTCCAATTCAGAAACTACTCATTTATTTATTTCAAATGCTCTTATGCTTATACTATTCACAGGGTGACATTTTCAAGTTCCACTCCATGTCCACATGGCTACAAACCAAAATTCCTAGCTTTTACCAATGCATTTTTAGCACGAAGTCACAGGAATCCAGAAGAGTGAACAACAGCAACAAATACACAAAATATTGAGACTCAGTTTAGGCATCCTGAGCTGGGTCCTGCAACACATTCTGCCTGAACACGGTTATCACTACTATACTTGGCTTTAATCAGCTTTCTGCAGATTGCCTTTTGAGCAAGCACCATGAGTTACCAGCAGGCCTTGCAGCCCACACTGCCAGAATTTGTGCCTTGTGACTTTTTCATTCATTTCCTTCAGGACCAAACATCATGGAAACCTGTAACACGATTAGAGAGCTACACGCTGGGAAGTATTAGTTATAATACTCACAACCTTGCCTTCAAGTTCGTACATATCTCCACATTTAGATACCATAGGTCCGCATTTCTTTTTTTTCCCCCCTCTATTCTAAGTCAAATGAATCTCGGTGATGGAGTGGATAATAAGGATGTGTAAAAAAGCAGAGGTTGCACAGGAGGGATGAGAGGGCAGAAGAGGAAGGTGGACAGGTTGCAAACTGCAACACAGGAGCTGCAGGAACCTCTGAACCTTCCCTTGAGGAAATGCAATTCAGAATTACATGTTAAATAACACTGCAGAGCTTTGAGACATTTGAGTTTGATTCACGATGCTGGCTTCATATGGAAGGGCTATGCCTTCCTCTGTAAAACATACACTCAATGTACTGCTCCCAAATTATAATATTTACTTCTCAGTTGGATGAAGAAGCTTTTTTTTACTGTGCTCCTGCCTGGAGATATTTTTCCCTACTCCGCCCTGTGCGTTCTTTTTAATGTAAATATTACTTGAAATTATTGCAGTACAGATGAACAACCATTAATTAAAAGTGAGGAAGATTTATTGCATTAGGCAGTGCTGCTGTAACAGATCAAACAGCAGAAGGATATGAGGCACAATGTGCTGCCATTGAAAGCTTAATGCCTTTTAGATCACAGCCCCACAGTGTTTCATGGGTGTCAGGGTGGGCTTGCATCCCACCATGTCTGGGTTCCTTGCCTGCTTGCAGATAAACCTATAATATAAAACCACAGCTTGTGAAGAAGGGTCAGATAAAAACACAGTCTTACAAGACAGCTGCAAGAAAAAAATATCCAAGCTGATTCTGGAGCAATTTCCTGGCCTTGCGCTCACTCTTACACTCGGCCTTAGGAGGCTTTAGCAGACGATGGTTTCATTACCAGGGGTTTCTCAGCACTGTGATCCACCCTGTGCTGTGGAGAGCTAAGGAAGATTTGCTCTGAGCTCAAGTGACAGATGCTCCAAGACCAAAAGCACAGGGCTTCAGAGCTGTAGCCCCTGTGCTGCTGCTGTGCATTTGCAAATAGCTCTGGGTGCATGTAATGAGAACCTGGTTGGCACTCCTTTGTGAGGCTTTTTACTGTGCTGTTGCTGCAGAACTGCTGCAAGACCGACCAAGAGGTTTTAAGCAGCCCTGATGCCTGCAAACATAGAGAGTCATCTCTTTGCAAAATGCAGAGGGTACCTCACTGTGAGGAGTACTGTATCACCCCAGTGAGATCTGGGCATGAAACCTCAGGAACAATCATCAACCTCCACCTACAGCTACATCACAGAGGAGAAAACAAAAATCCCAAGATTAAGCATTTATTAATCAAACAGGAATTCAGATGATACAAGATTCCTGATTACATATCATGTACAGAAGCAGTAAGCCACATGGAAAAATCAATTTCTGAGATTAATAAAATGATCAATCCTGGTCATTAGCAGCTCTTAGATCTCTAAGACAGATACTGAACTGAGACCAAACATATTACACAAATGTTACCTATCAACCATAAAATGGGAACAACCTGTTGTTGATTCAGCTCAGATCTGGGGTTAATGATTTGGGGGTTAAAGAGCCATCAGTCTCACAATGAGTTCACTGAGCCAGCCTCTGACAGTTGTGTGCGTGGGGGGAAAAAAACACTACAAAAAGAAGTGGAAGATCTTTTCTACAGCTGATTTGTTATCTGCCCTTTTTTGCCTGACTAACACCAAGTGCCGAGAAGCCGAGACCTGTTCCCAACTTGTGTGCTCACATACTTACTGCGGTGACAACTCTGAGCCTCCTCTTCTGAGTGTAAGAAAATGTCTGCACATATGTGAGGCAAAGAGTTATTAATTCTTCACAGCTTCAGCTTCGCTATTTTAAAGCTCACACCAGCTTCAAGCTTGGGCATGCTGATGGGAAATGAGAGTTACATTTCTAATTATCTGCTTCCTCACCAAAATAAATAAAATTTACAGATTCAGGGCTATGTATGCACAAAAAAGATACTGCTATTAGAGACAGGAAGGCTGTGCTAGAACACCCCTAGGCAATCAAAACAATTCCTTTCTCAACCCTCTCTCCTCCTTCCAAAGACCTTCCCATTTATAGCCTGTCACTTACAGACACACTTCCAGCATTTAAAAATACTCCCGGTGTTTGTGGAGCCATTTTCCAGAACAAAACGTTATCATTCATCAGGAGCAGAGCTGTTTGCAGTGTGAACAATTCGCTTTCGTTAAGTACCATATGGCTGCCCGTAGGAAAATGCCAACATGTTTCAACTCTACAGCTGGGCCACGCTTCCTTTATTCATCGTGCAGATGGTTGTAATTGACACCACTACTAAAACAGGTCTCGAGCACTTCTGTAGGATCATTAGAGTAATTAGTTATTAAATACAGTTACCATTTTTAGAAGGAAGGTTTTAAGACTTGGCATGTAAAATGCAATATTTTGTTATAATGAAAGAGGCAGGCTAAATGTTACAGGGAGGGGTAAAGCTTATGTGATCCTTTTTAGTATTTCATCCGAGAGGCAGTGGCAATTGCTAGAGCAAAGTGAAGCACACAAAATTATTTGCTAAGGAAATCAGCTGAAACCAGGAGTATTCTTAAATAACCTCCTTGAACCACTGCATACTAAACTTCTGCAGAAAACAAGCCCAAAATTCCAGGGGGGTGAAGTGAAACACAAAATTTCAACACTGAACCCAACCTTTAATGACGCATGCAAAGTACAGAAAAGATGACTATTGATTCTGTACTCTTGATATTCTGATGCACATATTTTCAGGATTAAAATGTGTTTTTTAATGGAGTTGCAGGGTCAAATGAATACATATTATTATATAATAGGTCTGCAGAGTAGTAAGACAAGATTGGCTAAAGCTCCTTTCACTTGTAGACCAGCAAAAATCCCTTGTAATAGGAAACAAGGTTTGTTTCTGAATAAAGTAAAGCCTCACAATAAATCTCAGTGGGAAATGCTATCACTGGAGTCACAAAGTTACATCTCAGAACTCAAAACTTCAGCCAGGAAACATGCAGCCCTAAAGAGTAGAATTATACACGGCTTTTGAGTGCAGCTGGTCTTGAGAGACAAGAGGAGTCAGAACAAGCAGGCTAGGATAGCAAAACTGTTACTGGTAATTGCAGTAGCTTCTACTCCAACAAAAACTCAAGTTTTTCATTACAAACTGAGTACTGGGTGTTCCACACTCTATTTTAAACATTCATTGGAAGCATAAATCTGGTAAGGGCTTTCAGACATAACCCAGTATTTTCCTTCATGGCTGATGAAAATAATCTAGAATTGAGGGCCCCAACTGTACACTACAAAAGATTCTGAAAAAATAACATTGAGAGATCAAGTTGTAAACCTCCTCTAAATAGAATTAGGTTAGAAACCAGGAAACTTCTAACCACAAGACAGAAGAAGAGGGAAATAGCTTCCAAAAGCAGTTTTAAGCTGAAGAGTTTCACAAGGGAGCACAGTAAGTTCATGACATGGACCTTTCTCTTAGCCAGGACCTGGAGGCTCAGGAGCTCTTCTTGGGCTGCCTGTTTCCATGCATTCACTTTTCAAATTAGACTGAATTAAAGCACATTACATACAACCTTCAAAATGAGTATCAGAAAACCTTTATATAGCACAGCAGAGAGTAAAGTCATTTGCTAAGGAAAAATAAATGCTGTTAAAAAGTGAGGTTATTTATCTGAGGTGTTATTTGAGTGCTTGCTGCTGGATGGGGTTTTGCAGCTCTTCTTCAGACAAGCTGTTCAGCAGAGATTGTGAGCCCCACAGTGAGACTGATGGTAATTATCCTGGGAGCAGCAGCACTCACCCCAGCTATCCTGGCCAAATTTGGATCATAACCTCCTGCCCACCTGCATTCCTCACAGAGCTTCAACTAAAGGTGGGGTTCCAGCAGTGCCCACCCTGCACAGTCCCACAGGGTGGCTGGGTGCTGCTGCAGGGAATGTTGTGCTGCTCCTCTGTGGGAGCTCAGTGTCTGCCATGCTCCTGACCAAATGACTGCCACCTAAACAATTCACACTGTTGGTGCACATTTTTCTTTAAGTTATACATTTGCTTATTAAAAATTGCTAATTTTTTTGTGTCTCTGCATAAAAAGGACTTTAAAATGTAGATTTTCAGCTTTGCATATTAAACTTTTTTAGCAAGTCTCAATTCCCCAAGCAGAAAATTATGGCAGGATTTTTAGCATAAACACATATTTCTCTCATGCAGGAGCTGAATTGCCTGATGTCAGAAATATCAGTTCTGGGTATTCTACTATTTACTTGGAAGCTATTATGTGTTTTTCAAAGTTTCTAGCAACTTTCTATCAACTAGATCTCAAGAGTTTATATGGTTATGATAATCAATATTAAACAGAGCTATCATGGTAGGAGAATTCTAATATTCAAGCCACCCCTTCTTCTTTTAGAAGAGGCTGGGGAAATCAATACTCCATTGCTAAGAAGGGGTTATCATAAATTACCAACTGAGCATTAGATTTCTATGCAATGTTGCAGTTATGCAGTTGAATAAATCCTTCAGTATATAGGAAAAATATAAAGGATAAGTAAAGCCTGTACTGCTGTCTCTACTATAAAATACAGGAATTAAATCAAAAAGTACTCAGTAAATAAGATCTGAAAATGCACAGAACACTTGGCTTATAAAGAACAGGCTCAAGAAGCACGATGTTATCAAGAAGGAGGTTAACAAGGTTTTTGATCAACATCTCTAAACACAGGTCTTTAATTCATTGGAAGATTCAGTGGGAAGACAAAATCAAAATTAAAAGCAAGACACAAATAGTTAATACATATTAAATACCAGTTGGTTTCATGTAGTAATTAATCACTGAGAAAAAAAACATAAGGATGGTGTGGACTTTTAATCGCTCAGAATTTGTAAACCAGACAAGTTAATGTCCTAAAAGATCTGCTATAGCTCAGACAGAAATTAAGGGTTTGAGGCAGAGATTACCAGGAAAGTACATTAGACTTTCTAATCATTAGGATGTTGATTAGGTTTGTGCTTTGGGATTTGGATCAGGCCCTCAAAAATAGATTGAGAGGCATTTTGTTGTTATTGGGGTTTTGGGGTTGTTTTTTCCTTTTAGTCTTTATTATTCCTATTGGGAAGTTAATGTAGAAACTTAGTAAAATGGTGCTTTCAAATCTGATTTCCCATTTCCAGTTTGAATTTTATTCAGGATACATTTATATACATTTGTGCGCTGATAACATCCACAAGGTGCAAAAATAGCTGAGATAAAGACATCAAACATGCCAGAGTGTAAGCTGAAATTTGAATGATTTATTCCAGGATGGAGATCCACCAGCAGTGACTGGACATAGTGAGCTGAGAACCCTTCCAAGCCTGGCATTCCCAGGCCTTACAGCCTGAAAACTTCACGGAGAACTTCCAACATCTCTATGCTTTCTTAAAATTATGTTTAATCTGAGATACAAAGCAGTGAAGCATATTCACCTCTGCATCTTCAGGTTGCTGAGGTATAACTGACAATTTGACTACCTGCAAAATGTTTCTTAGGCCATGGAAAGGAAATTAGAAGGGGAACGAAAAAGATCATGTCTCATCTGAGCAAATTAGTATAGGAAATAACAGGGAAAGGGCCTAGATTTAGACCCTTGTTACCTGAACATTCAAGGCTTACTATTCTGACATTAATTCCAAATTTGAGGTCCAACTGACCCCAAAACAATGTAACTTTTTAACTGATTATAGTGTGAACACAGCTTGAAATCAGCATGGAACTTGAAGTGTTAACATAAAAGAAAGCCAACTTAAAAAAAAATAAATAGTACCATTATGGCCCCTTTATAATGTCAGAAGGAAGTTGTTAAGCTGTCATTCCACAGATGTTCATCCACACATATACAAGAACACAAACAATTCTCATGGGATCCCTAACTTCATGTGTGGCATACATAAACGTTAAAACTCTTCCATCATCACACATTTCCCCTTCCTCCTGCTGCGATAACAACATGGGGAATAAAAGCACACCACTTCCAAAAAAAGGATTAATCGAGCTCAGAATACATGGACCAGCCCAAGAAGGAGCTAATGAAAAAGCACAGCCAACCTGGAAATGCACAAGAAAAACTACACAGAAATTACAGAGGGAAAAAAATACTGGCTTATACGGGTACAGCAATTATTCTAAACTACTACAGGTCTGCATATTCACATCTGTTCTGATGGATGTTTCTTTGTCTTTAAAAAAGAGAATAGCAAGAATTTTACTATATAATTATCTTTTTTCCCTTCAATAAAAGTTGGTTTGTTTTTTTTTAATTGCAGGTAAAATGACAAAACTCTGCCATTTAGGCAAAACAGTTTAGAATTAATTTCCTGGTTTAAAACACTAACAAACAGTAATAGGCTTCTCTACAAAACCTTCTGAACATCAACATCTTTTTGTCCTTGTTGGTGATACCACAAAGATCATGAGAAAGATCATGAGAGAAACAGAATGCTTCTCATTTTAGTCAGGACACAAGTAGTAAAATTTGGGAGAATTTCTCATCATGAGAGTTTGGAAGCAGTTTGGGGTTTTTGGGGTGTTTTTTTTTTTTTACTTTTTAATGTAGGAAATTAATGAGGAAAGTTGGAAATTGTATCTTCAAATTCGACTATTTCATCAAGTTGTGGCTGCTCAATGAGAGCAGACTGCAAGGCTAAGTCCTCAAATGACTTCAGCTACCCTGTCATAAAAATTATTATTTCTAGATAACAAAAGACGCTCTCATCAGTGAAAGAGAAAAGCTGTAGCTGGAAAAATATCCCCGTAGGAAGATTTCAGTTGACCAGAAAACAAGATGTGTATTTTGCTGAAGAAAAATCCCCATTGCCTATGATCAAAAAGCAGCTGAACCCCAAACCCGATGGCTTCTTTCGTTTACATATTCCCAGTATTCTGCTGCCTGTCATTTTGAGCCAGTACAAATTTTGCCTCTCCTTAGGTGTTTATTAACTTCATATCCTGTAGCAGTTGGGACTGTATGAATAACAGGGTTTGGACACAAAATTGGTGGCTAACCAAAATAAAACATAAAGCACAAAGCAAAAGAATGCTTTGTTTATTAAAAAGAAAATGTTTGGTTTGGCTCAGTTTTAGTAAAAATGGAGATGGCTCCTGTAAAACTCCCCCTTTTGGGTGGGTCCTTCCCAGATTTCTGCTTTGGAAGCATCTCTGCTGTGTGCAAAGGTGGGGGGACAGACAACAGCAACACCAGTGGCCCTAATCCTGAGGCTGAGAAGTCTCTCATTCGCTCCAACTCCATAAATGCAGAAACACTGCATGGAAACCAGAACAGCTTTACTGGCAGAGACTGACAGAGGCTGTCTGGAGCTCTGTGAGAGGTGTGAGATCTCCCTTCACATCCCGTCACGGACCCACAGAGAGCAACCACCACCGTCTGGCTCTTCGGGGTTTTTTATGAATGGCACTAAACTGTCCTTTTATCAGAGATTTTGGTCAGCCCAGCGCTGTCAGCAGTATCAACACTGCCTGACAGAGGTGTGAGGGCAGCAGCCTGGTTAACCCTAGCAGGCATCTCAGCCCTGCACAGCCACTGCCCCCCGTGGGGTAGGGGAGAGGTCAGAAAGGTAAAAGTGAGAAAACTCGGGTTGAGATAAAGACAGGAAAAGCAAAACCCATTCACACAAGCAAAGCAAAACAAGGAATTAATTCACCCCTTCCCATGGGCAGGCAGGTGTTCAGCCATCCCCAGGAGATCAGGGCCCTTTCACGTGTAACAGTGACTTGGCAAGACAAATCCCATCACTCAGAACATCCCCTGCTCCTCCTTCTCCCCCTCGGCATGCTGAGCACGACACTCCATGGTCTGGGAATACCCTGGGGTCAGTTGGGGTGAGCTGTCCCAGCTGTGTCCTGTCCCAGCTCCTTGTCCACCCCCAGCCTCCTCGCTGTGGGGTGAGGCACAGGAATGGCTCTGACTCTGGGGAAGCCCTGCCCAGCAATAATGGAAACATCCCTGTGTTATCAGCACTGTTTTCAGCGCAAACATAACACAGCCCCATACCAGCTATTCTGAAGAATATTAACTCTATCCCAGCACAAACCAGCACAGCCAGCTAAGGAGTATTGCCCTGCTCTGCAGCATCAAAGTCAAATTTATAGCCTCCCTCCTCTCAGCAAGAGCATAGAGCTGTGAGCTCAGCATACCCTCACAGCAGGTGGGAAAGCTGAACATCCAACCAGCCCAAAATCTCTAACAACAGCTAATAAGGCCTTGAGAAACTCTGATGTGAGGATGGTGATGTTGTCCAAGCTTTTATCAAAGGGCAGGTAATAGTCTTGTTGACTGAGATGCTCACAACACAAAGGGAGCAGGTGAATTTTACTTGCTGAGACTACAAAGGAGAAAAATCTTTCCTAGTGGCTCATAAGGCTGAACAAGGCTTCAGCAAAAACAATGGGTTTTTTAATGTCGCATAATAAAATAAAAAATCTGTTGTTCCATGTCAAACTTGCAAAAGTAGGGGGGAAAAAATGCTGGAAAAGGAGATTAGAAACTGCAGTCCTGATGTAATATTGCCTAAAGCTATTTGGAAGTTACAATTGTAACTAATCAATGAATGCAAACAACCTTCTCCTTAATAAGAATTACAAGCTCAGGAGAGCCAAAAATAATGTTCAGATATTTTATATCTGAGTTTTCACTTTAAAATGCCATTACCAAAAGTCAGTACCATACAGACCAGAGAAAAATCTTCACACAGTCTAACAACTTGATGAGCCTTTTAACAAATGACCAAGTCTACTGTTCACTAGAAATTAAATCTTCCTTTTAATGTTTGCCTTTTCTTGAAGTGGTAGAGATGAGACTGAAAAGAACAACTGGGGGGGAGCGGGAAGCAAAGCATCAATTTCTGGGAAAGATGAGGAAGAGAAAAACTACTGGATAGTCCCCTGCTTTTAATTCACATTAAAGTATTTATAGACAGCAAGGGCCACTGGTAGTCTCACTAGTAAACAACAGCAGGTGGTTGAAACTGTACATCTACAATTTCATTCATTTTATTGACGATGAATAAATTCAGTGAATCAATGCCAATGTAATACAGTGTCTGCACAGAAATATGAAAAAAAAGAGTTTACAAAAAACAACTCTCAGGAATTACAACAGGAAAATGCCATTATGATCATATCTGAGTCCATCTGTACCACCTGGATTTAACTCCCTCTATATTTAAAGCCTTTCTGGTGGAGTTTTCTGCCTTTGCAGCTGGTTTGGTTTTTTGGGTTCTGTTGTTTTGGTTTGGTTGTTTTTAAGCAATCACAACAATATATGTATTTCTGCCTGTATTTTTTTTTGGTACAAGGATTAAACCCCCAGTGTTGCTGGCTGTTCCCTCCCTGCTTACTCACTGCTATGTCCTCATGACCTCCCCATCTCCCTCACACCCGAATTAGCAGCACCACGTTATCTGATAGGGAATCTCATGTTTCACTATTTAATAGGTTTGTGCTCATTATCCACTACAGCCACTAGCAGCCACGGTGCAAGTCCCTTCTGGAAGCACTCAGCCTCTCAACAGTGAATAAAAACCCTGCACATCTGAAGCACCAATATGTGAGTAAGCAAGTAGTGCAAGTGGTGGCTGCCATCACAGCCATCATAGCTAAAGCATGTGAAGATGGTGGTTCAACAAATATAGAATGCCTTACTCTGCAAATATAGGATGACGATGCTCTGGAGGTTTCTGAAAATGATCTGAAGCTTAAAGCACTTGTTCTGAGCTGCAGGAGAAAAAAAAACACTGAAGAGCGCCACTCCAGTGTTATTTTCTTGGTAGAGTTAGGGTTTTTTAATATTTATGTCTGTGTGTATGACACAAGTAAAACTAGAAGTAAATAAAAGTAGCTATTTACAGAGCCTAAAGTGGCTATTAAAAAGCAAGGCTCCTTTGTGTGGCTGTATCACTATATCTGTGAGAAGGAGACTCTGGAGTGGGTCTGACCAGCAGTCAGATCCCTCCTCAGCTCAGGGAAATCTGATTCAGAAGTTCAGGCAAGATTATGGATCTCGTCTGTCCATAACAGAAGATTTTGCTCTGGAAGCAGCAAAATCCTTCATGGCAGGACACCATCCACCTGGAAGATGTTGAGCAAATGGATACTTCTCTTCCCCATGAAAGAAAAAGGTGCTTCAGTGTTATGTGAATAAACAGTATGAAAGTAAAGGTCAGGTTTGGAGTTTTAAGCTGTGAAGTCTTCCAGAGCACTGAAAAGGTTTCCTGGGACACCCAGAACAAACCATCTCATGCCCATCCCATCCCACTGGCTGCCAGCTGGGGTTAACCACGTGAGGTCTGGCACCAGGAGAAACTCACAAGGAACTGGCACAGCTGCATATCCCCAGAGCTCTCACCTCTCTGCACTACTGCCCACTAGGGAGAGGAGCAACCATGCCCTATCTCACTTCTGTACACACCAGCTTCTAGAAGAGTCTGGCATCATCCTCTCATGAAAGCCACCACTGGAATGTGGCTTTTTTTTTGTTTGTTTGTTTTTATCCTGCCCTTCCCAGAGCTAATACTTAAGAGACGGGAAAGCAAGGTTTGCCTGCTCACAAACCCGACACTGCTCTACGCAGTGAGTGGGCACAGATATACTGGCTTTACACAGCTGGGGCAGAGCAGGGGCTACATCTGTTGGCTCTGCACAGTTCAAGCCATGCCTTTAACTTCTCTCTTGTGTAAATCTGGCAGTGAGAGCAGGTAGGGAAAAGCAGCAGCTCTGCTGAGCTCGCTGTGGCTGTGGCCCAGCAATCCTGCCTTGCACCACAAGGTGCAGTGACAGTGAGAACACTTTGACAAGGATGGAAACTAGTTTGGCTTGCACCAAGCAAACACCAGGCTTTCCCCTCATTCCTGTGCAGCAAGAGCCCTGTAAAAGCAGGCTCTGGGCACAGGCAAGCGGCAGGGAGCTTCAGGGCTGCACAGCTGTGCTGCAGCCATATGGCCGCGGGTCCCCAGCACAGAGCAGGCTGCAGGACCTGAGGGCACAGGGAGAATCAGTGTGTCACTGCAATTAGTCCCCAGCTCCCAGGATTTCAGGCAACTGGAACTCTCTGTGCCTGGCGTTTCTGAGCTGCTCCTGAGCTGGCTCGAGGTCAGAAAGCTTCTTGGCTTGCAGCAACCAGCACAGACCAAGCACCAGCTCTGCACCACACCCATAGCAGTGACCTCCCAAAGCATCAAATTGAGGGACCAAGGGAAAAAAGAAACAAAAAACAAAACAAAAAAACCCACTCTTGGGTAGCCAGGTATGAGTACTGAAATACAGCCAGTACTGAGAAATCATTATGTGGCCCAAATATTGCAGCAGCTACTTTTTGAAAGCATAAATTAAAGAAATGGATAGGATTCTCAGTCCTTTCTTGCTCCCTTTTCTCTGTTCAAAAAGAAGCCCTGGGTCAGTGACCAGCACCGGCCACACAGAAACCCTAAATGCAGGGCATCAGGCTGCTCACAGAAAATGTACAGACATATTTTTAAGAGAACAGCACCATTTTTTTTCATCAAACAGACCTGCTGAAGACCCAGATTTGCTGCACATTTTCCACTAGATCAGGATGCTCAAAGCTCCATCCAGCCTGTCCATGCACATTTTCCTTACAGCAAATGGCACTGTCCTGGATCTGACACAGCCTCAGGGTTCAGACATGCACAATGATGGAACTGTAAATATGATCAACACAATCTGTGATAAGGGTTAATCAATGTAAAAAGGTGTCAATTGCAAGACTTTTTCTATCTTTTTCTCAAAGAAGCAAAATTCCAATGCAAATCCCCATTTCTGGGCTTTTCACACACATTATTGGTTGCACCCATGAGCTACAGCTTCCTCTGGACTGTGGTTAAATAGCTGGTGTCACCACGTGTCCCCAGCAGACACCCACTATCAGGGTCCTTGTTCTTGTGCATGGAAAACAAGGCACATGATGGTGAACACAGCGTCAAGCCAGTTCCACAGCAGGCACTGTATGCAAGAGCTAGGAAATGCTGCTAAATCCAAGAAAATAGTGCCCAGGACAGCTCACTGTCATGTCATTTCAGTCATGTGTCTGTTGGCAGCAGACTGGGGACTGTCAGTCAGACCAACCCTGACAGTGGAACTGTTTGCCTAGTATCCACAGCTTCTGGTGAAAAGCTATGTCCTGTAACTCGAACGACAACCCTTTCACTTGGAAAAAAAATTCAGGCATTTTCTATTTTATACAAAATTCTGCCATATGCACATTACTTATTTATTGGTTTATTTATTTAGAAGGTATAGTATGTAGCTGGAAACTCTATGACCTGTGTTCCCCTGCTAGAGAAACACCTATCACAGTCTCCCTTGTGCTGTTCCTGGCTAAGCTGAAAGGCTGTAATTCACCCCTACTTTTGTTGACCTTTCCTGCCACTTTCCTGGCTCTGATATTTTCCTCTCCCTTTCTCGCTTCCCTTTCCAGGGCTGCCTTTTCAGCATCTTCTCAAAGAGAGAAGATAAACAGGGGAGGCTCTTCAGAGCCAGAATCTAGGGTGACTAGAGGGGACCAAGAGCAAATCACAGGCAGCCAGCACAGCTCATGCACGGGCTCACAGGCTCAGTGTTTCCAAATGATTAGAGAGGGGATGTCTGTAGCCACAGCAATGGGGTATGGGATAGCTCATGCATATGCAGCTCCCAGTCTGTGTGCACAGGAGCCAGGTGTGTGCTTCAAACCACACTAAGAAGGACTTCATCTCAAGGACTCTCATTTTTTATTTCCCACTGTGCCTAACCCCAGCAGGGTGAGTGCTGACTTCTCATGTTTACAAGGAAAAAGAGACAACAGAAATACAAATGGCCACTTGTGGGATTCTTCAAAGCTACCAGAATCTGCTTTTATATGGAAAACACAAAAAAAGGATGACAGGTTGTAAGAGGACAGTAAGTGGAAGGTAGCAAAATCAGGAAAATGGAAAGAAAAGGTAAAAAACCAAAGTCAGGAAAATGTGGTAGAGAGCAAAACATGAACTGCAGCTGGGTAGAATACTCCATGAATCTGTCAGAGCAAGAATCTGAGAGAAGTTACTGGAAATCACTGAAAGTGCAGGGCTGCATGTGATGAAAAAGTAAAACTGTTGTTAAAAGTAGCTACTAAGAACATGAAAAGCAGGAAATCAGTGGGAGACCTGTGGTTTGTGCCTCATGGCTTCACAGCAACAGGGTAGCAGGGGAGGAAAACCAGGAAAATCCCACTTAGGAATGACTGTGAAGGGAAGTTATAATAAGCAAAAAGGAGAAAAAGAGCCTTGGATGGTTAAAGTCACAGAATATGCAGGAAGGAAACCTACATCATGGATCAGAGAAGGAGATCAGAAAAGAAAGTGTGCTAAAGCACCAAGGGGCAAGAAGATGCCAGTTTCAAAGAAGAGAAACAGTTTGAAGGTCAGGTCAAGGTCAAAGGACAAATCCAGGAAAAAAAAAAGGCAAAAAAACCAAAAAAACAACAGGAAAGAAATGGCATACAAAAATCAGCAGAAGCCATGAGGCTAAGTGCTGCCAATGGACAAAGAAAATAAGAAGGAAGAGGAACCAAGCATAGTGCTGAGGAGAAGGAGAAACGGGATGCGGAAGCAAGCGGCAGTAGGAGCTGCTGAAACAGAGCAAGAGCAGAGAGACAGATTCTCACCAGCATCTGCAGGCAGCACAAACCTCAACTTCTTATGCTGGAGAAACATTTCACTGTTCCAGAAGAGAGAATTTCTTCTGGTACCTGATATCATTTCTTCCCTTTCTGAATACAGAATAGATGCACTTTTAAATAGGATTTAAACCTGGCAGCAGCAAGTGTTAATATTTATATAACTAAGTGGCCTTTAAGCCAATGGAAAAACTATACACCGAAAAATGTGTGATTATCTGATATTTGATAAAGGTATTAGAGGTTACCAAGTTTTTAAAATGACTTTATGTCATTAAGTAATGATTCTTTCAAAAGCAATGAGGAGCAGGCATTAGCTGAGGGCAGTAATTAGAAAGGCCCTCCTTAAAGGTGTGAAAAAAATCCCAAGGTCCACCTTGCAGGACTGGCCGTGGTACTCACAGACCAAGCAGCTCCAGGGGCAGCTGGCAAGTGCCCAGCAAAACCCAGCCAGGCTCCTTGGAAGCTGGACAAGCATCAAGCCTGCTGTTAGTCCTCCTACAACACTGCATTGCCCCAAATGCCTGCTGTACTGTCCAACCTTGGGGATCTGGATGTAGAGTAAATTGCTACTGCAGCAATATGAGCTTGCATGTCTGTGGGAACGAGGAAAATATCAGTCTTCCTTAGCTTCTAGGAAAACAAAAAAGCTAAATCCAGCAAAGGAAAAGGAAGAATGAGGATGTAGATAGAACAATGAGAAAAATCTCACCATAAAAGCTTTTCTGTTTCACTTAAGATTATTTTTTAAAAATTTCTTAATAATAGATACAACTTAGATGAAAAAGCTCTCAACTTGCCTTGGGATATCCCTCTTCATCTTCTGCATAAACTCAAGCCCATCCATGCATACGCTCACCAAGATGTTTTGCAGGAGGAGATGTGTGAAGAGCTTTGCCTGGAGGGACCAGGTCTTCAGCTCCAAGCCAGATCCCCTGGCTCTGGCGTTGTGTTTCCCTGTCACAGCGCTCTGCTCTGCTAGCAGCTGAGTATAATGCACTGAAATCCTAATCTCTAAAGCACTGTGTGCCAGGGCTTCAGAGATCAGCATTTCAGTCAGTTTTACTTTGCTGCTGCCATTGCACACAAGAGAGTGACACAGCGGGGGAAAAGCAACACAATGTGCAGTGATGGAGAGGCACGCTCGGCTGGGAGGGGCGGGGGCAAGAGCACGGTAATGCAATACAAAGGCATAGGAAAATAAAAGAAAGAAATGGGGGGAAATAGGACTATTGTGCATGAACAGGAACCTTAGGCCCTCTTTTTCCCAGCAGCCCTAACAGCAGGATGTCTTCAGCCTCAATAAATCCAACGTTTTCTGAGCAAAGCCTTGAATGACCTGAAGGGTTTTTTCCTATCTCTTTCCTTGAAAATGGAAAGATTAGGAAATCTCTGCTACAACCCGTCTGTGCATGTGAGTATCTGTGAATATTTTAAGATTACTCCCTCCTGCCTCTACCATGTGCTCTAAAATTAAAAACAAAATGATACTGCAGAAGCTGGAAGAGCTGAAATCTGACCCAGGTACTATCAGGGTGCAGGCTATTCTGTCACCCAGACCTAGTCTGGCACAGTGCACACAGGGACACAAATACTCGACTGACCAAGCAAAACACTTCCAACTTCAAGGCACAATGGCCACAGCTAAGGGAAAAAAGCAACACCTCAAAGTAATAAATTCTATAACCAAACACTAAAATAGTCAGGAGAATCAAAAATAACTGGGCAATAATTTTATTATCACAGAGTTCATGGCATGTTAACTATTGAAACCTGCTTGGGGCAAAGCCTCATTTCCGTCAATCAGAAGAGCAGTGTAATTTAAGAAAGTCTTTCATGCTATCAACTTTGACAGCATCTTAATGTCTTTGCTAAACCAGCATGGCCAATCCATGCCACCAAAATCTACTTCACGGTACCTATGTCAGGCTGGAGTACCGTTACATGGGATTAGTGCAACACACTGATAATGCTCTTTGGAATAAAAGCTGATTGAACTTTGTCCCTTAAGAGTGTTTAGACAGTCTAGTGGTCTGCTAACCCACATGGGCTTGTCCATGGTTCCTCCACTACAAACAGGCAGAGAGCATCTCTGAGCCTCTTCTGCAAACCCCTCCTCATCCTTACTTATCTGTCACGCATGTTAGAAAATGCTCATCATCCTCACTCCAGAAGCTGTTTTAGTCACTGATTTGGAAGTTGCTGTGTAAATTCTGTATCAGTTGATGTCCCTTTTGTAATCCTGCAGAAGGATATTACCTTTTATATTAGAGTGTTCTGACAGATATGCTCTTGCAGATTTAGTGTCTGTGGTTTAAAACATTATTGCTCTGGCCTTCTGCAAAGGTTACTGTTCTCAGATCAACAGTAGCCACACGGGATGTGTGTCTCTCCTCCAGCACTCACAGCAACTTCTGGCAAAGGTGGATTTGAAATAACCTATCAAGTACGGAAAAACAGCACAGAGATACCCGAAAGCAGCTGCTGCAAGTGTGAGAATTGTTATAGAGAGGCATGGTGAGAACATCTGAAAACTTCTACAGCAAGGTGCATCAAAAAACAGCTGCCAAGTCTGAAGTCAAAATTCCTAGGGGAAAGGTATTTTATGAAGTTCCTACATCTCCCCAACTCACTACTGTCTTGTTCCTATCCTTGTATACCATTGTGTCATCCCTCAGTCTGAGCTGCAGCAACCACCTGTGGGTCATCCTGCAAAGTGGTGAACTAAAGCAAGTAGGAAAAAAACCCCAGCACCCCTCCCATCCTCCCTATGCTGAAGAATTATTTTTAGCCCAGACCAGCTGATAATCTGTTTCACGGCATGTCTCAAACTCCAGCATCAGCACCACTGAACAGGCAGCCTGAAAAGGCTGCAGGGAAGAAAATACCCAGAAAAAGGGTGAAGTCTTTAAACCAGTGCTGCTCCTGGGGCTTTCAGACTGCAAAGTCAGGGTACTTCACTGGTACCTCTAAACTGCCAAATAATCCATAATCCAATAACAATCTAAGCAATCCAATCCAGAACTCCCAAATTTCCTCAGCCTCTGGTGCTTTTCATTCCATGTAAATGTTTTTGAGATCAAGACTACAACCAGTGGTGGAGACAGTAAGCCCAGACTGGGATGACTTTATAGGGAAAGAATTAGCCAGCAGTCTAACACTCCTGGAGATGGATTTACATCTGAAGGCGTCTCACACATGGTATAAATGTCACTCCTTCCTTGCTACCCCCATTCCTCCCAAAGTCACTGGAAAACAAAAAACCCACAAAAAAAATTGGAGAGAGGAAGCTAAAAGTGGAATCAAACCAAACCAAAAGTAAATAAAAATGTTTTACCTGGCTCCCCTGGGCACGCAACAGCAGGCCTGGCAATAATGAGAGTGAGGAATGAAATTTTAAAATGAATGCAAGAGGGAGAAACTGCAGAGAAAATTGAGACAGAGTTTCAGTGTTATTTATCCCAGACAAAGCATACATGCTCAGCTCTGAGCAATCCATGGCACAGGAACAGCTCCAGGATGGAACTCCAACACAACTAATCTTCCTTTTCTATTCCCTTCTGTGCTTTTGAGAAGGAAAGAGGAGAGAAAGCAATTTAGTGTAGTGATGCAACTTGTTTACTTCTCTGTACCTGCTCAGCTGTGTTGCCTGAAATATACTCTGGGAGGTGCAAAGGGAAGAAAAGAGAAAGGGAAGGAAGGAGAGAGGGAATTACAGGAGTAGAAAGAAGAACAAACTGTAGGACAGGCCTCCAATTCTGCCACTGCCCAGCAGTCCATGCAAGCAGCATCCATATGGCCACCAGCATGCCAGCAGAATTACATGGGTTAGTTATCCAAGCCTTGCTGTGCTTGAACCGTTTAAGCTCTGGCTCATTTGGACGTGATGGAAATGCCCAGGCGAGCTCAGAGGGCAGCTCCGGTGGGACTGGCCTGATCTGCCACCCCTCCACCCTGGGCTCCTCCTGCTGGGACACACTCAGGCCCTGGGAATTCAGCTCAGGGAGCACAGGGGCATCCTCAGCCTTTGCCATGGGGAACACAGAGGGGGCTGTAGGTCACTTCTGCTCCCTGTCGGGTCCCAGTTCCGCAGAGGCAAGAAGGATATGCAGAATATGGATACCGGGGATGTTTATTAGCAAACATTCTGTCATTTCTCTGTCATTTCTCCCATCGTTCTCTAAGGCTTTTGGCTTCTCCCTAATAAAAACTAAATGTTATTAGAAAGGCAGAGGTGGTCTCTTAGGTGAAGAAAACAATAAAACCTACCAAATCACCAACTTCTGATCACTTTGGAAGCCCCTCATTAGACCTGATATACTAACATTTACATGACAGAACCCTTTTTATTAGAGGCAAACCATTCTTAAAATGTATTAACAACCTACATACCCAATGAGTCTTTGTAGTTTGCCTAACACTTCAGAATGTGTTAAAATCACATAAAAAGTTAAAGTAGCCTAACATTCAGGAAATAAGAGTCCTTTAAAGGTTTAATTCAACCACTAATGGATTTTTTCCCAAGTTAGAAAACATTTATATATTGCTGATTTACTGCAGGTGTGGTAACTGAATTTGGCTTTACATACACCAGCTGCAAGCAAATCAAGGAAAAGGCTTCATAAATCAGTTTAAGGCACTGTAGGCTTCAGGGTGCTTGGACTGGGACAGAATTTCCCCACACAAGCACACAAAACAAATGGGAGTTTATAATTTCCTCTGTCATAGCTCATAACTTCTAAAGGTTAGAAATCAAAGCACCACACAGAGTAATTTTATACAACTGAATGGGATGGACATAAGGCATCCCAGAAGATGATTTATATCATCCCCTCCTCACACAACAAAAGAATGAAAAATGCAATGGTGACAAAGGCATTGCCTAATCATGTTACTTGATAAATACCTTCTCTTGAAATTTCTCTGGACACATCAAGATTTTTAACTTTCTCTTTGCTTTATAGACTGTTCTCCAGCAACTACTCCACCTTTTTAATTGCATCTTCCAATGCACACTATATTTTGCAGGGTTTTTTTTTTTTAACAAGTTACACTGGCTCAGAGTCAGATATTGTAAGATAAAAAGCCACAGTGACTTTATCCAAGAAATATGAGGTGGCAGAGATCCAGTACGCCCAGCACCCAAGGTGAAAGAACAGCATGGAAAAAAGATTCACAAATTAATTGTCAATTGCGGAAGACTGCCGGAGTGAACACTAGATACATGCATGGGATAATTTAGTCAGGCACCTGCACAACTGAGCTGTGGATAGTGCTGAAGCAATTACTCAATTTTTTAAAAGAATGAGATATCATCATCAGAAAATGACATAAAGGAAAAGGAGCAAGTTTATTTTTTTTCCAAACACATAAAATCAGTGCAGTTAAGCATCAAGGACCCAAGCGGATGATGGTCCTCTGGAAGAAGGGGAGGTCAGAGTACCTGACTGAAGGAAGCTGCCTGTAAGAAGTGAAATTAATTGCTTATATAGTTTTTCCATAGCATGCAGGCAAGCCAGAAGATGTTGTACACACAGCTCCAATATGGGCATCCTGTGGCAGCAGGTGGAGAGCACTAAAGTCTCATTTCCCATACTGCGTCACAGGGAAGTCACCAGGTGGTGAGGGCTTCCACCTCCTCTGCCACAGGTGAGGCTCTGACAACGAGCCTGGGTGTGCTCCACAGCCGTGTCACTCCTGCACAAACTTCAGATCCTTCATGAGCAAACGTAAGTGAACCATTTCTTGGCCTCAGGGATGACACAGAATCTGATTCACTTCTGGATCTGTGTTCTTCACACAGCTCCTTGGTCCTAGCTCCCACTGGCACGGCACAGGAATGGAGGAAGAACTAGAGAGATTAGAGGCAGGAGAGCAGCTGCACCCCTGGCTCTTTGAATACAGGGAAAATAGCTTTTGCCCAATGCATGGGGAGTGGTATCAAGTTAGCAAGCCAAGAACAGAAGGACTACATCAAAAAGGAAACAGGAACAAGAACTTCCCCTTTCAAAGTAAAACAGTCTTGCTTTTTTAGAGCAAAATCTTTGCCTAAAAAGCTCTCACAAACACCTCATGGGAGGTTTAGACCATTTTCAAGGGCTGAAAGAAAAACAGTCCTGGAGTTAGAGTGGTAACCTGGATGTGAGGAGACCCACTTCAGTTCTTTGCTCTGTCAAGCGTTCTTGCATGACCTTAGGCGAAAACACTGAAACTGTAGTTAGCAGATACCTTGGCTTCAAAGGCAAAGTCATCCTAAGAAGTTCTTGCCTGCCCCCGCCTGTCATTTGCTCCCTCCACACTCGTGCTGCCCCAAGAGCCTACAGGCACTATCCTGTAAACCAAATTACTGAAGGGGATGATGTTAAAAGCAAGTTTTGGTTGTCATTTACAGGCAGAAGGGTAATTTTGCATTGGACTGATTAAAGGATCCACAATCAATAAACTGGAGCAGCTGAAGAGGTGAAGCTGGGGAAGCCCATCCATGATGGCACAAGGGCTGGAATAAGCAGGAGGAAGGCAAAGACAAGGTGCTGTCCAAGACCGGTGAAAGAACCTCCTCAGCACTGCCAGATGCGTTTGGACAGCGTCAGCCACTGGTGCTTGTGATGAATGTGGCTCCCTCTCTCCAGCTGCCTCTCCAGCCCTCTTGGCAGGGATGGCTGCCCTCCTGGCAAGGGCAGCAGAAGGAAAGATCCGTCAACATTTCACCTGCTGCTGTCTGGAGGAAGAAACAGCCAGGAATTTGCTGAAACCAGCACCAGCACTGGATGCAATGCACTGTTTAACCTCCTCCCTAAGCCCTGGATTCCCAGGCATCACCTACCTGGGGATGGAAACACCCTTCACGTGCCCAGGCTGTTAGAGGGGATAAATAGAGTCAAGGTGCTGAGACACCCCAGGTAAATGAGGGTCATGGGGATACCAACAACAGAAAGCAGCAGCCAGGCTCGTTTTGATAAGCTCCCATTTTAAAAGCTGACATGCAAATCTCTACTTACCCTACATAATATGAACATTCTTTTACAAACCCAGCTCCTGATTAACTCAGTACATCACTTGCCAGCGCTCTCTGAATGAGCCTGTGAGCCCAATTAGCAGCAGATGCAGCACTAACACTCCTCACCTGCTGTGCTTACCAGTCTTCAGATCAGGAAGGGAAGGGAATATATCAAAGACTTGCAAAGGGAAGGAAGCTTAGAAAAGGCTCAGAAAGGATGAGGGAAATAGATGTCTGCAACAGTTCCTCAGGCAAGGAAGCAGAGCCCTATACAAAAGGGAAAACATATGGGCCAAGGGAAAACACTGCTGCAGATCATGAAAAATATCCAAAGGGCTGCTGGAGCATCCCAGGGGCGTGGTGCAGAGTGTAGCCAGGAGTGCTGCTGTGCCTCGGGGGACCTTTGCCTTGCCTGAACCCCGGGGAACTCTGCCACATGCAGAGCTTCTCTCCACAGGCTCTGGTACATCAGCACAGGAACCTAAGTCATCCTACATTTTCCATGAGTTTTCCTTCACCTGTCAGTTTTTTCAGTGCCCCAAAGAATAAGGAAGGAACCTCTCATGCCTACAGCTGCAATATTATTACAACCCAGACAGGAGCGACTTAACTGAAGTTTTGTGAACTCCCGAACTCCACAGCTGCATCTGACTTTCATTTCTGAGCATCTCTACCAGTGAACTGACTGCTCTTACCCACCAAAGCACCTGTCAGCTTTTGTACCTCAACTGCTGGCACTGGTTTTGTAACAATAGGAAAAAAGAACATCACATGCCAATTTGGATTTTTGGTCAGAGGAGTAGAGAGGCTGTCTTTGGGAAAGGTCCAAAAAATAAGGTTCGAGTAGATGGCTGTGAATGCCTGAAGCTTCGACATGTTGGAGGAAATGGATTTAGTGCTATATTTAATGCTATGGTTTTCTAGCAACCAGCAGAAGGCAGCCACATACTCAAGGCAAGAAGCCTAAATCTCTCTGTTGGGTAAGGAGAGCCCGGGCATGACATGTAAACCATCTGCCCCAATTTATCAGCAACTTCTACATGTCCATCTTTTCTAAACCTCAGCTGTTCCAGCAATAAAAGGAAAATGAATTTCCTTTTTGGTTTTTTTTTTTTTTAATAGTAAACATTTCTTTTACATATATAGCACATATTTAGTGAACCTTTCTTGTTGTTATCCTCAAGACAGTTGTGGCTGTAGGATACAGATATAACAGAAACACTTTGAAAGAACAGTTCTATTCAGTTTTAGTCAAACAGCCCATTTAAGGATCCTACACTTTTACAATTTTATTGCTCTCTAGATATTAAACTAGTGGCCTCCAGTGACCGCTGACCAGCTCCCAAGTGCTGCCCACATGTCACCCACTGGTTTGACACCAGTCTCACTGGAGAGGCATCACCCAGTCCGAGCAAACTGGACTGTGCAACACAGAAAAACCAGCTGCAGTTACTGACAGAAATTTCCACAGAAAGTTTTCTGGTTTCCAAAATATACCACAAACAGGCAATGTTTCCAAGGAATGCTCCCAAGAGAAACACAGTGAAGGAGATGGTTTTGTTTTCTATGGATGCATTCTATTATCTTTGAAATGGGAATGATGGTGCATTTTCAGAGAGAGAAATTAATGTCCCTGTCACTGGGCTTTACAACTGTATTTGCTTTTCAGACATTTATTACCCATCTTCAGCATGTGAAAAACTTTCTTTGCCACAGATTGGCAAAGAAAGCTGTCAGAGATGACCATGCCACCAGGGTGAGACACTCTAAACCACATCTGATGTTCACCCTGGCAGGTCTGGTACACAGATCAGAGGTAGGGACACAGGTGTAAAAGAGCACAAGCAAACAAACAGTGAAAGAGATTTTTTTGGCCAATACAAAGACATATTAAAATTACTTTTTTAATCTAGCCTTTCAAAGCAGAAAGAAGAATGAAATTCTAATTTAAATTGAAAGGTGAAAAGAAAAACCTGTTCTTAATACTGAAAATAAAGAAGAAGAGCTGATGCAGCACCCTGCTCTTTAGTTTTTTTAGAGTACAAGTAACAATGCACAGCAGGTCCAGCTCAAGGTCTACCATGGATCACCCAGCTGTTCCAGGAGCCTCAAGACTTGGCATGCCCATGAGGGCTCCTCCTCTTGGCAGAGGGCAATGGTATACTTTGGCTTCAAGTCTTTATGCTCTTCTAAATTATTGGGATAAATTTAGCAGCTAGTAGCATGGAAGAAGGGACAGAGAGTGGACACCTGCAGGCCTGTCTGGACTGCATGTGTAAGACAGCTGCTGCCTGTTCTTGTACAGTACTCACGTGATCTTACATTTCTTGGCATACCTGTCATGACCTGAAGAATCTGACATTTTTAAAATCCTCTTGACCAACTACCATTTCATTTTTATAGCACCAGAACATGCACAAGCATCTGTGAAATGAATTCCACCCAGCTGAGCAGATAATATCATTGTTCCATGTCTCCAACCTAGACCATTAGCTTTAGCTGCAATTTTGAAAGACTTAAGTAGGCTAGTCAAGCTTGGTGAGAGTCCAAACCAGCCTGCTCCTCTTGCTCTTGGACATGCTGGTACATTTTTCTTGACCCAGCATCATGATCACATGATTCAATATAATTTGTGTTACTACCAGGCAAGTGTAAGTCTCAGAGACAAATACAGGAAGAAAGGATTTCAAAGATCTGACATTCAGATTGTGCCATTCCTACAGGCACATTCTGCAAGACAGTGAGCATTTATATTAAGGTCCAGACTTAAGACTAATTTAGATTAGTCTTCTCATTTTAAGACAAGCTGTCACAACAGTCCAGACTTGTATTATACAAAGTATTCTGAGTTCAAAGGAATTTGGGTCATGAAATTCTGAGGAGCAATATTTTCTTTCACAGGGCCTACCCTCCATTGCTTTTGATTTAAAAGCAGAGAAATGCTTTCAGTGTGTTCCTAAAATGGTCCTTTCAGACGTGATCCTCCCCTTCCCTCCCCTGCTTTTGGGGAGGGTAAAGGTGCAGCCCTTGTGGCTGTCCAGCACTCACCACCACCAAGGTTAGCTCCTACCTAGTCAAATGCCTGTATCCTGACCTTCCCAGTGCAGATGGAGCCTTAACAGACAAAACCCACAGAACAACTCTCTCTTTTGGTGAGTAACCTCATTCCTCATCTCGCAGGGATTGCAACATGCAGTTTTGCCCCTAACTAAAACCATCTCTACTGGATCTCTACTGGACAACAGTGGGCAGCTCTCACTGAGCCAACATCTCAAATTCTTAAGGATTCACTTCATTGTGTCTGGATGGTATGAACATGGATGGCTTCCAGTGGAACATGCCCCTGGCATGGCATGGGGGGGCTGGAACTAGAGGATCTTTAAGGCTCCTTTCAATCCAAACCATTCCATGACTTTATGACTGAGGCAGCTGGCAGAAATGTCACAACCACGAGCCTTGGCCAGCACCACCAGTACAAAAAACAGGGCAGCAGCAAGGCTCATCTAATATCAAATTAAACCCTGGTCATGGTGGATCACACTTCTCTGTTCTTGACTGCTGTGACTGCCAGGAGGACTGGGTTGTTGACTGCTCTGTTAGCATGAAATGTGACACTACTGGAGAAAATCAAAATATGAAAATATTATATTCATATTTTTCTATCCCCACAAAAAAGTTATTATAAACTGTAAATAAAAATAAAGACACAAAGCCAAGCACACCCAAAAAATATACAGCTGAATATATCTGAGCTGAGACTTCATAGCTGCAACTTGGGATTTTATACATAATTTGGGCTTTTCTGTTCTTCATTCCTCATGTGGGAAATTAAAAAAAAAAAAAAAAGAATGAGCTCTAAAGTGGACTGCTAGAACATGGAAAAAAATGAACTGTATGATCCATTTGCACTTGGCTTGTTGATTGTTGTTTTTTTAATCACAGAGGGAAAAAGACCCAATTACTGTTCTGAAAATGAAAGATTCACTCTGGAGAGTCAATGACACTTGTCAGACTGCACTTTATAGCTTTTCTTCATGACCACCAGCACAATAAGCACCCACTGTTTGACTTTCAGTGAAAACATTTTGAAACGTCAGTACATGGAAACATTCTACACAGAGTATGTTCCTTATAGTTCCTAAATGTCCTCCAATGTTATTCACAGCAAAATATTTGTTCCAAGATATGTAAAAAAGGGGAAAATTTGATGTGATGCTACTTCAGATTAAAACCAAGCAATTTCATTTTATGTTTTATATGCTCTCCAGTCCCACTAAGTATAATTATAGACTTCTGTCTACTTACAAATCTCTCTGTACAATGGAAAAAGCAATAAACACAGGTTCTGCCAGCAATCAGATAACACTTATCGTAAACAATAGCTTTTACGATCTGTTTGAAATGGGTTCAGCTGCTACAACTTAAGATTTGGTTATTTTTGTTTTCTTGTTGGATTTGCAGCAGGTGGTAAGGACATGATAGAAGTGTTTAGTCACAAGAGATTTCAAAAAGGGAATAGCATTGCATTGCATATGAAATATGACAGATTTATTTTACAAAATCAGTTTTTCGCCCCCCCAGGGTCTCTAAGTAGTTTGTAGAGGCTACTTCTGAAACTTTGCTCTTCTTGGCTCCCAGCTCTGCCAGCACCACATACAGCCTGATGCCACACAAAGGGTGACCCACATTCAGAAGTGATTCCTTATCAGTTCTGGGCACCAGTTTCCCATGCAAGTGGGAAATTGTTCAATGCCCTGAAGTAAACACTTGCTGACAGAGGCCTAGCAAAGACGGATCAAATTTCCTGTAAATTGGAGAAGTGTGATTTATTGTAGCTCTGGAAAGCTGGGAAAGAGCCCTCAGAAGTCTGCATGTCCTGCTCTGAGTGGATACTGCCCCACGAAAATGCTACACATCACAACTGTGTGAGTGTAATATCACAACAGTGATCCCAGCAGGAGATCAGTCAGCAAGGCAGGGACAGATCTGCAAAGAGCACACAGAACCTCAAAGGCTGGGGGGCACAGGGTAGTCCCCTACATGGATCTCACCTTCTCAGAGATGCAATGGTTCCACCTTGCACCCCACAGATGTGTTCTCCTACTCATCTCCCCATTTCCAGCAGCCCAAAAAGTGTCCTACATGGGACACAAAAATGCTTTATACACTCTCCAAACGAAAAACTGCTTTCTATCCCATTTTCTCAGTCTCAGGGAGAGCAGATCCAATAGGTCCATTTACAACTTCCATGAAGACAAGGGATGTTAGCACCAAAATTAGTGGTCTAGGATTCAACACTGAAGGAGCCACAAAAAATTATTGCAATCTCTCTCTCCCTCCAAATACTTTGAGTTGAAAGATACTTACAGTTTGTACTTTGTTTATTTTGCTAAAGCAGATTAGCAAGAAAATGGAAGGCTAACAGAACATTAAGGTCAAGAATTTAAATGAAGTAGTTAGGAAAAACAAGGCTGTAATTCTCCTAACCACTCTACGTCAACCATCTTGCACATATTCAGAAATTAGTGCTGTTGTAGAGGCTGGGGAATTTATGCTGCAGTATACTTGTAACAGGAGAGTCACATTTATTGCAGAAACTTTTAATTTCCTAACTTGCACATTAAATTCCCAATAAAGCTTCATACTAACTGTCTTTTGGTTGTGGTGTTTAGGTTTTTTTTATTTAAAAAAAACCTGTTATTTCCCATGCTTTTAAAATAAATGAATGAAACAGTATTTGAATACTGAAATAAATGCAGATAACTTTTGCCAATGTTTATGTACCATTTACAGACTAAATGTATCAATCCACCTCACATCTATACCTTTCAAATCAATTACTGAAATAACCACAGTTAGTGTGCAGAATCCAACAGCACATGTAATTGGAGCCTTGCATATTAACACTTAGAGAAGCCTTATGGATGTGTGACTAGAACCTCAACAACCTCCAGAATGACTTCACACAGCTCAAAAAGACACAACACAGTTAAGGTTCAGGGTGGGAGAAGGGGACTTGGAAATCCAAAAAGCCCCCCCCAGAGAGAACTGGTTCATGTTGTGTTAGCCTTCCTCCCCACCCTTCCCAAAACCCCTCCTCAGAATCATGACTAACACACTTTCATTTGACAATTTTTTTCTGTAACTGAGTTAATAAAATCTGTGGGCCAAGAACACAGCAGCAGCTGCCCCAGCCAAGATGCCACCTACGCCTGCTTGAGAAGCACTCGGTGCCTTTGGTGACCACAGCTTTGACTTGAGTTTTTCCCACCCAATTTGAACATTTATGCTTTATCGTTATATACTTAGCAAGGCACTTCTACCCTGATTAGAAGTTTTTGAGCCTCCTACAAAGGGCCAGCAAAATGTAGTTTAAAATGCTCTTTTTCTAACAACTCAGTGAGCAGGCTTTCTTCAGTAAGACATCAAATGCAAATATCTAGCACAAACTGTTTCACCCTAATTCATATGGGTAAAGGGAGAGAAAGCCCTACAGTTCCCCCCATCCACGTCTGCCTTCAGGTCAGCATCTCTGCCAGTACAGAATCCTCACTCCCACACACTCCTTTCTTAAGTTACATTTGCTTCAGGGAGGAAAAGATGCATTAAAAGAGGGATCCAGGACAAACAAAAGACCTCAGAGCTGACATAACCCAGCAAATATCTTCAAAGCGTTGTCCTTCCAAAACTAGGACTAAGGTACAAAACTATTTAAAAGCTCTTCTTCTTCAGCCCAAATTTGCAAGCTAGTCCAAACAGCAAGAGAACAATGACACTCTCACTGCAAGAACTTATTTCAGAAATGGAGGTTAGCAAGTGACAAACATTTCTATTTTGCAGCCTCGAGGTGCAGAGCAGATCCCAAATACCATTTAACATTGTTCATAGTTCAGCCCAGTTTCAAGAGAGGCAATATCTTTGAAATGACTGCTACGACTCATCCTACTTTCCCAGACCAAGGTTTAAAAATCCCAAAATAGCTGTAGCAAATGTGCTTGGTACAGACGTGGGGAAGGGCAATCTGGGTCGTCTTCTCCTCCCAGAACAATGCTGAAGTCTGAAGCCTGGCCAGACTCCAGGAATGCACATTTTCCTACAGATGGCTACAGCAACATTTAACAGTAGGAACCATAAAAGACTTCCACTTCTAATTATGTATATTATGATTTTATTTTTTTAAGAGGGTGGGCTTCTCCCCTCTACCCTTTTTTTTTTTTTTAAATCCTATTTAATGGTAGTCACCACATGCTCAGATTTCCCCTTTTAGAATTGATTTAGCTTTAAGATACCTCAGGCCAAACAAACTTTATCTGTTCACTATATTAAAGTCCGGTACACTTCAGGACAGACAGAACACTGCCACAGTACTATGTAAATCAAACCCTCATGCTAAGGAAAACAGCAATGCATGCAATGAGTGCCAGTCCACAGTCATTCAGCTTTAAGTGTCACTCCCACATTTATCATACGAATAGATGAAGATTCCCTCAAAGCAACAGAATCTTAATTCTCTCCCCAGATTCAAATGTATGCATTCAGGAAACACTTCAAACACCAATATCTTTTCCTCCTAAGGCACACTTCTTGTCTGTAATTAGTTTCCATTGGTCAAGTGGGTTTGCCTCTATATACTGGGCCATAGGAATGTTTTAAGTGATGCTTTATGATTCATTCTACACTAATATGATTTTTTTTCCCCTGCTAACCCAGAGTAGGAAGAAATGGAGAGAAAAAGGAGAGAAGTGAAAAAAAAGATCGCCTGCAATCATATTGTTACACTGTGCACAGTTTATGGCTGGCTCACATCCAGTTTGTGGTTGTGATAAGAAATGTGTAATCCTATTACACGGAGAGGAGTCAGAATGTACAAATAGGTCCTGGAAATAGGAACTTCTCCTGTAAGATTATTCTTCTCCATAACAGTTCTGCAAGTAGGTCTAGACGGGAGCTCCTCACTCTTCTCCCCACTGCTTAATGGAAAGCCAACTGTCAAAACAATTCTCAGCACAGGAGCGTAGATTTTTGCAGAAGACAAAAAGAAGTGGTTCTGTGCATTGGTGTCCAACATCAGCATTAATTAGAGAAAAGCTCCGAGCCCTCACAGGCTGGCACGTCAGGAGTGGATCCCATCACATCAAGGGAGCCCAGCTTGCTCCAACGCTGCCACATTCTCTGAAGTTGCCAAATCCTGCACATTCTGCAGTTTTAAAGAAACATTAACTGCTTATCAGTGACAAAAGCTGGTTCTCATGGCATTTTGCATTGCAGCTCCCTTAAAAAGAGACACAGAAACCATTCCCCAGGCACAGGGCAATTGGGCTGCTAGAAATATGCTCTTGCACTGGAAGTAGGAAACCAAGTACCACCTGAGCAAGTCAGGATCCCCTGGAGTTAAATTCCTGAATACTTCCAGCCCGATTATCTATTTTTCTAATTTCCTTTGTATGACAGTATTGCATTACTGTGGTTATGATTCAAAAAGGGGGTTATGCATTCCCAGGGTGCCCCACAGGCATCAGTGCTTTTGACATAAGTCAGATAAATTAATACAGAGGACAGTGCTCTCCTCAAAGACTCTCTTCACAAGGACCCTTGCAGCAGGGAGGTGATGCTATCCATGCCACAAACAGCTGTGACCCCTAGGGAACCAGGCCAGTGATTAACCTTACTCCTGTCTGACCAAAAAACACATTCACAGAAATAAGGGCTTTTGAAATGCAAAACGTTAAGAAAGAAGGGCTTTTCCTGGGAAAAGGAATAAATAAAACAACCCACCTCCAAGTATGTCATGCAGGAGTAAAGGACAAGTGATAGAACAAGAGGTCTCAAGTTGCACTAGGAGAGGTTTAGATTGGATATTAAGAGAAAACTCTTCACTGAAAGGGTGGTCAAGCATTGGAGCAGGCTGTCCAGGGAAGTGATAGAATCACAATCCCTGAAAGCATTCAATAAACATCCAGATGTGGCACGTAGGGACACAGGTCAGTGATGAACATGGCTGTGCAGGATTATTGGTTGGACTCAGTGATCTCAGAGGTCTTGTCCAACCTCAGCAATTTTATGACATGGTCATAGGGTTGCAAGGTAAATACAAGCACCATAAATCAGCTGAAGCAGCAGCAGGGTACACCAGCTTATTATGAACCCCATCAGACTGTGGGTAGAGTAGTACAAGCTTCTAAACAAGCTGGTTTGATGTATTTGAAGATACCTAGCTAGACTGGGTGTATTTGCATGACACTGCAATTCCCTCTGTGACTGCAACATCAACCTACTCAGTAAGTACCAACAAAATGCCTTTAGCATCCTGTTTTCCAACTTGCTGCAGCAGCAGTGCTCACAGGTAAAAAATATAATTCTCTTCTGGGTAAAAAAGGGAATCTGAGATGAGAAAGAAAATACATAGTAGTATGAAAATCAAGATACTCTACAGTTTCAGGCATAAAGGACAGTACCTAAATGGTGTCCTAGGTCAGGGCAGCACACATCCATTTCCCTGAAGAATTTAAGCATTTTAAATAAGCATGGTATATTTTTCAACCTTAAATAGTACTCTCCCAATAAGATCACTAAATTCTGGATTTTCTCAGCCACTCCATGAACAAAGCATTAGGCCATACAGACACAGGGCAGCCTCAGGTTGGACTGGATATCAGGGGCCTGCCAACCTCAGTGGTTCTGTCAATCTCTGATAACTAAATAATATTTATTCCTTGGAAAATAAAGGTTGAATGTCACAAATTCTAAGTGTAAAATAACAGTAAAGGAATCAGATTTAAATGATTCTGTTGAGTTAAAGGGAGCAATAATGCTATGTTGAAACCCAATTAGCAAAGAAGCTCACCCAGATGTCATTAAAGTGCCTCTTGCACCAAACTACCTTCACCTGATCTGACAAATGGCAAATTACCTGATGTAGCTGGACTCTGTTGCACATTAATTAGAAGAAAACAGCAGAAGAAAGAGATGGAAGAGAACTGCACAAAAGCTGCATAATTTTCCTATTAATATGAAGCTAGTGTATTAATATGAACCTAGCAGTCTGCAAAATCCTACAGTAAAAGGAAAGTGATGAGTAGTTCAAAGTAGTGAAGGACAACAAAAAGCCTGTTAAAAAAAATCATGAGGCTTATTAAAAGTGAAATATGGATTCTTTATTTCTTCTGTGATTTTTAGGGTGTTGTTTCATTTTTTTCCTAGCTTCTCCTCACCACACTTAGAGCTGGTACTGCAGAAAGCAGCAGCAGACACCAATGCATGCTCACAAAGACACAAATCCTCAGCCATTATTGAGCAGGGCGGCCCTGCCCTCCCTGACACTCAGCACGGGGCACCTGCTGTGAGAGTGACACTCTCTGGGGGGAAAACAATGGCACTGCAGCTCAAAATGTCCTGACCACCACCCCCAGATGTTTCAGACTCAAGCTGTCCTCTCCACATCCATGCAACACCATCTCCAGTGCACATCCCTGGTACTGCCATGCACGTGGCATTAAATAAAGGTGTGCAGCTAAGGCAGGTCCCCTATCTCCCTTGCACATTCTCCTTTCAATAATGACCTCCTGGAGACCATACTGTAGCATCAAGAGGCACTGTCATGATGACAGACAACAAGCTGTCACCTGGGAGGCAAATACAGTTGTATTTTTGGGTGGAAACCACTGTACTTTGCAGATGTGCTTTCTTTGAAACACTTCTATCCTTGCTTTGGATGGGTAAGGATGATTAAGAGTCATCCTCTGACTTCTGTTTTCTGTGCTGAAATTACATTGCTGGTTTTTGATATCTGGCTGAAGTGTAACTGCCGTCGTTATCAAAACAGAGCTATAGAAAAAATGGAATCCACCCTTTGCAAAATGCTTCAGTGAGAATAAATCACATTGCCTCCATGTTTTTTACACATCAAAATGTACACAGGCAGAAATAAACCAGCAGCTGGGGCTCCAGCATAATGCACTCACAAAGAAAGATCCTTCCACATCTTCTCCACCATTTCCTGACAAACAGGCAGGCAGGTAACTGGGAAATTTTGTCTGAAAATTTCTTGATGATTTGGAAGGTGTTCTGACACCTTAAATGCTGCTTAGGCTGTGGAAGAACAAACACTCTCCTTGTACAAGCATACATCACCACAATACCCCTTTTCCATGTATGTTGGAATGGAAAAGACCATTAACTTAATTCTTAGTCCATATAGAACATTAGAAAAAATAAAGATGTTTGCATAATTACAGGTCATTCAACAAGCCATGTTACATCAGGAATGCCTAAGAAAAGGCAAAAAGGAATTGCAAGCTTTAAGGACAATATACATGATTTTTCCCTCTTCTTCCATTTGGTCCCTATTTCACTGTATATTCTATAAGCATGTATTTTGATATCTGTTTCAACTGCACAGAAAGGACAAACGAAGGGAGGACAAAAATGTAGGAAATAAGTAAAGGGTGCCACAACAAGTGTGAGGTTAGAAGTTAGTAGTGGAGGGAAAAGGACAAGACTGTACACTGATCTACCAAAAAAAAAAAGCAAAACATACATGAGCAAGGAAAAATTAGATATTAATAAGAAGAAGTCAGTACTTGACAGCAGGTTTCCCACTGACCAGTTATGATCTGGACAATTATGGTAGAAACAAACCTAGTTTCTTCATTTATTCATTTAACAACCTGAAATACAGGAAAAATCTTCAGATGGAAGCAGATTTTTACAAGATCTGTTTCCTCTGAGAAACAGTAAAAGCAGAAGTTGCCTATTAAAAAGCCTACTCCTGTTCAAATTGCCAATTTGAAGACTTCAGCCCAAGAAAATTCAAGTATGAAGAAATGCCTCCCCACCTCTGCAAACTCAGCCAAGTCCCCTCATCAGTCTCCAAACCAAACAATGCTGTGCGAGTCTACCCAGAAGAACGCAGCTGAAGTCCCAGCGCAGTTTTCATACGGCTCATTGTTTGAGCTAATTTAATTAAAAGAGGGTCCAGATGATGATTATCCTGGCAAAAGGAAACTGCACAGACAATACAATGGCAGACTGCCACAATCACTGTATCTTAGCTCTGAACAGAAAACAGAACTAAAGGAAGAGGATAAAACAAGCCCACCTTGCTAACCTTTAAAGCTGACATATTCCTACCAACCCCACAGGCTGGAACAAGACTCAGCTGTTGCCCAGTGTGCTAATTTTTGGCACTCCATTAAGTGCTGTGAACATGACCATGATTAGTTTAAGCAGGAGAATCTACCATCACAGTGTGGTGCAATGACAGCTTAGTCACACACACCATCCATGCTAGGCACTGAAGGTGGCATTATTTATGGTCCAAGCCCTGGTGGGAAGTTCAGGTGGTTTGGGCTCCACTCCAACACCATGGTGCAATTTCCCAGGGAAATGCAGTGCTTGCCTCCACCTACAAGAGCAAGGTCGTGTCAAGCTTATATGGTCTATATAAATATTTAAATACAATAAAATGATAAAATTTTAGGAATATATAAAAAGCTCATGGACTGAACTTCAGCTGTCTACAGAGCTCCACTCAAATCAGAAACAGTAAGCCTTCTATGGAAACCTTTCCAAAAACCATTCTTGGATTAGGAATATTTCTTAAAACTCTGTAGGGACATAAATCATTGCTGCTGATCTGCACACTCTCATAGTTCAAAGTCTAGTAGTACCAAACTGAATTTCACTGGCTGAGAATAACTATTTCCATGAGCAGACATTTCTAAATTAGGGACGCTTTTAGGTTTTTCATAATGACTGGAAGATATTTTTTGCATGCAATTTCAATTCTCATCTACACACTCCAAACCAAAATTTTTTCCTGTTAATGTTGTACAAGTATATAAAAAGAAAAAGATTAAACAAACAAATTCAGCCCCTGCCCAGCAGATGTATGTTTTTTAATAGAAAAGCAAAAATGTAAGGAAAAAAAAGGTCAAATTATTTGATCAATGCCAAAAAGCAAGCTAGTGGGGAACTGGGAGTGAAGGAAGGTGAGCACATGATTTCAGCTATAGATTTCAGAGTTTGAGGCCAGCAGCTTACCTGATAGCCGTCCTCTTGGCTCTTGGGTGTCTAAATGCATAGTCCACCTTTATAAATAAATAAACATACCTAAACCAGAATGAAGACACTTTGGTTTAATGCCTGAGAGGAAACTAGTTGCTACATTGAGAAGAGGTTCAAACCTATTTCTCTCCAACAGCTTTTGGGATACCACACAAAGAATGAGAAAGCCAGAGATTTCAGTAAAGCAGCAGCTGATCACTCTGTTTCAGGTACATCTCTGAAACAGAGAAAACAGATCACTGCTCCCAGATTAGGCTTTACAGGAGGCACACTGAGCAATTCCAACATGATTGTTTTGGAGGAGAGCTACTCTAACCACTGACAGAGCCTAAAAGACACTGCATGATGAGGCAGAAGGAGTGTTCTTTAAAGCTCTAACAGAAATACAGTCCTTTCAGATTGGTGTAGTCACCCTGTCTGCTTATCTCAGGTTAGAGGAACACAACATGTGGAAGAGACCATAAGGCAACAGGAGCAGCCATCAGTCATCTTCACCTCCCGCCATTCCCCACTCCCAGTTTCAAGTGCTTTCTGCACTAACTCACACACCATGGGCAGCTGATGAAGCTGCTACACCATCAAGTAATTGTGAGTGCTGGGAAGAGAGCCTCCTGCAGATACATCCTTTCCCAAACACACCTTTCTAACAGCAAGAAGTTTGAGACTTTTCTAGCTCAGACAGTTCTTTGACACGGAGTGATAAAACCCATCCACACAGGCAAGGATCTGCCCTCAGCCAGCAGTAATTAAAATTAATCATTCACAATTATTTTCATGGGTATGTTCAGAAAGAGACACCACACCGCCAGCTCGCTGACTCCTCAAAGCTGACAGACCTTGAAATAGGCTGTGGTCAGGTACAGCGTGTCCCTGGGTTTCAAGCAGTTAAAAACATGCTTTGCATATTGATTCACCCCTCCATCCTCAGTGCTGACAGCCAGAGCCACCCCTGTCCTCCAGCCCAACACCTGAGCTGGCATCAGGGAGAGGGATTGGTAAGAAAAGTGATTTTTCAAGTAAGTACTGCTATGCCTATCATTATTACTGCCCTGCTGGAACTCAGGGCCCTGTGAGCGCTAAAATTTCTTATTCTTGAATCGCAGTATCTTCTGAACTCAAGATTCTTCCCGTTTTCCACACCTCTGTATTATGTTTTTAATCACTATCTTCTTTCCTTTCAGCTTCACTGGTCACTGCCTATGCTATTCTAAGGTAGAGAGATTTTGAAGGAACAGAGTAGCCTGAAGGTTATCAGTTTCCATGCCTCAAAAGCCACTGAAGAAATTAAAGAGGCAAAAGAATTAATGAAATTCAACATAAGGCATTAGGACTGTCACTTTCTGGAACACTGTTTACTTATACAAGCAATTTTTATGGGACTGAACATTTACTATTCATGATAGCAGCCTTGATCAATTCTGCTTCTTTGAAACTTACTACAGAAACATAAAAGCATCTGTCTTACGTATATAAACCCAAAACGTGTAAGCAGCAAGACCAGGATTGTAACCGGTGCAAGGAGGAAGCAATCTCACACCTAACAGACTGCAGATCCCTCAGTATCAACCTGCATAGTGCTCCTTCCTTCCCAGCAACTGGAATATTGATTTTTACAATATCTACCAGAAAAAAAAAAGGTTTTCGGCAGATATAGAGAAGGAGGAGCAGGGTAATGGGATTGTCTGCTTCCCACACCACGTGTGTTCTGTAGTTGGAGCTCAAAGCTGAATTAAAAAAAGAGATGGTGGAAGATCCAACTTCTTACATAAATCAGCTCGGCATGGCTTTCAGTCAGAAGACTTGAAAGAAACAGATATTCTGCCTTTGCTAAAATGGAAAATTGTCAGATAAATATGCATGCCTTTTTAACTAGAGTGGTCTTTGTAAGTAGGTATACTGTTGTGCAGGAAATAGGAGCACTGACTGGAGAGTGGAGAGTTATGCAGGCAGGGCTCAGGAAATGTCTCTCTTTGGGAAATTATAAAAGGACGTAAACAGTAGAACAACAGCAGCACTCAAGCTCAAGAGTCTCTCTGGCCATCAGCAACACTACAGCAGGTCTGCAAATATCACCCCTGACTTCTTTATGTTTCATGCAGGGTACCCACCAACCTTATTCTTCCTGTATTGTTTATTTACCCCATGCTTCTCTTGTATTGTTCATCCCAATCTTTAATCATCAGAGTTTCCTACTTCACACTAGACTCTCCTTAAGCCACTTTCTCACTGAAGATGGTATTCAAGGTGTAAGGACCCTAAAATTTGGGGCTACCCCTATAACCTCTCCTTTCTGCACCTGCACACTTGCACTTGTAACTTAAGACACAATATTGTACCAACTCACAGATTGCCTCTCACTTCATCCCCTCCTTCCACAGCCATGAGTATTCTCAGCTCACAAGAGCAGTAGGGATCAGTGTCTCCTGCCAGGCAGCCAGGGAAAGCCCCACCAGTGCCCCAGCTTCTCCCCTGTCAGGGCATTTGACTAAAAAGCCTAATTTTGACTTGTGCAGAGTTTATATATGTTTATATATTTTTGCCCTACCTCACAAAATTTTGAAATTATCTGGGAGAAGGAACTCAAAGGTGTGAATCAGAAAAATAATTAAAAAGGGCGGGAGCCTGATTTCATAATATATTACAAGCACTTATCCCTTTGGAAAGTCAAGACTAAATTAATCACAGTTAAAATATTTTACAAGCTTGTACAAACTCAACAGGGACCTTGACTGAACTCTAGAATATGGGGAAAAAGAAAAACAGAGAAAGCGGAGAGGGATCTGATAGAAGCAGCATGAAGAGCTCCAAAACAACCTTGGGAAACCAGAAAGGGCACCACAGAATGGTTTGGATTGGAAGGGGCCTTAAAAGACCACCTAGTTCCAGCCCCTCTCCCTTGGGAGACACCTTCCACTAGAGCAGGTTGCTCAGGGCCCCACCTAGCCTGCCTCTGAACACTTCCAGGGAAGGGGCAGCCAGAACCTCTCCTCAGGAAACAGCCAGAGCAGGGGGAGCAGTTGGGTAGGCACACATGCGCATGGGAAAGATGCAGCTCCTTGAATTTCCTGGCTGCTCAAAGGAAAAAGAAGAGATTCCAGATGAACAAGCATGGACTCACTCTCCCCCCCAGAGATGTGGAGCAGCTCTGTCTGAGCAGAGATGAAAGCCCTGTATCCTCTTCCAGCAGCCAGACAATCCTGCTAGTAATGGATTAAAGTGATTTAAGTAACTATACATTTAATAAGGTGAAAAGGGCAACGACACAATTACATTCTGATTGTTTTAAACTACATATTGCTTTGCAATTCTGCTCCTGTTTTAAATAAAAAGGTAACACTTTTTGCCAGAGCTGACATGGTATGAGTATATAAGCAAGGCAAAGAACACAAAAGAGAAGTACCATCTTCTATTAGTCATTTGGCAGAGAATACAGATGAGCTTTCAGACACCAGGACCAGCAGACAGGAGATCTTCACAGAGCAAGGACCACTGCTCTCTAAATACATAAACACAAATGGACATGTTTGTATATACACAGATATAAAAACTTCCTACCTTGCTTTAAAATCGAAAATGCTTTCTCAGTGCTGCCAATAACAAATAAAGGTCAAATCTCCTTTGGTTGGAGAAAGAAAATCACAACTAAGAAAAACAGACGACGGAAGACCCCAGCAGCAGCAGAAGATGCCATTAGCTATTACCTACTGTGATTATGGAAAAATGCTATTTTTTATTCTGCAGCCTCTCTTTGCCATTCTTTTCATCCACCTTGAAAATTATTCCAGGATTTACATAAATAGGGTCATCTGGGGGTTGCATGCTCCTGGCTAAACCTCCCTGGCCCCTCCCATGGGAAAAAAAAATAAAAAAATTCAAGCAGCAACAAAGAAAAGTTTTCAATTTTCTGACATTCTCTTCCCCATTTCCTAATGTAAACTCTGAGCAGTTTCTGTAGAGACTGTAAACACCCACACAACTTTGCAGGTGGGGAAAAGGTAAAAAACTTCACACCAGTAAATCTACATCAGCAATTTCTTCACCCTTTCTTTGAGAAGTCACTGCATATAAGATCTACTGCTGCCTCATGGACAAACACACACAGAGCCTTTGGCACCAGGGAGAGATGTTTCAGGGCAGTGTGAGGATTTGATGGCTGTCTTAGCTTTCCTTGCACCCTGAGCAGCCAGCATAGCCTAACAGCATTAGCTTACTAACAGATATATTAATAGGTGTGGGGGGAGGGAAAGGAAGAGGGAAAAAAAGCCACTAAAACACATTCCACCTACACATCTCACTACTAATCATAAACTCAGGTAGAAAGCAAATTGCTTCTCTAGGACCAGGAGAAGAAGAAAAGAACAATAAGACTGAAGGGGGGAAAATCAACTATTTTCATCTTTTTCTGAAAATATACCAATTGCTGTATTTATCAATTCATGATAAGGAATGAGAAAGTAAAAAGAAAAAAAAAAAAACACAACCAGCACACCAAAAAACAAACAACCACAACAACAAAAAAACAAAAAAAAAAAAAACAACAAAAAAAAAAAAAAACAACAAAAAAAAAAACAAAAAAACCCCCAAAAAACAAAAAAAAAAAAAAAAAAAAAACAAAAAACAAACAAAAAAAAAAAAAAAACACCAAAAAAAAAACACCAAAAAACCCCCACAAAAAACAAAACCCAAAAAACAATGGAAGAACTGCCATAACATCTTGTAGTAAGTAATTTCAGAGTGATAAATATAATGTTGGCCTCAGACTGCTAGAAGGATTAGATTTAGCTGTAAAACAAGTAGTGCAGTTAACAGTTGCTGTTGGGTCTGGTGTTAGGATTAGAAAGCACTGCTAATCACAAGAAATGTAAAAAGATTAAGAGGTGATGGTTGCCAGTAAGGTTTTAAAAGCATGTAAGTGCTGGAATTCATTTTGGGATTAATATTCCTCAAGTGAAAAGAAAAGTAAAGGATAGATCATAAATGGCAGCCAGTTCCACCTGCACTGCCCACAACCCTTTCCCAAGCATTAGGAGAATTAATTGTGGAAAAGTGAAAGGCATGCCATGGCTTATACTGAATGATCCTAGGGCAGCTTCAGTGAGGAGAAGCAAATATTTCTATTTTGGTATCTATGAATGAACTATGGCAATCTAAAATCTGTTTGAGTTCAGAGATTTTGCTTACCAAAATCTTGCCTGGACACTGGAGTTGCAATTTTTAAAGGCATGGTAAAAGGAATGATGATGGCCTTTTGTATCTGCATCCTTTCAGCAGGCAGGATAAGACAACATGTTGATCTCCTAGTTTGCTTCCAGCTTGTGTAGATCCACCTCTAAGATCAGTTTATGTTCTTAGTTACCAAGGATAAACAAAGCTCCCCATGTAAAATAATCTGGAGTGTGCAAAAGAGAGCTCCCAGAAAAAACAAACAAACAAACAAACAAAAGAAAGGAGAAAAAAATTATCTTGCAAAGACCTCTAAGAAAACACAAAGTTTTAATAAACAAATTTGAATTCTGGATGAAAAGTTTTACTAGAAAAGCCTTTTAAACAGTGCAGACCATAGCATCTTGGTCAGATTCCCTTATGACAGAGTGGTCTCCATCAGCATCAAGTGCAAAATTCATTGCTGGCACCCTCGGCCACCACTGCCCCAAACTGCACGGTCAGAGTACAACACCTCCAGGAGAACACAGACTTCTGCCAAGCCCACCAGGTTCCCAACAGGCCTGATGGACAGCCAAAAGCTTCTTGGTGGTGAGGCCACCTAAAACTTGCCTCTCTCCCAGAGTGTCCCACATTTATCCAATGATTCAGAGCAAAATTCAAGTTCTACCAGGACATTCTGTGAGCACTGCCTCTGCACAGCCCTCCAAGGGGCTCAGACGCTGATTCAGACCAGCCTCTCTCCAGTCATTACTTTACCCTCTGTAAATCTCAACTTTGCTATTCCATGGGTTGGGGAGCAATATGCAGTAATATCACTTCATCATTTTCTACACACCTTTCAGTTAAGTGTTCCTGGTGCATCTTCCTGGATTTTCAGACTCCCTAAGTCTGTTTTCCCTTCTGTTGCCCGAAAATGAACATTTTTTCCAGATGCCTGTAGCAGCAGCAGAAATAACCATCTTCCAAGAGTTATAAAACAGTTGTATTTAATAATAGAGAAAGCATTGTGCATGATTTCTGCAGAAGTCTCTTCAGTAGAACAGATGAATTTATTCACTGCATTATGGAACAGTTTGAGAAAACAAGATCATACAATGTACACTGCCTCTATTTAAATTGTTTCATTTCTATTCATGAGTGCTCTGATTAGATACACTGAAAATATCATCAGTAAGAAATAAATAATTCTGCCAAATTAATAGTTGTTGATTTCTTTTACCTGAAAATGTAAGTAGCATCTCATTCACACTAGACAAAGCTACTATAATTTGGATATATCGATCTTGTTGGTTCAAGTCCACACAGCACATAGAGGCAGGTGTGCATCTACATTTTCTTAGCATCAAGCAACTTTATAAAATTGTGAGTTCTTTCCTGAGTGGAGATAGGCTAATATGCACTTTGCATGGAGAGGCTTTGTAGACAACTAGGGTGTTTTTTTTCCTCTAGCTGTTTTCCCCAAATAGAGGGTTGAGAGAAATAAATTGCTTTAAATGCAGAAAATTGTTTAGAAATGGTATTTCAGGGAATACAGGTGAATTTTCTGTATCACACAAAATTAATCCAAGCTCAGCAAATGCTCTTTAATTAGAAACACCTTTAGAAAGGAAGCAGCCAGAAGTAACCCTCGCAAACATCTTTATATTAAGGGAGCTACTAACCAACCCCAAAACAGCTTCTCCAGGACCTCCCTCCCCATTAAGTATTTTCCTGGAGAAGCACAGAAAGGGGTGGATTTGTGCAAATGGAGCAGAATGTATTATTTAGCAGAAAGATCTGACTAATATTTTCTTTAGGAAAAAACAGACTAAAAACATAGAGTTAATATTTTGTTTTAGACATCACAGAATGATGAATGCCAAATTTCCGCTCAGCTTATGAACATCTGAGAAAAAACCCTCCACATTTTGAAAAATTTTTCCAGTTTGAGTCAACAATGAATTCTTCTAAGAATCAAATATAATTGCTGTAACATTTCGAAAAAATTTAAATGCACACAGCTCAGTACCTTAAGAACAGCCTGTTTGCACAGCAGCCAAGTGATACACCTCAGAGAGCTACTGTTAGCTACTGCAGGGAAGATAAATCAAGAAAATGCTGAGTTGAGGTGCAATTTGACAGTTATTAGCAGAACAGGAGTAATTTGATGAAGGAAAAAAATCTGACAAAAATCTCAGTTCACAGCAACAGATTTTGGAAGCCTATTTGCACATAAATTGGAAAAAATAATTCTTGCATTAGAAACTGATGAAGATGAAACAATATACCCTAAATCCTAACATATTTGAAATTATTTTCTTTGATTCAAAGCCGATAATCCTGTAACAGGCAGTAACTAAACAGGGGCTTTAACAGACTTGCTCTGCATGTTGAAGAGACTGCACAGCCTGATCTTGATCTGGGGCCATTCAACTATCAGAATAACTGGATTTACTGCCATTCGCACCTTTGTTTTTGCCATTTGAAAGCATCTCCAGCACGCAATACACTGGGCTGTGTTTTAAGCATTAGCAGCATAAATATCCCCTGGTGTACCGTATGCTTCACTGCTGCTGCCTTCCCGTAAATCAAGCACACAGCCAATCATCTTTTTTATGTTGGACTCTAATGGCAACTTTATTATTCAAAGTCAGGCTGCACAGAGCCATGTCTCATGGGGACACGAAGCAGCTCAGGAGCAGGTTTATGACTGAGCAAAGGAAGATTCAAATCTGGCCATGATCTTCCCACTACAACCCCACCACCTCTTCCAATTTATCTGCATCTTTCCATTTATCTCTTCTGTGTAAAAGACTTTTTAAAAAAACCAAAACTCCCGTAAGCAGGAAAAACAAATTAGAAAGCCTTTTCTGCTCTTCAGGAACCACCTCTTTTGTCCCCATAAATTCTTGGCGTAAATGTTTTTGCTCACATACTTGTAAGCAGATCAGTTGTTATTTACTGCATTCCAATTAGATGCATAGATTAAGAGATACCTTTCATGTCATTATATCAAACTCTTCTACAAACATACAAAGGGATTTTATAGACTATTGTCTTTTCTGCTTACTACTGAATTCTCACACTCAGCACAAGACACAGTAAAAGTGAACGATACCTTCCCTGTGTTTACTGTGCCCACCAAGAACCATTAAAAAAACCAAATAAAACAACTTAACTATGATTTCAACAGCACAAACTGTTCTCCCATGCAGTTCTTCTTTTTCCTCCCTCACCCCACTCGTCTTTCAGTTCATGAAGATAGGGAACATGAAAACTAAATGGATTTATGTGTAAATAATTCATCTTTTCAGGCACATCAAACTAATACCTGAGTTCATCCAAGGGGTTCGCCAGATGTAGCTGATTCTAGTGGTATTTTTAAACAGCATTCTGGAGAGCTAGTCACAAAAGGCTGCAAGGAAATGCTGAACAGCTGTGTTGATAGAGTTGTTTTTAATCAACACGTGTTGAAACTCTACCTATCCTTACTGAACACAGCTGACAGGGACACATTCCCAGCCGTCCTGAACTGCCACTGCCTTTTGGAGACTCGTGCCTGCACAAGACGGGCTTTGTGAGTGGGGTGAGCTCTGGCACATCTTGGAAAGACGAAGAGAATTACAAAGGCTGAGCATCGTTTTCCTGCCAAGTAGCAGGAAAACATGTGGCAATATAAAGCATCTTTAGGAGCACGAGTCCCACAGGGCAGGCATCCACACAAGCTGAGCTGATCCTGTGAGCCAAGTTGCCTTAAACCAAGGTCCCATAGGGACTGGGAAGTGAAGTGATGGTAGTAACTCTGCTTCTCTTTAAGCCATGAAGGAAAGTAGAAAGTATTTTGCGCATTTTTAAACATCCTAAGTTTAAACAAACAATGGATTAATTCTTGCAGGAAGTCCAACAATTAACCTTTACTATACTTGCATGTCAAGTCATATTTATTGTGCTAAATAAACCATAGCGAACTCCTGCAGCTAAAAAGGGCAAAAAGAAAATCTAGGGAACTTGTGTTTTTTGTTTTTACTCTTTTAAAAGCCAAAATCTAAACCGTTCCATTCTGCTTGCTTTAATAACACAACTGATCTCTCTCCTGCACGTGTTAGAAGAGGAGTCTGCAAAAGAGGAGCAGGGAAATAGGTCTTGCACACAACTAAGGTCTGTTCCTCTGATTTACAACAACTTGCCATTGTACAAACTGAATTAGAAAAACCTGCAAAGAAATACAATTAAATTGCAGAATATAACAACCATTTTAGTAACAGTGCTTTGCCTGTGCAGGAAATGGTTCCTTAAAGTGAAGAAATCATTTTGCCATGTGGAAACCTTGAGCAGGTTAGCAACCCACTACTGTACCAGAGAATAATTTCTGCAGACAGCTTTGTATCTTCAAATTCACTCAAGTGGAGATTTATTGCAACAAAAACAGAGAAAACCACTGGAGGGATATGTTGCAAGTGGAGCAGGGCAAAAGGAAAACTAACACAGAAAAGACAATATTCTTGGATTTGCAGTACAACCATCCCTGATTTATTCCAAGAGAGTTTGTGTTTCCAGTCTAAATTAACATGGCTACTACTATAACTTATAACACACAGAGATAAGATTTGGTGAATGTAAAGTTTTGCAGAATGTTCTTTAGATGAGTTTCCTTAGAAATAGCTCAAAATAACTTCAAGAATTATCATCTTAATGACATGCTTACCCTTGAGGGGAAATTTTGAGCCCTTCAGCAGAAAGCAACCTCACTGCAAGAAGGATTTTAATGAAGGCTATGAGTTACTGTTTATGCAGTGGAAGCCCTCTTTAAATCAAGCATGTTTTAAAGTGTCCTTGTTCTGAAGTTGCCTGTACTGGGCATCCCATCACAAATTTATGCCTTCATGCTTGGCAGGGCAGTTATGTCCATGGACCCACATAAGATGTCTGTGAGCAACATGGACTCTTCCACCCAGCTAATCTTCCCACATCACACAGCAAAATTAAGTGTTTCATAGTCCTTGTGTATGGAAGCCACTCTAAACCCAAATGTGCAACATTTTCTGTCTGCAAGGTACGTATAAAACACATGTGTGATGAGGAGACATACATTAATTGATTATGACAAAGAACCACCACAAAGCAGTCCATCATCATAATGAAACGCTTACAGTAATCCCTATAGAATTATAGTCCTGATCTTTGGTGACGTGGAAAACAGTATTTATTCCCTACTTCAAAAACTAAGAACACTTGCTGCAATCTCTTGCTTGGAAGTTCAAAACTGAAATTCTTCTTACTCTAGCACAGCTGACAGCATTAGCTGTGGAGAAGCTTGCTTCCAGTAGAAGTGGAATGTAAAAACAAAGTTGCTGTGACCTTAACAATAATCCTGTTTGCATATTACAATACATTTTCCTACTATAACAAGGCAAAGTCCCTGGTGTTCCGGTCAGAAAAAGTCATCTTCCAGTAAAAGCATACTGTGATCAATAACATTTTCTTAATATATTACATTATCTCCCACTGAAACACTTTTTCACTTGGCATTTCAGGCTGCCGAGTAGGGGAAATTCATGAGAAAACTAAGATAGTAAATGAGATACTGTAAATTAATTCCATCCAAGAACAATCTTTTCGTTCGTGAGCAATTTGACAAGCCAGTGTTGTCTGACTTCAGCAGAAGCTTTCTCAGCTTTCAAATACACAGGAAACAGAAGAATCTGCTGCACTACCATACCCAACTTCACTTCAGCCTGCATAATTTTGTATTAAAATACATTAGACTTTCAACAGCCAACTCTGAGAACAGAATTAGAGGGGCATACTTTAAATATTAGTTTAGAAAATACACTGAGAAGTCTGCCACATCAATCCTGTGAATTTCTGTTTTCAAGTTAGAGCCCAAAGCATGGCAGGGCACAGGAATTCTGCACTTCCTTAGAGGATTTGCCACAAACTCTCCTGCAACCCAGCCCTGAAAAGGCCCAAGTGATCACAACGCCAGGTGAAGGATCTCAATACAGCAAAGTTCCAAGACAGCTTTGTCACATGGGCATTACAGTAAAGTACTTCTCCATCTGCACATCTGAAGTCTCTTTTGCTGTGATGAGTAGCAGCTTTATTGCCCCCTTGTTGTTACTGCCCTCCCCCAGGCTGAAAGGGATGACCTGGTGGCACATAGCCAGGAGCAGAGCCCATCACGATTTTAACAACAGCAGTTGAGGATTTACTGAGAGCAACTGGTGTTCAGTGTGGCCCAGGAAGGTGTGATCCCTCAAAAAGGCTGGGCTGTGTGCAGAATACTGGGATATTGTCAGTAGGATTACTGACAGGCACCTGATCTTGGCACGATTAGGGGAAGAATCACTGCTCTATTAATATTTCAGCATAAGGAATAAGGGGCAGGCAGCTGTTGAATATTCATGCTGTAGCAAGGCTCTCTGTATGAATTCTCTAGCAGGCACATGTAAAGGCTGCACCATTACCCCAAAGAGTTTACCATCCAAAACCCCAATTAAAGAGATACTTTAGCATGTACCCTGCTTTAAGCTCACAGGGCAGGCTCACTGATTAATTGTATTCTTACAGTGAAGGATGTGTTCCATTTTTTTATTAACTCAAGACTCATGTTGAAAACAACATAAAAGGAGTGGGAGAAAACAGATGAAAATTTAATTTACATCTGCAAATCCCAACACATCATGAGATCAGAAACATGTAAAGGGCCAAACAACTCATCTACCCAAGAAGTCATTCATAAAAGATAAACATCCTTTTTAAAAGTGGAGGAAACTCATGCAGGGAAGATGCAGAGTACTCAACTACAAAATAATTCCAAGCAGCTTCACGTACATTTCTGAGGAAGAGGAGGCAAAATTAAGATTGGTGCCACTGAGAAGGAGCACAGATGACATCTTAAGCAAACTAGATAGGAAGGACAAAATAATCAGGGTTTTGAAGGACAGGACTACGTTTATGCAGGTTCCTGGTTGTGGAGTTTTGTGGGGTTTTTAATTTTTTTTTAAACAAAATAAATTAGGCTGAAAATCTTCATATAAATGAGTACTTATAAAAGAGCCTTTCTAGGTGAATCATTTCTTTTACGATTAATAAAATCTGCAATCAGAGCAACAACATTCTGATGACTTTTTGCCATTTGCAATTATCGCTCATCCCAGCACCAAAAAGCTCATTATTATTAAAGCTGACAGAAAGAATACTTAACTGCTTTTATAAAAGAACTTACTTTTTTAAAAGAATCAAGTTTCTAAGCTTTCTTTCCACTTCCAAATCTTCTGTGTGAAAAAAGGCTATCCTAACAACCCCTGTGTGTGTCACCTTTGATTTCCAACACATAATTTGGATAAAAGCATCCAATTTGTACAGTAACACAATGCATTACAGAATAACACTTCTTAGGTTTAAAAGCAGCCTACAAAGAGTATAGAGTTAACATAAATCTGTAAAAATACAAACATATAGTTTATACCATAAAAATACATATTTTAACCTTTTTTATAGCAGTTTTCTCCTAAGTAACTAAAACCATTAAAGATACTGTAGGACTTGTAGCATTCCTACAATTCCTGTGAATAAGAGTGCATAATCTCTATTTTAAAGGCATGGAAGTTGAGGCACAGCTATTACTAAGACAGCTGTGGAAGAGACAGGAATGGGAACCATATCCAACCCCAAGCTCTTGTGACTAAATCCATTTCTATTTGACATGTATTATCTATAGGCAGAAATGAACACAGGTATTTTTGTTTTCGCATCTAAAGAAATGTTAAGAGTGATGTCTTGTCCGTGCCTCACTCCGTCCTTGCTCCCCGACATAACAGCACTGTAAAATCAGAGATATATTAAAAAAAAAACAAAAAAAAACAAACAGACAAAACACACAAAAAAAACCACAACAAAAAAACCCCAACAAAAGATCCCCCAAAAAACCCCCCCAAAAACCCCAACCCCCTCCAAAAAACAACCAAAACAAACAACAACAAAACAACCAAGCAACAACCCAAAAAAAAACCCCAAAAAATGGATGCAAAGTCAGAAAATACTGCCTGATTCATAGGTGCTTGGGAAGCACTGATTTGAGCTTTTTATTATCATATATCTCCAGTTTGTCATGATTTAGTGGATGGTTAAAGGTGTGGAGCATGTGGTGAGCCAGAACCTCCCTGAGGTGTGCAGTAAGAGAGGCAACAGGTACAAGGTGCATCAAGGGAAAATCTGGGAAGGGATAAGGAAGAAGCACTGAGAGCAGATGCTCAAGCAGCAGAATGACTGTGTGGGGAGGCTGCAGAGCCTTCATCCTCAGGGGTATTAATGGACTTGCTTGGACATGGACACAGCCCTGAACAACATGCCCTGCCTCTGCAGTTTGCCTGATTTGAGCAGGAGCTTGGGCAAGACAATCCCTCCAAGGTCATTCCCAAACTGAACTGTTCCTTGAACACCATCCCAAAGACAAGTGAGGTTGCTGTTTGGTTTCTCCGCAGCATCCCAAAGCGTATCACAAATTCACCCAAGAAGTGTGACCCTGGATTTCTGTAATTAACTTTTTTTTACTTTATTTGGCTTGCTCCTTCTTCTGAAAGGGATAAAATGGAACAAATCCAAATCTTTGCTTTCACCCACTTGAAAACTGTGAAAAATGAAAAGCAAAACACAATCACTGTGCTCAAGCTCCTAAACACACGTGGTCATTTGAGGTCTCGCTTAGAGTTTACACACCTTCCTGACCTCTCCTCCTAAGAAATACTCCAAAAACAATCAGTCTGCTGTGTAGGGAGACCCACAGTTATTAAAATAACTTCATCACCAAAACAGCTCTCAACATCATTTCAAATTCCTCCCCACCACCCGCACTATTGTAAGAGATGCTGCATATGGTGAAAATTAATTCAGTTTGAACCAGAAAACACTGGGGTTAAGTACTTCTTCAACTGGAATACAAAAACTGCAACCACACGTGACTGTCAGGATATACAGGGCTACAGTCAACATGCAGAAATATACTATTTATATCCTTCAGAAAAACTGAGTTAAAAGGCTTTTTAAGGGGAACAGCTGAGCTAGGAATATCCAAAAATGGGTGAGACAGACAAGTATACAACTACGTGCAGCTCACTACCAGAAGGAGACAATGGGAGTCCATCCTGAAACTCACAGCCTTTTCTAACAATTTCTCTCCTGCAACAGAAGCCTCCAAGAGGAGGCCTGGAGACAGCTGGCTTCTCATTTCCAAATTACTAGTTTTTAATTCTTTTGTTACACATATGTTATATAACCAGATCACAGCCACCGTGGCAGAAACGCCCATGGGCATCCTACAGCTCAACAAAATCACTTTGCAGTAACTGGATATTCAGCCTAAGATTATCCCAGACACTTCATACAGATGTGACTAGGCAATGTGGCAACTTATCACAAGCCAGATTTACTAGACATTCCCCACCACAGAAAGTGAATTAAACTGTCACTCATCACCATATGAGCTGCACTAGTGTAACTACTTCTTCATGAGCTGAACAACACTTCTCTGAATTAAAACCAACACACTTTCTTGCAAGTCTTTATCCTCCTTTCTGCACATTTTCTTTTCCTTTCCACTTCTCTTATTTTCTGCTCAATTTTTTCCTCTCCTGACTTAGTATGTTTAACCCTCTGATCCACTTGCGCTCCAGTGCATTCTTTTGTTATCCTTGGCAGATACAAACTGAGGGATTTGCACAGGAGCTCCAGCCACCCTGGCCAAACTAGTAATGATGAACTCAGCACTGGACTGCTGCTGTCCTCTTGGTGCTTACCCTAGGGAATCAGACAGCAAAGCTTCCAGGAAGACAGGACTACATCTCCTTTCCCCAAGAACCATCTGATCATCATGTCAAGCTAAGGCTGAGACTCTATCCCCGAGTGCGTCTTCTCTGGAATATCTCTCAACATACATGCTCTACTAAAACACAGAAAAAGCAGATGCATTACTCATCATGAGGGCCACCAAAAAAAGAAAAAGAGCAGAATATTTGATTTAACCACCACTACAATTACAGTTGTTGGCATCTGCAATTTGTAGCATCACACACACGCATGCAAACGTAAAGAAGGAATATAAAGTAAGTCTTGTTCACAACTCAGACTTGATTTCCAGCAAGTTTCATATATATATTATTATTATATACACTATTTATGGTTGTGTACTGGCAGTACAGAAAAAAGGATTAAATACACTCTCTCATGCACACTTGTACACACCCAAGCATACACACAATTTCCTGATCTATTGTGAATATATTAATGAGAGGAATTGAAAAAGAATTTTAAATTATTAAAGTTACATGGAAAGCTTTAAGCTAGCTAGCTTTCTTTAAGCTAGCTAACCTTAAAGAAATAAACTAATTTCCAAGAGAGTTTCACTATTTCCAAAGTGTAGCTCATGCACATTTATGGGAAGAGGTTGCCAGAAACATTGTGATGAAGGTGCACTGGGGATGCTGAGGTGTTCAATAAGGAATCTTGTGAAGAAAGAGCAAATGCTGGAAGTAAGGAATGCATGACAGTGGATAAGAAAGATCAAACAAACTGAAAATATGAAAAATAATATGGGACTTAGTAGTCTTGACAGACAGTGGGTACAATCTGAGCCAGCAACATGCCCTTGGCACAAACCCAAGTGTGTCCATTCTGAGCTGCGCTGGTGAGAGCACAGCCAGCAGGCCCAGGGAAGCAATCTTCCCCTTTCCTGAAGGATTTGTGAGCCCTCCAGAACACAAAGGCTTTGATATACTGGAGAAAGTCCAGTGGAGGATAGTGGTGTCTAGAACAGAGGTCTCCCCCAGATCTTACTGTGTTTTCTAATTCCCCAAAAGGAAGGTACAAAGAGAACAGAGTGAGCCTATTCTTGAAAGGGCAGCAATATAACAAGTACAAAGAAGCTACAACGAAAGTTCAGGTTATAAATGAAGAAAATATCCTTCACAAGGTGGTGAAATATGGTAACAGGGGTCTAACAGGGTTTTGGAGTCTGCATCCTTGGAGATATTCAAAACCCAACAGTATTTGGTCCCCAGCAACCTGCTTTAAAAGTGACATTGCTCCGAGCAAGAGGCTGAACTAGACAACTGCACAGGTGTTTTCCAGCCTGAATTATCGCCAAAAAATTACGTATCTGGATGGAAGAAGCAAGCAAGAAAGCTTGTTGAAGGAGGCCAAGAGGACAAGAAACAGCATAAAGGCACAGGATTAGCTCCATAATGAAAAAACAGAGAAGTGCAAAAAGAAGCTAGAGAAGGAAATAAGAAAGAAAAATAGCAGGTAGGATCAAGACTGAGGAAGAAGCAAAAAAAAAAAAAAAAATCAAATCTCTGTTCACAAAATTGAACTTTCCTCCCATAGGCAGGAGGAGAAAAATTCCACAAGAGTTATTCAACAATGAAGTCAAGTATTTAAGTTTCTACTGTAATGTGCATAGTAGATTTGGATAAGAGAGGGAATCAGTTCCTTCTTTTCCCTTCCCATGCCCCTAAGAAACCAACTAACCTTTAATCTCCCTTTTCCAAATATTTGAACTCAATCTTGCAAACTTCACAGATATTTTAACTATGTACATTATGAAGAATGTTTCATTTGTAATATAAAAATACATGCACTTTTATCAGCATAAAACTTAAAGTTCACTACACCCAAATAAGCCTCTTACAGCTTTTTACAGTTTTATAAGATATGGCCCCATGAGTCTAGGCCTATACACACAGAAAACTTTGCTCTCTCTTGGAGCTACACCACCAAATTAAAACAGTCCTGATCAGGTTTACAGCATTAGCATTTATCATATTATAATATTTTTCTGTTATAAAACAGATACTCAGTTGCATGAGCTGCAATAGAGACTTGCTGCAGCCACCGAAAGGGAGAGCAATGCCCAAATTGTGTTTCTGTAAGCAAGGAAGAGACCATAAAAAAAAGCCACAAAAAAAAGAGACATCTGCACACTTACCCTGTGATATCCACAATCTGTATCAAAATCAGCCTCAGGTGTAACAGTCAGTAAACAGGACAGCAAACCCTTGCATTTAGCAGAAGACTTCTGGGAAGCCAGATTACCTAGAAAGAGTTGAAAAAAGTTACTTCAACACACAAAGATGAAATCACTAATGTGTAATGAGAATAGGCTTCAAATGAATCACAGCAGCAGAATAAAAAAAAAAGAAAAAAGCTTCTCAATGGGAGACCACCATGATCAGAATAGAGAACTTAAACCCCAGAAGGTGACAGAAATTTGTTCCAAAGCACAGACAGTTGGATGCTGGTAGGCACTCAGGGTTTAGCAAAGAACATCTAATACCCAAGATAACATGGTGTTAACCCTCTAATCAAGGATGTGGAGGAGACCAGAAGGAGCACGATATTTTGCTTAATTAGTTGCTATCAAAGAGAGGATGAGTTCAAGCACTTGCAAAAACAAGGCAACCTAAGACTATTTAAAAGTTTAATAGTGTTCTAGAGTCTTTGGTAACACAGAGTTTGCCCATGAAATCAAAATAATCCCTGGAGATAAAGTTAAAGGAATATATCTCATTTTAATGCACAGAGTAAAATGACTATTCATTAAAGCAAAGCAGTTTTATCCCTACAGTCTCCATCTCAGATGCAATATATATTGAAGTAATCTTTATGACAGGAAGTGGCATGTAATCTTGCAAGAATGAACTGCTGTTGTTATCTGCAAATCAATACAATTTTTTTTAAGTGGATATAACTGTGCCTATTGATTTCATGTTTTTAGCCCTAGAGTTTCAGTTTCTACCAAGAAGATTCTTACAATGACAAGATTGCTGCATACATGTAATTGAGTTGATACAATCTGAATGTGAAGTTTACAGTGCACTTCCTTCTGCAATGCAACTGGGGCTTCTGTCCCATTGCCTAAGCTTAAGCCTTTTTTCCTTTTATATAAACTTTATCTATTTATAATAATTTTGAAATGGTAGAGTAACACTTCACTAATCCAACCTGCTAGCTCTGGAAACTTTAGCACACAAAACATACCCTTGGAAGCTATCTCTCTACCCTGCTAGGATATTATTTCAGAATATATGCATGACTTTTGCTATGTTTAAATAGCCTGACCAAATAATTTCCCTTGTGAAAGCCTAAAATTGGTTCAGTGCTGAATATTTACAGCCCAAAGAGGTGGGGTGAAGGTGAGGATGGTAAGGGTACAAGCACATAGAAAAAGTGAATGACTTATTCAAGGTCACTTTGTAGATCAGTCAGGCAATGAGCTCCATTAAGAGTTTAATAAAACTGCTAAATTCCTACTATATTTCTGCAAATGAAGCATATAGCAACTTTGGCTTGACTAGCTGACCAAATGGCTCATGCTGCAATGAATGATCTGTAATGAGAGCTGGCTGAGAGGTACAATGCACCATCAGCCTGAGAAATGGGGGAAAAAAGATGGAACCACTAAAACAAAGTTTAAAAGCATGGGCCAGACAAATGACATCCCAAATCAGGTTAGGAAAGCTGAAGTGCTGATAGAACTTAATCTGGCCAAGGACATCAAGGGCAACACCAAAGGCCTCTATAGGTACTTTTGTGACAACAGGGAAGGCTTGTGAAAATGTTGGCCCTCTCCAGAAGGAAATGGGAAACCCAGTTACTTGGGATATGGAGAACATTAAGATACTCAATGACTGGTTTGCCCCAGTCTTCAGTCACAGGTGCTCCACCCACACTGCCTGAGGTGCGAGCAGGGACTGGGGAAATGAAGAACCACCCACTATGAGAGAAGATCACAGCCAAGACCATCTATGGACCTGAAGGTGTTCAAGGCCACCTTTGGGTTGGAAGGAACTTTAAAGGTCAAACAGCTCCAAGCAGAAAAAACTCTGTGCTGTCTAAGCGCTAGCCAGCTGCAAACTAGTTTCTTGAAAACATAAGATGATGGAAGAGGAAACACATGAAAGGCTGCGGAAAATGTGGAAATGTAAACAACATTATTCCTCATCATTACCGTTGAGTCCATTAAACAGAGCTCCATGCTCTCCCAGAGCCTGTCTTCTTTACAGGTCTAGATTCATTTTGGAGCTAAGGCTTTTCTAATAGCTGGTCTACTTATTTATTTATTTATTTATTTAACACTACTTGAATAAATAGCTGCGACCTTTTAATTTAGTATTTCTGACTTTCACAAGATAATGAAGGAATATACCATGGACTACCTAAAAATACTGAAACAAAAAGGGAATATTTTCTTTGTTTAGCTTTTAGTTTGCTGAAAAACAGCACTGTTTTCATAAGGCAGTTTATGGAAAGAAGAAAAGGGAAATTACTCAAGGGAGTAATTTCTGTTTTGCATAGTGACTCATCATATCATAGTTACCCCATCATCTCCAAGGGCAACACTAGGCCAGAGCAACTCTGAAAGATCTCCTTAGGGAACCACACGCTTCTGAAAGCCATCTCAGGACTCCTGTTCCAGAACTTCACAGAATGGCAAAAAACATTTGAGACTAATAAAAGTAAAATGGGTTTCAGATAGGGAAGAAGCCTGGTAGCCAATGACAGTTTTACATGAAGGAAAGCTTTTTCTCTCTCACCTCAATAATCAAAGACATGAAGAATACTGACAAAGCACATGGCAGGCTCTAGACAGCAGTGTGATATAGAAAGGCAAAACAACTCACAGCTGGATATGGGACACCTGAAGAAAGAAGAATCAGAAGGAAATGGAGGAACAAGAAAAGCAATTACTTGTCACCATGAAAATGGTACACAAAGATGGGCCAAAGTTCAAAATCTGTTTGTTTACTCTTGGACATACAATTCCAGAGAAGTGTAAAAAACCACTTGGGGAAATACAAAGGCATACTTAATGGTCTTTAACATACTGCAACTTACATGATTTACTAGCATTTGGGTAAGTTTCTTTCCCCTGCTTTAGAAAATCTTGGCTCCTTATAGGAAAGGATTTTAAGCTTACCAGAACTTTACTGCAGTTACCATTGTGGGGGAGCAACACCTGCCAGGCAGTTCTGAAGCACTAAAATAAAATATTGAAACTGGAAAAGGCAGAAGCACAGCAAGGAGCTTTAACAGCAAACCCAGGTTGTCTCTCATCATAGTGCACTACCCTGCACAGAGGTAAAACCTGCATTCCCTGTATTAATTCTCATGAAGCTGAAGGTGCCTTACAGGCAGCCTTATCTCTCCTTTGGGAGCCTAACTACTGCAAAATAGACAGGTTAAGGATTCTGTCCTGTGCCTGTGCTTCTAAATTAAGTGACTTGAAGCAACTGGATCTAAAGCTATCTACTTTAGATACTGCATCTCCTCTTTTCTGAAGGAGAGAGCTCTTTCTTCAGGTTAAATCAGCTGCAGGCCATGGTATGAAAAGTTGGTGTCAGCTCACCTCTCATCAACACAAGTATCTTCACAAAGAGATAGAATAATCAGAAGTGCCTTTGGCATGAAAGACCTGGTCAGTGAGAAGCAGGTCTGGATCTTTTAGAGAGAGGAGCTGCATCAGTTGGACTCCCCTCTACAGTTGTGGGTTGGCCAAAGGAGTGTTCAGCTGCACCAGCAAACAATGAGATATGGTAACAGCACAAGGAGCAAGCAGAAAGCTCAGCTTTAAATAGTAAATTACAAAAGAAGCATCCAAAAGGCAAGAGAGGATGAGGAAGACAATGATTTCATACAATGTCAAGCCAAAACCACAATTTTCTTATGCAGCAATGCACTCCTTCAGAGCTTCTCTGTCACAGACAAAGTATCCAAAAGCCATACAGCAGATCTGAAGAAAGGCAAGGAGCAGGCAGCAACATTTGGCAACTCAGTACAGCAGGGAGGGACTCTTTGTTCCAGAGCCTCCCTGAATAAGAGATCCCTTTCCCTGAATAAGAGATCACTTAGCAGCAGAGCTGCACAACATCAACCTCAGTGAGGATGCAATGCTCCATGCAGTGCCTTCCCATGTCTCACCTGTGGTTGAAAAACGTATTTGGACAAGAAGAAGGATGAAGCCAAGGATGTGGACACAGTTATTGTAGGTTAATTACCCAGAAAAAGTTTAAGACAAAAATATTCTATGAAAGCCTGCCTGTGCAGACAAGCTATAAATCAACTCTGAAGCATAAAGTGCTTTTAAAATGCCCTTTACAAGATGCTCTGCTCTGCAAACAACCTCTCCTAAGTCAGGTACCACAGCCTGGGGCAGGGGCTGAAGAACAGGAATGAAATACCAGACACAGAACACCCTCTCTGCAAATAAACAAAGCAAAGAAAAGCAAATCAGAGGGAGGGGGAAAAACCAACTGCAACATAAAGTATGAGCACTTGCTAGGCAGGCTAAGTGGAAGCTTTACAGGCACCAGAAGGGTGCTACAGGCCCTGTATCTGCCAAATCACATCAGTCAAAGAACTGAGCTCAGCATGGCTGGGAAGTTGTATGGACGCAGGAGGTAAGGACAGACCAACATACCCGAAGGTGTCAGTGCTGCCAGGCTGGGGACAACTGTGTGCTGCTGTCTTTATCTGTTATCTTGAGCATGTTTACCATGAAAAGCTCTATAATGCCTGAACCTGTTGTCCTACTGCTGCCAGAAGCCAAGCAAGTGGTCTGAGAAGGGAGTAATTACAGATCCCACAAGAGCTACACAGGCTCTGAAGTTCAGCAGAGCTGCAGTCAAGAGTTGCAGGCTGGGATAAAAAAATAAAACACAGGGCTGGAAAAGAAGGATGCATCCATTTTCACAGTCCCACCTGACTTCATGGAAAGGAGTGACTGCTCTGCACCACAATGTCTGCAGAATACTATTGTTATGTTTACCCTAATATATTATTTATTACAGAATTTACAGCTCTCTCTTTTCCCCAACTGACAACCAGCCAACTACTAATTTGCAAGCTAAAATGCTGTGAGGTCTGCAGATCCCAGGGCATTTGCAAGCCATAAGGATTCTGAAATGCTTGGGAAAAGCCTGGCAATGCTGCCAGTCCTCACTAAGGTCCAAAGAATTTAAGCCATACCCACCTAAACTAAGGAACTACATGAGAAAAAATGACTAGAGAAGGATGTCTGCACACGCATAATGTTCAAATATTTATAGAAAACTTTTTAGCAGCAACAAATGAGAGCATCACTGTACCATCAGCTCTGGGTTTGAAATGATAATTGCTAGACACTTAAGGCTACTTGCTATGTTTTACTGAGTTTCTCGCAATCGCACTGATCTCTCTGAAAACAGGTTGGGAACTATGAACATCTCTTCATCACAGATTTAGACACACAATAACCCCTAAAGTCATTCTGTGCAATAGTTGAGGTCCCCAGACTCAAATGCTGGCCTGTGTTTTGAAGGGTTAACAAGTGGAAAGGGAAGAGGAGAATAATATTCACTCAGTATTCCCCCTGTTCCATAACATCGACAAATTAACTCCTCCTGTGACATCACATAAATTTTGAGAAAACATTTGTGGTTTAGAACTGGCTGTTGAGTTTGTATTCCTGCCTGGATAATCACTTCTTTAAAAGGAAGTGTGCATCAATAATATTCATGGGGAGCTTCATAAGAGTTTGGCAAACAGTTCTGACAAAACAAAAACCTCAAACATAAGGATTACTCATAAAATGCTACATCAACAACTCTTCTGACAGACATCTGGATTATGCTCCTTTTTAAAGGGGAAAAACAAAGATGTCACTTCGAAGTTTAAATGGAAGCAGTGAAATATGCCATTAAAAATACCACATCATAAACAAAGCTATTTTTGCAAACTCAAACGCAATGAGCAATTATGACAAAGTTTGCCAAGATGATTTACAGACACATTTTCATTTAAAAAATGCTTTCAAAACACTAAAAGATGCACAGATATTACAGGTTAGTAATGAGTTTAGAGACCTAGAAGATCAGCTAGTCAGCATTAATAGTCTGTCCAGTTCCATCCTTTTTTTTAAATGGCCTTTAGTTGATGCTGCAAATGAAGTTAAAGCATGCACACCAAACCAACTAAACAAAATTCCAGAAAGAAATGCAGACAGACACTTTAGAAGCCCATCCTTAGAGGATGTAATTCACTATTCCTCCCCCAAACCATGTTAAACATAGAATTGCTTTATCCAGATGACATTAAGTTCTGTGGTATGCTGTAGTTAAGACTCAAAATGAGATCACTCTTAGGATGCAAGTAAAAACTTTTAACTCATTCCCAGTTTATTTACTTTTTAACTCCCATTAAAAGCTCAAAAAGAGCTGCTGATATGTCCAGGCTTCAAAAAGGGATATGTAAAATATTCCCATGTAAAAATAAAGTACTAAAAAGATTGTTTATTCAAAAATTATGGAGTTGTAATGGATTACAAATGTTCAGTTAAAAATTCCTAACCATAATAGTGACAGTTCTTGACCAACAAATACATACACTCTAGCGAAAAAGCAGATTGCCCTGAAGTAGAGTCAACTTCACAATTCATTGAAGTCCACTGGATTTGCTGGAGATTGGAAGAAGGTCCCAGAACCACAGAATTGTCTGGGTGGAAGGAACCCCAGAAATCACCTTGCCACACCCCCTGCCACGGGCAGGGACAGCTTCCAGTACACCAGATTGCTCAGAGCACCATCCAACCTGGCCCTGAACACTCCCCAGGGACCCAGGGGCAGCCACAGCTTCTCTGGGCAGCCTCTGCCAGCGTCTCACCATCCTCACAGTTAGAAAAAAATTTCTAACGCTTAATCCAAATCTGCTCTTGCAATTTAAAGCCATTCCCCCTTGTCCTATCACTGCATGTCCTTGTAGGAAGTCTCTCCCCAGCTTTTTTACTGCTGCCTTCCAGTACCTAAAGGTACAACCCCAATTCTCTTAGTCTTTCTTCACAGGAGAGATGTTCTAGCCCTCTGATCATCTTCATGGCCCTAAAAAGATCCTTGCAAGTGCACATTGTTGGGTCCTGTCCAGCCTCTCATCCACAAGCACTCCCAACTCCTTCTCCACAAGGCTGCTTTCAATCCATTCACTGCCCAGACTGTTTTTGAGCTTGAGGTGACCCTGATCCAGGTGCAGGACCTTGCACTTGGCATTGTTGTAACTCCACGAGGTTCCCACAGTCCCACCTCTCAAGCCAGTCCAGACCCCTCAGGATGGCATCCCTTCCCTCCAGCGTGTCACCTGCACCACACAGCTCAGTGCCACCAGCAAACCTGCTGAGGGTGCCTCAGTCCCACTGTCCATGTTGCCAACAAAGATGGCAAACAGAGCCAGTCCCAAAACTGACCCCTGAGGAATGCAGCTCTTCATCACTCTCCATTTGGACACTGACACACTGACCCCAACTCTGAGTGCAACCAACCAGCCAACTTCTTATCCATCAGCCATCAAATTCATGTCTCCACAGTTTGGAGGCAAAAATTTCACATGGAACCGCATCAAATGCCTTGCACAAGTTCAGTAGCTTACATCAGTTGTGCTTCCCTTATCCACCAATGCCCTTAACCCCATCACAGAAGGTCACCAGATTTGTCAGGCATGACTTGCCCTCAATGAAGTCATGCCGGCTGTCACCAGTCATCTCGTGATTTTCCACCTGCCTTAGCATAGTTTCCAGGAAAATCTGCTCCATGACCTTGCCAGGCACTGAGGTAAGACTGACTGGTTTTATAGTTCCCCATGTCCTCCTTTTTCAATGGGAGGTATGTTTCCTCTTTTCCAATCAGTGGGATCTTCATTATACTGACACAACTTATCAAACGTGATGGATAATGGTTTAGTGATGTCATCCACCAGTTCCCTAGGAACCCATAGACACATTTCATCAGGTCCTATGGACTTGTGCCCCTGCAGCTTCCTTAGATGTTCTCAAAGTCATAATCTCCTACAGCAGGTGATTCTTCATTTTCCCAATCACTGCCTTTTCCTTCTGCAACTCAGGCAGTGGGGTTGGAACACCTGTCAGTGAAGACCCAGGCAGAAAAATTACTTGTCCCTGTCCTCCCTTTAATCCTGCCCCATAAGCTCTCAGTCAGCTTCTCATCAATCCCCACCCAGGCAGATCTTCACGCACTCCCCCTGGCCACTAACACTTCCTCATTTCCACTTCCTACACTTTGTAAAGAGCCTACATCCTTCCATTCCAACATTTCAGTCACAGGAACCATCCTGGCATGTCTCTACCAGGCCAGTAAGACCACAGCCCTGCAGGCACACGTCTCTATCTCTTGTTTATTCCCCACTTCTGCACAGTGGCATTAAGCTGGGCCCCAGAGGAAGCTGGCTTGGATTCAGGCACTCTCTTGTAGACCTGCAATTCCCTCTCCTGGCTCTGGGCATCTCCTGCTGGCATTGCCATCACACTGATAGGAGTGGGGTGGATTGAGATTCCCCTCCACTAGCAACTTTAGTTTAAAACCCTCTAAACTTTTAGTTTAAAGGTAGCAGGCAAGGAAGTACATTTGTTGAAGTATCTTTTATTTCTTTGTTGAAGCAAAGACCAGCAAAGATATCTTCTTCTGAAATACCTTGAAGGCATTGAGATTAAAAGACTGAAAGTTTTAGGACAGCTTGACTAACATATTTTCTCAATGTCAATGCTTCACTGAAGCAGCTGGAGAGACTCACATTAAAAGCACTGAAACATTTGAGACTGAGAAGACCTCAACTTATTTGACACCATGAACTGACTTTCTGCAGTTCAATGTCTTTTCCAGATATTTGTCAAAAGCCAACAGAAGCAGAACAAAACCTGTTGGTTTGCTATTTCCTGATGGTTTTTAATACAAAGCCCTACTCTTCTAGTAAGACTCAGAGACTACTGGGGAGTCAGGTAACACAACCAACTGCAGGTGATGTTAAGAGCAGCCAGATCCTGCCTTTTGTAGTGTGGGAGAAATGCTATGAGGCAGCTGCAGAGCAGCAGGATAGGATCAGGCTGCTGCAAAAAAAATCAGGATGGTGGCAAAGTAAGTACTTGGCTCTTCAGAGTCTTTGTGTCCCCCCCGTCTTATCTGAAGCCTTGCACAATGCCAAGAAACCAAGCAGGAACTGCACTTGGTTCATGATGTACCAGAGACATGAGGGATGATGACAGCTCATTCTGTTGGGTCTGATGCTACAAAAAAGGGAAGGGAGAGCACAGTACCATAGCTTGGAAACAACAGCCTGTGCTCAAAAGGGCAAAAGCAACCACTTCTGCTACGATGTGAACTAACACTGCCATATGCCAGGAGAATGCAGCATCCCTATGCAAATAAGGCTCTGAGAACCTGACCAGAACAGGGAAAACCATATCCTCTTCACAGGGACCAACATACTTTTAACAGACTGCATAATCAGAGCAGTCCTTTTTTGACTTCAGTCTGATTCTCTTGCACATTATAAGGCACATGACTTAATTTGTTGTTTTTTTCAGGAAGAAAAAATCCTCAGACTGGAATAGTTACCAAAGTTCTAGTGAGGCCTTCTGGTGCTGGCAAAAGATTTTAGTGATTAATTATTCTGGCTGTCAAAACCTATTTGGGTTTTTTTTTTCATTATTTATTTTGAATTTTCTTGGCTTTCATTTCTAGACAAGGAATCTTGCTATATTTTTTTAAAGAGACTGAAGACTTTTCCTTTCTAGAAAATCTAATAAATTCATTCTTTCTCTTGGATTAGGGTAATGAATGTCTGCAAGAAATCCCAGTGGTGTAAGGTGTGTTCTTCCACCTTTAGCCAGCATCATCACTCTTCACTCTACATCTAATCTCCTCACTATCTCATCCACCTCCTAGAGGTGCAGACAGACCTGAACACAACATTCTGGGAGTGTCTTCAGTATGGACAGACCCAGATTTAGCACAGCCTCCCTGAAGTTCTCCTATGGACCTACATAGAGATTGTTGACACAGGCAACAAAATCTTTTTCTACAAGCTCATGTCCCCCTACTGTCAACTCGGGGTGGAGCAATGGCACTCTCTCCTCTTCAGTGACTTCAGGAGGAGACCAGGACAATTGACTTAGGAGAAGATGCAAAACTGAAAAGTGAAGTTGGGCAATCTCAGTTCCCATCCCTCAGACCTGCAAAATTAAATTATATCTATGTTTCTATACTGTTTTTCTTTCTTAATCAAAATGATTTCACCAAGTCAAGTTTCACCAAGTATTTATGGCTTCACCTTGCAGAAGCCATATATATCAAACTTGCAATCACATTAAAAACACTTAAGTACCAGCTTAGCTTGACAAGATCTGTTTTCCAGAAGCTCTTGTTGACCTACCATTAATTATAATTCTCTTATTCAACCCTTTACAAACTGTCCCATTTATTACATCCTAATTCACTGTGAAAATGACAAGAGTGAAACCCTCACAGCATTAAGGCACAGATCTTAGCCACTCTTCCAAAGGCATGAACCAAACTTCCAAAGCTGACTACCAGCAGCACACCAGAGTAGTGGAGCCCTAAATCCCCTCTCTCCCCCTCCCACTGGCAACACTATAAAAAGACCTGTGGCTTAATTTGTCATCCCCAAAGAAACAGCAGAACAAGCAGATCACTTACAAAAGATCCCCTTTAGAGAAAACAAAAGAAAGCAAGCAAAGGCAGAAAGGAAGTGTGGGAGGTGCGCAGGTTACAGTCAATCAAACTTTGGATTCCATGAGAATAATTTGAAAAAGAAGCAATTCCTTCACAGTGAGAACTTGTTCTCCAGATGTAAATTGTTGAATTTAGCACATATGACCATCACAGAATTCATTCAATTGTGTGAGGACATCATGCTGTTAAAATTGAGCTGCTAGATTTAATTTAAGAATTAGGTTATATAAAAACATAGGGTTTAGGGTTTTTACATATGGTGCCAAGAAACTTACAGCAGTGGGTAGCCTGAGCACTAACCTTCCCTAAGGAGAGTCAGCACTGCTCGCAGTCATCCAGATGCCTACATACAAGATAAGTGGAGAAAAATAATTTTCCTAGAGGATTAATATTATCCTGGCCATCACATATTTTCAGTTGCACACTAGGTGGGTGACACATCACTGCTACCTCCAGTACCTCCCAACTTGCAAGCTTTCCTCAATAAGCCTGGACGACACAAAACTACTTTGAATTGAGCCATTACAACAAGTAATTTTCCATCATTACATTACTGCCATCTTCCTCATGCTTTGCCATATCTGTGGAGACAAAGTGTAGTGCTTCTCTTGTAAACTCCTGTTTACAGCTCTGACTAAAACACATGCAAGTTCAGCAGCTGCACAGAGAGCAGAGAGCTTGCCTGTGTCTAACAAACCAGCACTGGCACAGGCAGGAAGGTACTCATTTTTACAAGTCAGATAGCACCCATGGAGAAGAGCACTGTTATTTGTCTTACAGCCTCAGGCAGTGTCCTGCAGCCTGTCATCAAAGGCTTTGAATAAGACTACCACACTTCCATTTATTGACATAGAGAATATGCTGATGACAGAGAGAATGTACGATGATCATGCTCCAGCACCAGGGATGCTGCTGTTTACATCCTCATTTTTTAACTCACGGCCTAACAGCAATGCCAGGATTAGTAAAAAGGCCTTCTTTCCCAAGCTCCAGCTCTCTGGTGATGTACTTTTCAGGTGCAAGCTCTCCATCTCATCTGTTCCCTTCATCCAAATGCTCCCCCCTCAGTGTCCTCTCTTACAATCCACATTTGTCCTAAGTGTAATTCAGAGACTCTCAAAACACTCCCTGCCTTCACATGACTAATCCAGACAATTCTCTGGTCCAAGACCACTTCCACAAATGCCATGCTAGAGGTACACACCATTGAGAAGAAAGTCTATCAAAACTGTTTTGCTGAGCTGCAGAGCTTCTGTAATAACTAGGATTCAGAGATGTGCAAAATAATGAATTTCCTAACAGTCCATGGATATTGTGTATTCTTCAGAGAACTTCAAATATGCTGGTCCCTCATGACCCATCAAACAGGAAAATCCAGTTACCAGTAAAAGAGAAAATGCTGCTTGTCTCACTTTTAACCAATTCTTCCCTCTTTCACATCAAATCCCACTTTCGTTGTCAATCCATCAGTTACTAACTCCTGAACAACATTACAGCATTTTTTATGAAAACATGGACATGACTTCAAGCCTCATGGAAAAAAGTCAATTTATCTCCAATATCTCAAGCACAGAAGTTACAGTTTGACACCAGGCCCTCAACTAAGATGCAGTGTGAGTAAGCACCCATCACCTTCAGAGAAAAACACTATTGTTCCAAATTCTAGAACTGTGACTAAAAAATGGTCATTTTAATCAAAATATCAAGGACAGTGCAGGATCTTAATCTATAGCTTAGTTTACAGAGATCTCTGTATGATTCACCCATTTCTTTGGACTCATTCTCCCAAAGAGCAGTAGACAGCCCCAGAATTAATCTTTGTGATTGCAAGGCTAAGTTCTTACCAGGAGAACAGCATGGCCATGGGTTATTAATGAGTCCTGATCAAGTACATATTCAGTTCAAATCACTTGCTAAAAAGTTATCCTCCTATAGGCTATATAAATACATAATATATCTACATTAACCTGGGTGACACTGGAGCAGCCTTTCCAGCAATCTGGACTACTTTATCTCCAAAGTAGACTCTTATAGCTCATTTGAGTGAGTGAGCACACATTTTAAATAATGACGAGAGACTCCAATTTTCACATTTTCATGGATGCAGTGTCAAATCTATTTGTAATAGGATCATCTATTATCTGTCAGTACTGAGCAAACTAGGTGAGAAAATAATGGTTAGTACTATATTGTCTGGAATCTTGATGAAAATTAGCAGGAGGTAAGTGAAGTTGTTGAAAAACAAAAGTGTTACTTGTTGATTGCTTAATGCAGCCTGACTTGACTTCAGCTATTTCTAATAGAAGATCAGAAATCATTGTTGGTTTTTTTTGTTCAGCAGAAGTTAATTTTCTCCACCCATTCAATTTTAAACATAGAATATTTCATTCACTGAAGCACTCTTGTTCTTCACACAGTAGATCTGTTTCAAGCAAAATTTAGACCACTGCCAGAGAGGAAGAAATGTTGCTATCAACTCATTAGAGAAGCACTGAAGTTGTGGGTCTCACTCATTTCATCCCCCTTTTGTGGCCTCCACATGGACAAACACACTACTCTTTATGCAGACTCCCCATAGTTTAAGAGAAAGAGCTGGAAAGCTGGAGTATCTATCTCCTTGTTCATTTTCTCATCTCCAGCCTACAAAACCAAGGTGAACACAACCCAGTTAGACTTCCTGCCCCGAGGTTTTCCTTCTTGGAGGAGAAAAAAAAAAAAAAAAAAAAAATATATATATATATATATATATATATCAGCACATACTTGTGTGTCTACATGGGGATTAGCAATACAGCAGATTACAGACCACTGTAATTCCCAATGCAGCATCAACCTCTCTGAAACCAGGTGAAAGAAATACTTGGTGGTAAGGACACCCGTAGCCTGCTTGGTCTCTTGTCCCTTCTTCACTTCCATAAACTGTGTTGAGATGTGAGCTTCAAATCAGTTCTGTGGCAAGAGGACCCAACAATAACCTCTGTCACCTCCTACCACAGCTCAAGTCTTCAGTTGCTTTCAGGGCTGCTGCTAAAAGCAGCACTGGAAAAGCTGCTGGGAGCCAACACAGACTGAGGAATTGGGATTTGCTTCCCTCAATCCACTCAAAGCTTGTGCTGGCCAATAGGAAGAGGGTGAGGAATCCACACTGAGGGAGAGGACTGGTCTCCTGCTGAAGTTACACACTGGAACAGTGGAAACAGGAACTGAATCAGCCCACATGGTCTTTTCTTTGGTTTGCTCACAATACAGTCAAGGGTTGGGGCGGGGGGGGGGGGGGAAAGTAACCAAAAGAAAAACTGTACAGTAAATGGAAACATACTGCTTTGGAGCTGATATGAAATTTTAATGGATTTTTTTGGTCAGGGCCATTAAGGCAATCCTTTGAGTTACACAAAAAATACTTTTATTTTTAGTGGCTATAAATTAGCCACTAAATGGAAATATTGTTACGAGACAGTGAAATGATCTTTTATCCCTTAAGAAAGCATAATGAAATTCATACTATGTTGTATTAAAACAAATAATTCTCAGTTACATGAGATTAAAATGCAATAATTTCAGATTTAATTTAAAAAATAAAGTATTAAAACTTTGGTTTAATATAAGGGTTTAAACAGATTAAGGTTTAAAGAAAATTTTATTGGATGTGTTATATGATCTTTAAAGTCCCTACCAACCCAAACTATTCTGTTATTCTGTATCAGTGAATTATCTTCAGATTATGACCAAAAAGATCACAACTTGAAATTATACATCCAGTCAACTCAAGCATGTTTGTGTATTAAAAAGTAAAGTATGTTACTTTCATAACTGGCAATATATTTGTCTTTCTCTTTGGTAATCTTTCTCAGGAAGTCTGCTTTTTTCAGCCTCGGCCATCCAGAAGTACATTTTTATTTTGTTTGTTTCAACACAACCAGCTGTTACACAGAAGGTGTTTTCTTTACTGGGACCAATCCACTGAACATAAGACCAAGGCAAGTTAATTTCTCAGTCACAGGCTGAAAAAGGGAACCAACTGGGAAAGATAACACAGCCTAATATCAAAGCCTTACAGGCATGAATCCTTATAATAACCTATTTAGGTCCCTAGAACTAAACTACATGAAAGCATTTTTTAAAAATCTGACTACAGCATCTCAGTGCACAGACACCAGAAGTTTACATAAATGTAATTCTCTGAAATAAATCAAACTTAACTCTAAAGCCTAGAAACACATACACTATGGGCTAGGTTTTGACCCACGGAGGACACTGGTATCCAACACACAATTTTGGCATGTTTTACAAGTTTCTATCCATGGTGATTACAGTTCTCATCCCTCTGAAGTATTCCAGGAGCCGGGATGAGATTCTGGCCTGTGGTCTGATGCCATAACCATCCAGTCCTTTGAGTCACAACCACCAGTTCTACTTTATTCTGCATCTCTCCTATCTCTACTCAAAACAAAAGAGTTTCACTGATTGTGGCTGCATTAAAAAAAAAAAAAAAACTTGCCATAGATTAATCTGTTAAAAATTTAATAAAGGTACATTGTTAGTTACTTTGAGAATATAAAGCTTTAAAACCTAATAGTGTGCAGAGATAAAAGCATATTACTACAATTAGCCAAGAGTGGTATAAATTTAAGATATTTAGTTGCAATTCGTAACATTTCAATTATTACTAACTGAAGTATATTATGAAAATAAGTTATATGCAATACAGAACAAAGAGAAATCAATTACTTCTATGACTATTTCTTTGTTTTAACCTTAAATAATTTAAATCCTAAAGACTGCAGTAATTCTGATTTAGAGCATTTCACCCTGACATACATTTGGCGTAAAAAAAAGATGTGTAGTAAATCATCTCTAAAGTAACTGGGTATATCAGGACAGAGAGAGAAAGGAACTATGCTAGAGATCAAAAACACTTCAAGAAACTATCAAGGCAAAGAGGAAAAGGCTGGACAGGATATCAGTAAGAAGCAGCTTCATGCCAAGAAGTACAGGAGCACCTTAATCAGTGAAGCAAGAGCAGGAAGGCAAGATGATTCTGGGTGAGCTGCACTGGAGCACATGTGGCCTGTGTCAAATTCCTGGGGTCCATCACCCTCTTAATGACCCACCAGAGGGGAACAAAATGTGCTTTTGCTGAGTGCATACCACAACTGACAGGTGAATGGAGGTCTGCAGCTTAATTCTGAATGTTCACCTGAATGCTTAATGGGTCGGGAAAAAAAGCCGTTTGCGGAGTTCTGCATTATTCAGTAATTTCTCTAATTATAAAGTGATTTCAAGCACTGCTATTGTTGCAACCAGTCTTTTCCTATTAGGGCCCATTGTTTAAGAAGCTGTGTGTGAGCACCGAGAACCCCCGCACAGTGGAGTGAGCATCTCCTACATGTCACTTCCACCCAGCCATCACTCCTCCAGCAGGTAACGCACGCATTATCTACGCTGACCTCTGCTTAATTTATAGCACCTCTGTGTCATAAAACAATTATCCGCATTTGACACGAGCAGCACTTGGGAGCTTGAAAAGCAATTAAAATTTAGGAGCTGTCTCTTGCAACAAAAAGGCACTCGGAGAAGCAGCGCTCCGGAGAAGTTGCGGCACGCCAGCCATCAGTCTGATTCTGCCTCTATCAATCACGCGAGGCCTCGCTAAACAGCGAAGCGCCGGCAAGCAAACAGCAAATGTTTACGAGGTGCAGCTGGTGGTACTTACGTTAACAGCAAAAGCAGCATCGGTTAAATTAACATTCTTCATTCTTTCATTGCTCATTATGGTTTGACAGACATACCCGCAGTCCACATAAATGACTTAGAGCAAGAGAGCTGTCGAGCATCCTGCCATGAAACAAGACCACCTAATGGGAGCAGCCACTGTAATTAAAACTCTAAAAACCAAGATTTATACCAGTTTAAGGATGCAGTGGTGGGTATTATGACCTACTTTAAATTTATTAAAGGAATTGTGAAAGCCTGAGCCGTTACTCAAGCGAAAAGTTAAGAGCCTACCATTTATGATATTTGTCCGATAAAAGGGACTCAAGCGGTCTTTTGATCTAGGAATCGTTTCTGTTGTTTCAGGTCTGGAGATGCAGGAGGAGAGGAAAGAAAAATGTATTACTCAAGTATTAACTAATCAGCTTCCCCAGGAGAATGCTCTCTGAAGGTCTTACTCGTTCAAGTCCACAAGATTTTCTTTGATGGAGAATTGCAGCAACTGGTTCTGCTTAAAAATTTACAGCCACATTTAATCTCTTGGATCAAGAAAAGTTAATTTCATTAACTTAAGGCTGTATTTCATGGAACTCTTTCATAAATTAACACTATACTAGAAAAAGGGGGTGAAAACCCACGACTATTTTTACAAGTATCTCCAAAGCACCAGAATGAGATTTGACCGAGTAACAGAATCGGCTCAGAATACTGTAACTCAAGACCATTAAGGAAGAATTAACATAAACATCAGGTAAAGCACGTTTTTAAAAAATAAAAAACACATTGATCTGTAGTTATATGCAACCTTTAAAACAGTATGAGAATGAAACTTAATACTCCTAGCTCTTAAAACAGATCACAAAAGATGATTCAGTGTTTGCAGAAAGCAAGCAGCAGGGAGGCAGGGCTTGCCTTGTGGCAGGGCAGTGCTCCACTCCCCGCCAGGCACCATGTGAGGCACACCAAGGCAGGGCTTGCACATCATGGGATACTGGGAGGCCAGGAGACTAGCATAAGCCCAGGAAAATACTATGGAGAGGAATAAATAATGAAATCTGACTTTTTGCAGGTAGGTGATCTCCCTGCTGGAATTTGCTCCATTTCCTCTCCCTTCCCCTCTGCCAAGAGCAATAAAAAGTGGAGCTTTTTTGCCTTTTCCCCTTACGCAGTTAGAAAGCATTGTTCCCTTTCCCTTCAATGCCTCAGTGGCTAAAGCATTTGCCTTAAACACAGAGATCTGTGCTTCAAACCTCTCCACTGCCTGAGACCTGAAATCCCACCTGAAATCAGCCCCGGGAGCCAGCTACAACCACCAGGCTATCAAAGCACGGTATGGAATGTGAGCATGCATGTAGAACTCTTCCCACTTCTCCCAGCAGGGAGGAAAGCAAACCTGCTCCCCACCACAGCTCTCCCACATGGGGCAGAAACAGCTCTGCCTCTCATGTCACACACCTGTTTGTACATACACAGGCTTGTGAGCTCCAGGCATCAAAAGAAAAACCCTAAACAGAACATCAGAAAGGCTTCTTGACTTTAGTAAATATATGTCACCAGTAAGATGCATTTAGCAGCTCAGTGCCAATTCTCTGGTAAACTGTAGCTGCCACTCCAGTTGCCCAAACTCTCCTCCAGGATGCATTTCTGTCCAGCCTGTTTCCACAGATGTGGCCACACCTTGGCATGATTTAGGGGAAGCCCTCACCCAATACCCATCCCAAGAGCATGTGGAAATCATCCAAATGCACAAGTACACTTGAGCCTGTGCCTTGGCCCTCTTTAGTCTACTAATATAGAGACAACTATACAGAATCAAACCAAAATAAAATTACAGCATTTAAAGCACCCTCAGGAATTCAGAGCCTAAAAAGGACTGTAACAGCAAACATCTGGATGACCTAAGTCACAAGTGAGGCCTTCAGCCCATGCTGCTTTAATTGCAGCTCACAGTCACCAAGGCTGGAAAGGACCTCAGATTGTGGAGTCCAACCATTAACCCACTACTGCCAGAATCACCACTAAACCTAAGCACATCTACACTTTTTTTTATAAAACACTTCCAGGGATGTGATTCCACCACTTCCCTGGGCAGCCTGTTCTAATACTTGCCCACTCTGTCAGTGAAGAAACTTTCCTAGTTATCAATCTAAACATCCCCTGGCACAGTTTGAGGCCAATTGCTCTTGCCCTACTGCTTGTTAACCAGGAGAAGACAACACCTCACCTGGCCCCAGCCTCCTTTCAGGATCTGGTAGAGAACAATAACATCCCTCCTGAGCCTCCTCTTCTCCAGGCTAGATACCCCCAGCTGCTCCTCAAAAAACTCGGGCTCCAATTTAATGAGGCCAGTACTGGGTGAGGAACAAAACCCCTCAAACCCCACATTTGTTGTGATAGCTGCTCTATTTCCTGTGAAACACTCCCAACTTCTTGCAAGACATTACCAGGCAGGGAAGGGAGTTAATTACAACAGGGCATGTCTGTGTTAAGAGCTCTCCTGCAAGGACCCCACTGCTTTCTCCTCTGGCTCAGCTGCTTCTCACCCAGAAGAAGACTGGTTTACAACAATGCAAGAGGGCTGAGCAAACGCCCCCTCGGGAACTTGTTAGCACCAATCTTGTTTTCTTCCCTGGTATCTCCAAACTGCTGGGCAAAGGCTCTGGTTGCCCCAAGGGAGAACACACATCATCTCCCCAGCAGCTAGGGTGACACTCTCTCATGCCTAGATGGAATTCCCAGACAACCTTCACATAAAATATTTGCAACTTAATTCACCAAGAAAAGCTTTCTTTTCTTTTATTTCCCCTGGGAAGTTCAGCAAGTTCCAGGAAGTTTCTTGCAATATTTGCCTGAGGGCTGCAGAGAATGGATCTAGAGTGACTTGCTCCCACTCATTTCACTGAGATCCCTTCATCAGGGACTTTGCTGCATGGGAGTATAGTTTTGCTTTTCCACAACGAAATGACATGAATATCTGTAGACAAATGCCATTTGGGACAAACACAGGGAGAATGGCTGGAAAATACAGAAGTTTGTGTTAGTTTTGCAATATAGCTCATCCATAATTTAATATAGGTAATTCTGTTAGAAGAATGTTGCCTGTCACAGAAAGATATGAAGAAACAGTGCTCTCCATCTGTTTTATTACATTGTTGTGGTTTGCTTTCTTTCCCCAAGAGATGGTAAAGAAGAACTTAACCTGAACAACTGACATAGTACAACTCCTCTTGTATATTCCTCAGCCAGAACAGATATATTCTGTTTCCTAAAAACATGTTTACTCAGTGCTGGAACATGGAAATGCTACTTATTGTCAATCAGAAGACCAAGCACAGACTCAGATATGTAAACTGTGGAGACTTATGTTTTCTCCAGATGACACATTCAAATTTCAGGGGTCATATGCTAGAATGCCATTCAATTTTTTTTCTCCCCTCTCCACATCAGTTTGTAATATTAGAGTTTCCCCAAATTCTGCTTGGCTGGCATCTTAGAAGCTCATAGAGATACTACCAAGAATCTTATATAAACTCAATGTACTTTCTATCAGTAAAATTAATAAGCCAAACTAAGTGGTGGGGTGGGTGGTGGGGAACAAGAAGAACACAGGCCAAGTTTTTAAATCACTTCATTGTTTCTAGCATCATAGGACCAAGTCCAAATTTCTCAAATATAAAACATCCTTCTCACTGATTTTAAGGAACGTTTCATTCAGCTTTATCAGTCCTTTTCTGTCTGCAGAAGAGCTGCTAATGAAGGACCTCAGTAACTGCTCCATGGATATTCCATGTTGATGTAGTAACCCAACCTCTAATCAAACAATTAACTCATCACAGCCACAAGGATCCTCCAGCCAGCAAGCTTTATCTCTTACCAAAAATCCTCACACCTACAGTGGCACCTCATCTGCCTTCCATTTGTGACAACTGTCCACCATTACTGTTTTACAGACAGAAGATACCTGCATTTTAAACTTCTCCAGATTACTTAATTTGGTAACCAACAAACACAACAATACATGTTTCAACTTCTTTCAGAAGCAAAGTACTGAGTACCTCAGCACAGAGCAAGAATCAGCTATTCAAACTGAACCTCAAAACCCAAGAAACAAAGCAGCACATGCTGTTTTTTTGGTTTTTTAACCAGGTGCAAGCTTGTGGAAATGTGTTAATGTGTTGCTAATAGCAAGCACCAACTGGGATTTCATAAAAGGAGAACTAGGCTTCGTCTACCCCAGAAAGGGACTCATGAAAAAGCTGGATAAGGAAAGAAAAAGCACTCAATGTAACAAACAACAAGAGAATTATCCCCTGCAGCAGAATCTCAACCTGTGATTACATGTGTTATCACTAATCTGTAACACTGTCCAACATCCCAAGGAAAGCTGGAGATGCATGCCTGCACATTTTTTCCACTGCAATTCCCTGTCACATAGATGAAAAAGACATTCAAATAATACTCCTGCTACATTCAGGAGACACTCTCTGTTTTTCAAATACATGACATACATATAGCTTTATATGTATTTACAGATTTAAAATGACAGCCACTACATGTGGTACTGGCCTGGAGATCAGCATCCTCTACTACACGACAGCAAGTCAAGTATCATTTCTGACTTCCTTAATAGACAAACTTCACAACTGCAACATGAACAGGTACTTTCCTGCCACACACACAAAGCTGGATCTAAAAAAAAAAAAAAAACACACAAACAAACAAACAAAAACCAAACAAACAAAAACAACAACAACAACAAAAAAACCAACAGCAAGAACAACACCACAAGTATAAAAATTATGCAATCATGGCCACTCCTCAAAAGTGCCTACTTTTTGTATGAAAAGACTGAGCACAATCAGGAATGGGAAAGCATCCATCTCTAAGTAAAGAAAGATATAATTTAGAATTTAAAATCACGTGGGCCAGTGGTATCTTCCTGAGGATCTACAGATGGACATGCCAGAAGAGACCACAGAACATCTTGGGAATCTCCCAAGCTACACCAAGAGCTGCAACTTTCTCCAACACAGGCTAAGCCAAGCCACGCAGGTCAAGAAGAGCAAAGATCACAGAAAAAAGCAAGTCATTTTCTGTGTTTCAGACCCACGAGCTTCCAATCACCCCCAGGAATTAGCTGACCTGATAAGCCAACAGAGGTACCCAAGTAGGGCTGGTTAACTCAGTAAGCCAAACAAGGCTGCCTCTGCAAGAAACCATGCTACAGGAATATCTCAAGGATTGAGCCTTTAGAGAAATTATCTGGGTAAGGAGGCTCTGACAAGTCAGTTGTGCCTGTGGCCATTCACAAGCAGCTGAAGACAGCTACTGTGCTCTGCCACTCATAATAGTTACCTGTCAAGTAATGTTTTCATCTCTACTGCACTTTGCAAGCCTCTTCTCCTTGCCTGGCTTAGTCAAATGCCTTTCAATGACTTCTCAGGCAAGGCTGGCTGACAAAACTGGATGCTGGAGTGCTCCCATCTCCCCTTTTACTTGCAGCAGAGCACCACACAGCTGGGGAAGGCACAGAGGAGAGGCAGTAACATATTCCAAATGCAACAGCAATTTCCAAAATGAGTGGTTCTCTACTAGCTACAATTATAGTTCTCTGGGATACTAGAAATCAGCAAGGTCAAAAGCTATAAAAGTAACAGAAAACAGAGGAGTGTGTTCTCAAAATCCACAGCTTATGTTGATGTTGAGGAGTAGGTTAAAAGATATAGCTAAACATAAGAATTCATTATAGACATGATGAAACAAAATGGGAAAATGGTTCTCCCTCACTGCAGAAAGAACATTTAACTAGGGCTTCTAATGCTGAAATGCTGCTGGTGGACTGGGAGCCAATTAGCAGCAAACTTCTGCATTTCACATGTTTTCACAGGAAAACAACAATTACAGGATTCCGCACACTGAAAAATGACTGCACTGCTGAATCTTACAGCAAACTGTGACTGGTCCTCAGCCACGACACCTGCTTACACGGGAGAGGCCAGACAACAACCAGCACGGAATTCATAAGCACACTTGGAAATAAATAAGTACATAAATAAATAAAAATAATATTTAAAAGTCATGATGGCAAAAGACTGACAGAATTGCTCTGGGGTTTCTTGTTGGTGGAATATTCATTCCTCTAGTAAGATATCTACCCATAGATCAGATTAAAAACCCGTCTACTGGAATGAAAACGTAGCTCAACTTATCCAGGATATTAAAGTGTGTAGTGCAGCTGACATCTGATCTGATTACCTTTCATGCAAAGCAAGAACAAAACCCCAACTTTAAAAAGGCAAAATAAAAAGTACTGAGAGAAATCCACGTTGGAGGACTAAATATGATTACAGCAGCAATTTCAGATCAATATCAATAAAAGATTTTATGGACTGCAAGATGCATATCCAACACAATTCAGAATTGACATGTTTTAGGCTGTACACCAATCACTTCCCACAATGGAAATGAATTTTGGAGACGCAGAAATCAGAGGCAAGAGATATCTCTGTAGGAAAGATGATATTCAAACATATTCAAATTCTCATGCTCAGGTTCAGAGAAATCTGCAGCTGACATGAGGAATAAATTGAAAAGCAGAAAATACAGCCTGAAAATAACAATTAACTACACTAAACTAGTAGTTTTTGAAAGAAGCTAAAAGAAAATGCCTTCTAAATTCAGGGGCTTGACCCAGACATCTGCTGTCACCTAGAAAGTGAAAGCCTGCATCAAAAGAGTCAAGGGAGGATGTCCATCAACTTTGGAGAGGTGCTAAGCAAGCCAAGTCTATTCAAAATCATCAGCTTTAACAGAGAAATTAAACAGTCATGGCTAAGCTGCTTAACATTTCGCAACACAGACAATGGCATAAAAGATACAATAACAGCAGCTTAAGGGAAAGCTGCCAGTGGAAACCAACTGGAGAAAATGTTGAAACTCTGGGATAAAGAGATGACTGATAAAAAAAAAAACAAATTCTTCCAGATCTGGAAAAGCACACAGAGAAAAAAACAGGAAAATTAAATTATACTCAAAATATCAAACCACGATGACTTAAAGAGATATTAGGCTCCTTCCATCAGTAAACAAGACATTTCCTCCAGCATCATCTTAACCACTGAAAAAGGAAGCAGAAATCCAGAGTTAACCTACAGTCTTCCAGCTCAAAATCTAACAAGTGCATACCAAATGGAAAACACTCTCTCTTTTCTACAACTGAAGAGGCAGGATAACCCCCCCATGATGCCCTCATGTTGTAACATGGAACAAAAGTAGATCACAGTCTGCATTTATCCTGTATGGTTACTCTAAAAGAAATGGTGTTAAAACAGTTACTAGTGCCAAATCCCAACATCCCAACATGCCCTTCTTACACCAGAAAGGCACTATTACCCCAGACCTCACTCCAAAATGTATGAAAAATTACCCACTACTGCACCTCAATAACATCTTGAGTGAAGCCCTGGCACAGGTTTGCCCTGGCCCAGCAAAGGTGTGGCTGCTCCATCCCTGGAAGTGTTCAAGGCCAGCTGGATGGAGCTCTGAGCAACCTGGGATAGTGGGAGGTGCTCAAGGCAGAAAGGCTGGACTAGATCACCTTTAAAGGTCCCACCAAACCATCTGTGATTCTGATTAGAAGTATGCAATTTACTCATAAGCATATCTTCTCTGAGTAATGACTCAGCCAGTGCAGAGTAAAGACTGAAGTATGCAGGGAAGGGCAACCCATCAAGCATTAAGTATTAACTGAATTTACTTTTGCATTTGAATTTTTAATACTTTTTAACATTAATTAGCTGCAAAACGCAATGATCAGTCTCAAGTCAAACATTTTGAAAGAAGGGGGAAGAATACAAATGCACAAACAGTTCATCACCAAGAAGAAACAAACCCTTGCAGCAGACAGGACACATGCTGGCATGATTGGATCACTGGAGGAAGAATAAGGGTGATGACTTTAAAGTTATTTCCAGCTTACTGCCTGGCAATGAAAGGAAAATCTGAAACTACAGCTGGACATCTGAATACCTTCAAAACAAATCCCCTGGAAAGGATCAAGTATTAAAATAAGTGAAGTCAATGAATAAACAAGAGTCACCATAACTGGTATATCCCAGGCAAAGATGAAAATATTTCCAATCTGTCATATTGATAAGGCCACAACATCTACCAATATCTAGATGGGTGGCTGAGCCAGTGTGGAAAAATGCAGAAATGGCTGGTAAAAATTCTGTTGTGCCTGACAAGTATATATTATTTGGCAAATTGAGACCAGATCACATCAAAGACTGCTGGCCTTGGTGGCATAAGAAAGAAGCAAGCTCAGATACCCCAGAATGCAAGGCAATAAAAAGATTCACATCAGAAATATGTATAGGGGAGCTGAGCTGTAGGTATGTGGCATTTTTCTGGTTCCCTGCTCCATGCTTTTAATTTGCCCATGTGGGGCAGGATGGCTTTCAGAAAACTTGAGCTGGAGATGAAATGGACAGCTGGACTCAGTGCTTGCTGACTGTGGTTCCTCACTGCTTTTCTGATACACACCAAAACTCTTTGAAGAAAAAGCAGTAGATTTCAGTATCTACAGCTCACACTCACACCAAAAACGAAACTAAGAACACATCTCTTCTAGCATAACTTATTTTTAGCTGTCAACAACAGGGAAAATAAAAAGGGCATTCCTTGGCTTCCAGGAATTTCAGTTTATAATTAGTGAGCAGATACCAGATCAAATTTAATAACTTTCTCCTAAGATTAATGCAACCCTCAGCATTTCCACGGGTTTCCATTCCTATCAGGATATCTTTGTCAAAACATACTTTGTTTTCATGTTAAAGCAGGACTGTTTCTTTTGAAAAGCATCCTGGGCTGTTTCCTAACTAAATGGAAGACAACGAGGCCAGGTATCATCTCTCATCACTGAGCTATACCAAGTAGTAAATGAGAATGGCAGATTGTTCAGTGAAATCTGTTTCATCAGAAGAAAGTCAGTTGTGAGGAAGTGTGAGCTCTGCAACCTCTCAGATACAGGGTACACAATTTTTTTAGGATAAGAAACCAACAGAAAAAAAAAGTACTTTTTTCTGCTTTAATCCACACCCTTCCCTTTTTCTCCCCTCCATTCTTCCTGCACCACAGTTAATAAAGTGGAAGATGGGCTGAGGTGCAGGCAGGTGCATCCTGCACCATGCAGAGTCCAGCAGCTCACGCTCCACATTCGCCGATTGTTTTTCGGTGGCATCAGTGACAGGACTCCATTTCCAGCCTGTGATTATTTGTTACTGTTGAAAATTATTTTCAAAAAAGGACAGGTAAAGCACAGACCCAAGTGTTGTCTGATAAAATGATTGCTTATAAAAATGGATCAAAAGTTGAAAAAAAGTAGTTATCTGTGACAACATAGTGGCCCATTTCTACAATTTATATAAGCCCTTCCAAAGATTTTCCTCTGAGCATCTCATTAAATCTAGGTTCCAAAGCTAGAATTGAGTGCATTTATATATTTCAGCTGTTGAATGCTGTCAGGATTCAAAGATAAACTACTTTTTCCAGACAATTTAGATTTTATAATATTTGTTGTCTTCACCAAAGATGAAAGACAGTTGTTGTTTTAAATCATTGCTTTGTACAATCTGGTTTGCATACATTTAACAGAGAGCCATTTACAGTCCCATCAATGTCTGGAGTGTAGCAAGAGAAAGGTAAGCTGCAACTGGGTACTTTATGATAGAACAGCTTGATTTTCAGATAATCTTGGGTTTTCCTGGCTTTTTCCCCCAATTTGATTATTTGGAAGAAGGGAGGATTTTGCTTTAGAGTTCCTCACACATCTGCTTTACTGAGGGTATGCTTCAACCATTTTTTCAGTGCCATAAACTTTTACTTTAGAGCAGTCTTAGCAGGTACCAAAAAAACTCCACCATATAAAACCAGAACTCTCCATCCTCCTCTACAAAACATCATTTCAGGCCAAAACCAATCCATCAACATACCTCTTGCACTCATTTAAAGAGCAAGTGACAGGCAAATTTAACTGTTTTTCAAAGAGCAAGTAGATAATAGTCTGCTATAACTACTCTATTCACCCAAACCACTTCCCAGCTGTGGATGTTTTTGAGGCAGCTCTGTGCTGAACCACTCACACCTCAAGTCAGGCAAGATGAAAACAAGCCACAGGCTACCAAACATTTTCCTTTTGCCCTTCCAAAGGAAAAAGCAGCGAGAGTGCAGACTTGATACCGTCTCAACAACCCCTCTCAATGACACTAATGTGAAATGATGATTATATGAAAACAAAGGTGAGGAAAACCCCTCTGCTTCCCACCTCTCACATTACATTTTTCCAAACAGCAACTTCCCAAGCACTCCTCCCTTGCTTGTATCTGTTCCCTACAGCTGCCAGAGACAAACCACAGTGCCCAACTGCGGGACACAGAAGAACTCTTCCCTCTCTGTATGACAGGCCTGAAAGCTGGGCTGGTGGCCAAATTCCTACCAAGTGCCTGCTTTTCCTCAGCAGCACACCCAGGGGCTGGGCTGAGGCAGAACTCAAGGAAAGCCTCCTGCGTGCCCATCCTTGCAGGACAGCTGCCCCACACTCCCCGCACAGCCGGCCCAAGGCCGCAGCATTCCACCTGGGCACCTCCACACCAGCGCCCTCAGAGATTTCAGCACCCAAGCAACCCCCTTGTTTGGGAAAGATGAGGAAACACAGCCATGCCAGTGCCTCTTCTGGCCTGACTGAGGATTCCCTGAGCTGACAGAGCCACAAACCCCCAGAGAATGTCTCCCCAGGCCCCTGAAAACCAACACCAGCAGCTCCCAGTCACTAACGAGCACTCACTCACGAGCCAAAGTGTAATGTTTGATAGCCTGTGAGAGCAGGGAGATTAACTTCTTCATTTGACCAGCTGCCACTGAGGGACTTTCTGTACTCAGCTGAATGCTTATCTAGGCCAGTTTCTAACATTCTTTTTTGATACTTCACAACTTTGGTATAAACAATTACAAAACCCCCAAACTTTTTAATTTTTAACAATTTCTGTTAAGCCATTCCCAGGCTTTAAAAAAAACCTCTTTTCAGCTACAGGAAAAAAAATTATCCACAAGTCTTCAATTTTTATTTATCCTTGCAAATCTGTCAGCATTGTGATGTGGGTATGCCTGGATGGCATCTGCAGCTTTTCAGTCCCAAAGACTTGGCTGAAAAGCTACAGGGCCTTTTCTGGTGGACAACAGAACTATCATTTTTCCCTTCTAGTTTATTCTACTTAAATTAAAAAATACTCCAGCCTTAGTCTTCCCACTTTTACTTTTCTTGGATGGTTACTTCTCCTCTTTTATAGAAAATCTTATTGGTTCATTCACGGAGTCTAATGTGGCACTACACTGCATTTCAGAGTTTTAATTAATAGCTTAACAGAGCTACTTGATTTTTTATACTGTGAGAAGCTACAATTTTCCTTCTTTCATAACTGTTGCTGTGATATTTACAGTACATTTGAAGGCAACTTCCAACAGCATTCTTCCTATGACCTAAATATTATCCTTTCTCTATAAAATTCTAGGAACTGGCTCACTGAAAACAGCTGGAGGAAAGAACAATTTTCACATTTCTAAAAGGAAGAAAAGTCCAGACATTAAATTACAGAGAGCCTGTCTTTGAAAGAATTATGTCAAAATCTCTTAAAAAAACCCCAAAAAACCCACAAACTACAATTAAAAACACATAATTCTCTTCAGTGCAATGCATTCATTTCAGCTTGCACTTCTGGTGAGAAGTAGCTCTCTCCCCACTACATATATCAAAATAGAAATATATATTACATTAGCATTATCTGAATCAGAAAGATCAGTAAAAGGTTACCACTCTTAAAACAATGGTCATCTAAAACAATGAAGTCAAATACCAGTAGCCCTTAAGAACTCCAGTGATTTTGCTGCAATATCCTTATGCATAAAACCCAATCCTAGAGAAAAGAAACATACCCAGCAACCAGCCAGGCTTACTGTACATTTACTACCTACGTTTCCACTAAGACTTCATGTCAGACAGATGGGGTGTTCACAGACCCAGCAGGATCACTCTCAACAGCCTCAGCAACAAGAAACCTAAACAACAAGCATCTGGACAAAGTTAAATTATCAAATTAAACACAGGATTTGCAGGACCTCCGCAGTGACCTTGCAGATGAGTAGGAGAAGTTGAATTGAGAAGAGGCAAACATCACCTGAGAGGAACTGCCTCTTGCTCTTTTATGGGTATTTAGATTTTAGTAAGGTTAGCACACTGCACTTACTATTCTCATGTTAAAATCATTTGGGACAAACCACTGTCATAGCTTTATCTGCAATGCACAACTGGCACTGCCTGCTCTGTCAAGCCCATCAAAATAGCAGAGATGGCAGCAGGTGCAGAAAAAGAGGCAGACCCTACAGAAAAAAAAAGGCAACAAGGTTTATGTGAGTGATGTCATTTTTCAAATCCTGTTTAATTTTGTCTTGATGTTTCTAAGGCAAAGAAAAAATGGGAGGAAAAAATGACATAGCAGGGAGGATGAGGGAAGGTCTAAAATCCATGTTAATAAAAGAGCAAGCAAAGGACACTGTGTGGAAAGACTGGAGAAAAGGGCTCCAGAGAAACCCACAGCTTCCCTTGAGCCCTTGCTGGGAAAGGCCACCCCCAGGATATTTCTCCATCCACAACATCCACACTTTTCTGTGGGACAGTGAACATCCTGTAGATCTTGCTCCTTTTCTCTCTTTTTCCAAGGACCTTGCTGCAGCATCCTTGGAACGAGTGCTTCCCTTGGGTTGCTCTGCCATGGAACCCTTCCCAGAGTTTCCTCTGGAAGGGATTATGAACTTGCCCATTTCACAGCTTCAAAGGCAGACAGACAGAAAAGTTAATGAATTATCATAGGCAGTGGAGGATTAAGACTCATGACCTAATGTCTCAGCTCTATGCTCATCCCATTAAAATGCAGAGTCCTGTTTAACATCAGAACCAGCCACATCCAGAGATTTATGGTCACCACCACATCTGGAGGTAGGTTATGGAGGAAGCCCATGCACTCACTCCCTTTTAACACCATTATTCCCTCCCACAGGCAGAATGCTTAGGGCTTTCATGTGTTGAAATAACATCACACAGCTGTAGGAAGAGCAGTAGATGTTACTTTAATTCTGTAAGAAAAGTTCAGTATGACTTATCTCATTACTCTGGCCCCATGTTCCACCACAACTCCCAAAAACAAGGTCTGGCTGCTTACCAAACCACACCCTAAGGTAGAAATACAAGCAGATGGCACCTGCACAGAGCAAGTCCTGAGGAATACTGCCTGACCACTCATTTTGGATAGAGGCAGCACTGACTTCATAAGCTTTACCACACCTCCCATAATGAACTACACAGAACGAAGAGAGACCACTTCTCACATTTCTGAAAATTATGAGTCCCCAGATGGTGGAATCATCAATAATTTTTTTAAAAAAACCTTAAACAGTAGAGGAAGACTGTTAAAAATCCCATGTTCACAAAAACACTGTTCAGACGTATGTATTTGGGTGCTCTTCTGCAACCTGCAGGATACCACTATTGTAGGTTAAAATTAAAAAACAAACCTACTTGTAATTGCTACAATGAATATTGGTAATTTAAGAAAACAATTAAGTGAGATGATGAATTTAGCAGAAGTGTCTTTAAAAAAATACTAGTTATTAAAAAACTCCAATGTTTTCCTTTGTTTTTTAATACAGTTTAGGCATTTATTGTCAAAATACTGCAAACATCTATCAACCATCACAGCTTGAGAACATGCTCTTTTTTCCATTTGAAATGTGGGCTTTCAAAGCCTCTGTTTATGCTTCCATTTTGGCAGATTCTGCAGGATTATTTTATTTCCCCAGTTACCACAGCAGTAAAATTATTCCAACTTAAGAAAATATTTCCTATGCTTTGGCTGAAGAGAAAGTCCTTCAACCTTCCAGCGACATTTTAAATGAACAACCACAAAATTTCCAAGCAATGACTTTAAAATAGGATGCTACAAACTAAACTTCATGTATCAAGGGGGAGATGGGACGGGAAAGGGCATTGGAGACACAGGTAAATGCAAAAATAAATACATATTTAAGGCTGTGGTCCCTCTCCAAGCTGTCTGCAGACCCTTAAAATTACAACCTAAGGGCTCAACTTCTTTGTTACCTTGAGAATCTCAGCTCGGCTCGATGACATTCTTTTCTTGTCCTAAAGTTGTGTCCTACTTAAAAACTACTTGGTTTTGCCCCAGAGACATCTGTATTTCAGTTTTCTGGCTAATGACCACAGGGACTAAGTTGTTGTATGACCTCCATTTGTAGCTTGCAAAGTGCTTTGGGCTTGTTTAGAATAGGCAGAAAAAATAAAAGGAGGAAGGGGCCTGTGTTTAATTGCTACGTCTAAGTTTTCAAAATTCCAATATTTAATTGGATGGGTAGATTTCTTTTTATTCCTTTTTTTTTGTTTTGTTTTGCTTCTTGAGGGAGAAGCCTTTAAGGCACAAAATGGCCTGAATTCACAGAGAACTTGTTCCACAGCCTTATCAGTTGGAGGCAATTTTCACAAAATGGAACATTCCACATAGAAGAAACTAGTTTCAGCTTTTTTTCTTGTGCTCTTCCCATACTCCAAGCAACCAGCTCTCTTCCAAGTGAACTGAAAACAGTACTTCATCTGAGTGTACACGGACAAGAAGAGGAGGTAAAAAAAGACTTTAAGAGGCTATGTGATATTCCAGATTGACTGTGCTTCCAGGTTTATATCTCAAGTCTCAGTTTACAAGAAAAAGATGCTCTCAATACTCCCACAGCATGCTCCTGAGTCATGCTGGACTCTTTTCTCACTGCCCATCAATGCTGGGAGCACTGGCCAAGCCTGGGGACACCCCTGCACACCCTCTGTCCCCACAGGATCACGCAGCGGCCGCCAGGCACAGCTTGTGTGTCAGTAATTCCAATTCCTGCACCTGCCATTCCCCCGGATCAGCACTCTGCTAGCTCTGTGAAACCAAAGGGAGCACAGCATGCCTCAGGAGGAAGGGGGAGAAGGAAGCAAGAAAAATAAACTCTGAAATACAGACTAGAAATTTAGCAGGTCTGCTAAGACCTGCTGAGCAAGACTTCCCCTTTTTACAGTCCCTTTCCTGACAGCAGCTATGTTAACACTTATTTTCCGCTTCTAGAAACTAAAGTTACTTTTTTTTACTGGTTTTTTGTTTCTGAACAACTTAAGCCTCTGGATTCTAAGTTATCAGCTAAGCAATTTTACCAAGGGCTTTTATTTTTTTATTTTGCAACTTTAAAATATACTTATGCTACATTTTCTGCACATTACTGGGACTTCACAACATGCATATTCACTCTGCTTAGATTTATCAAAGTTGAATAGCATTTCATGTATAGCAAAGCTAACTTTAAGAGTCCTTCATAGGTCAGCAGGTAAAATCCTGCTTTGATGGAAGTAAACAACAGTACACTTAAAGCTATTTCTGCCTTTAAGGCAGTAACTGAATTATGCATCAGGAAAGAGATAGATCAAAATTACAGAACAGGAATACATTTTGGTATCAACCAAATAAATATAATTTGTTTTGCACAACTGCTCAAACTGAAATACCCATAAAGGAATAAAATCCCACAACTACCTCCAGCTTCACAACACTTACAAAAACATTATTAGCATCACAGTATAAATGACTTAATTTCTCCAATCATACAGATTCTTGATCAAGTCATTGCAAGTCAACACATGGTAGCAAGACAGGTTCCCAGTTGTACCCTCTTAGCTTGCAGGGAATAAGGTAAGTCTTCAACTGCTGTCTTCTGACTTTAATTCCCTTGACTGTGTGGCAAGTTGCACATGGAACTGTCACAGGCAAGATGTTACCGCTGCCAGGCCTGGGCAGCAGCCAGGATCACCTGAACTGTGTCAGGACCAAAGGATACCCATGGTGTCTCAAAGCCATGCTCCTCTACACGCTGGAGATGTTGTACATCCTGTTTCCAACCAGCCTGAGAGGAAACAGAACTCGAAGCTCTCACTGCCTCTTTTACCAGGGTCTCTGGGATGTTGGGCCAGGCCACCATCTCCCTCCTGGCCTCAAATTCAACTAGTAACAGAAATACCTCCTTAACATCTCAAAGGATATGCTGATGTGCTCATCCACTAAGCAATGTCAACCTATAAATAAAAGCACTCTAAAAGTTCCTATCATCCAAACATCTCCTAGTATTTCCTTCCCCACAAATACACATTTTTAAGGCAAATCAGATCAAGTACTTCTCCAGACATTATGTTCTGTGTTGCATTTAAAGAGACACTGCTCTTTAGACTCTGTGGTAAGGACAGGAAATGGACATAACTAGTGTATCATCTTCTGATACCAAAGGACTAGGAGAGACAGGCCCATATATTGTAGAGACACCAACCTGCCAAAATACAAATATTTGCAAGTTGCTGTATTTGGGTTCCTTATTAGAGAAATTGATATCATTTCCTGCAATAAGGAGAGGGGAAAGTTGGAAGCAGTGATCCTATTAGGTTGTCATACTGGCACGTAACAACATAGTGTGGTCACATTTTTGTGAGGACAAAACACTGATGTTAATTCACACTGCAGACAGAGGCATGAGCCAGAGGAAGTATTTATATACATACTCTCTCATATTGCATTCAAAACAGAAGCTCTGGAAACTGATATTTTTGTTTAAAATGAAGTGTCAAGCTTTTACCCTGCCGAGAACACCAAGAAGGCTCGCTGGAAGCAAGCGGCACCACAGAGGCAGCCAGAGAAAGTTTCATGCTGAATTTGTACCAAATGCAGCAGCATCCCTACATCCAGTGCAACCACAGACGGACCCAAGAGTGATTTTCTCTAAACTACCATTTTTTCTCCCCCTGTCTGAATCTTTTTTTTTTTCCTTACATGCAATCTAAATCTGCTGTCCTTCAGTTTGAAGTTGTTACGCCTTGTCCTGCCACTACAGACCTTGGTAAAAAAGCCTCACTCCAGCTTTCTTGTACATCCTTTAAACACTGAAACACCACAATAAGATCTCCTCAGAACAACCCCAAGTGTCTCAGCCTGCCCTCACAGGAAAACCCTTCTAGCCCTCTGACCATTTTCATGGCCCTCCTCTGGAGCTACTCCAAGAAGTCCATGTCTGATTTGTACCCAGGATCCCAGAGCTGGACACAGACCTCCAGAGAGAGCAGAAGGGCAAAATCCCCTCCCTGGACCTGCTGTCCCTGCTGCTTTTGATGCATCCCAGTGGGGTTTCTGGGCTGCAAGCCCATGTTGCTGGGTCACGTCCAGTTTTTCACTGACCAACACCCCCAGGTGGCACCACCCAGTCTGCACCGACACTGGCGATGGCCCCGACCCATGCGCTGGACCTCACAGTTGGCCTGGATGAATTTCATGAGGTGAACAATAGGGAACAGTTACATCAGCACAAACCAGCCAGAAGAGAGAGACACTGAGCCCATCTTAAGCTCAGCACCAACAGTTTCACAACAGGCACATGGTCAGGGCAATCTATTTCTTTCTCCTGTCCACGCAGGCACCCTGGGGCAAGGAGCTTAAACTTAGATGTCTGAGGTAAGGGGAGACAAATCCCACCCTCACTGACTCAAATGCAAACAGCTTTTATTTTAAGAAAGGTGATCAGTGCTAGAATGTGCTTGAGTCATTCTCACAATCCAAGGCCCCCTCTCAAATTCTCCTCCGGACCTCCAGCATTAATTAGGGCAGACTCCCGCAGCCTGTCTGTGCTTCCTACCACGAGACATTACCACTGCCCTCTGCATCCCTGTGACCACCACCTGCTTTACCAGGACAAACCTCCTGCAGCTGGTGCAGAATGCCAGAAAAACTTTTTATTTAAATGTGCTTTTTTTTTTTTCCCTGATCTGTCAGCTACAAACCTGTAAGCATCATTTATGTGGAGTGTTTACCAGAGACAGGAGAACAAAGGAGCAAGCCCTCACTGATACACAGTTTTGAAGCACATTATTTTGAAGCACATTATTTACTACTAATGATAGCTTTGTTTCTTGCAGAAGTTTAATTTCTTTTCCCATTACAGAGAAATACACACTTTCCCCAGGCATGTCCCTATAATCTGTGCTTGCGGTGCAAACCATGGCCACGTGAAAGACCCTGCTCCATAATAACATTAGTGAGATCAGTCAGGATGACCAGGTGCATCTGCAAGACTTCATTCATGCAGAAATCATCCACTACTGAGGAATGTACTTCAGGTACCTTCATTTCTCCAGGTATAGTACCAAACTGAATTGCCCTCAAAAGCCAAGTAGGGCATACATAGGTTTTGCTGCCACTGCTATGAAGGTTTTGGACCTTTACTGGGAGAGGTGCTGTGCTGCTGTGTAGCAGATGTTCTAAAAAAAAAAAAAAAAAAAATTCTTATTGAGACTTAGTAACTAGCCTGAAAAATTACTTAAATCAGTCAAAGCAGGTTGGATAGCCAGTGGTCCACCCTGCCTGGGCAAGGTGAGTGCATCTGAACTCTGTGCAGCCTCTTGCATCAGCTGTTCCTCCATCAGGAGCAGCACAGCACACTCATTTTTATACATTCCACTGACCCTCAACCAAAAGCACCACCACACCCGCTCTGCTTTCTGTGCCACTACTTCCCCTCACCAGCCAGCAGTTTCCTGTTGTAATCCTGAATCTTGGCAGGTATTTCTGATCATTTCTTTCAGCTTCACACTCTTCGGGGGGGCCCAGGGGGGAGGAGATGAGAGAATAAATCTGCAACCTAAATTGCAACACAGTGAAGAGGACACTCCAGTTTGGATTGCTTTTACCACTTAGGAAGCTCCATGGCAGGTGGAGCTGTCATTAATCACACACAATGACAAGCTGCTACTCTCAATCATGCTTTGTGATCAAATTCTGCACTAATCAGGAGCTTCAGAGCAGGCTGGCTGTTCAGCAAGGTTAAAAATTCAGATGATATTTTCCTTAAGATTCCTCTAACATTTAGTAACAGAATCAGAGAGACAAGAAAAAAAAATACCCAAACAATCCCGCACTGGCAAACATCCTACATGTGAAAAGGAGCAGCTACACCACATGCTTTCAGCTGGACTGTTTTCTATCATGCACACAAAGTTCTTAAATGGACCAAAATTTGTCTTGTAGTTTTAAGGGTAACCAACAATCCTCTGTCAAAGCAGTTTTACAGCTGCACTTAGAGAATAAACAGGTTTACTTAAAAATATCTTTGAAAAAATGCCACGTTCTTATAAATAAAAATTACAACCAAAACATTTTTTGTCAAGTCAGTATAAAGGGACCTTTATCTGTTATTTCAAGGTAATTAGGTATGTCACGAATCATGTGTAACACAATGCACAAATACACAGTTAGCAAGTTACCTGTCAAAAGGTATTTATTTGTCTCGAGAGGGAGAACATGCTGTTCTCAATGTAGGGCCCCATTTTAGTGGATGAGCTGCCTGCAGGAGCAGTCCTGTTCAGATTTCCCATCACAGGCAGTTTACAAAAACTTAGACTATACAGGTTTTTGAAAGATCAATAGCTAAGTTTCAGAACTAGCTAAAGTAAAAAGCAAAGAAAAAAATATCTAGGTATCTTCATTTGGGGGAAACATTCTCTGACAAAGCACCTCTGAAGGCACTGCTTTGTTGGCTGTGCCAACCAAGAGCTCCTACGTGCCAAAAAACCATTGTAAGCTGAGCCTTCAGAGAAAAAAAAACTTTACTAAATACACACAAGGAACAAGAGTTCAAAATGGCAACATGGATATGTATGCCATGACACCACTGCTGCCAAAGTCATCTTGCAGGTAGGGATGTCATTTCATTCTTCCTTTTTCAATTCTTCTCTCTGCCACTGAATTTGGGTCCATCAGTGATGTAAAACAGGAAGAGAGACTAATGTCTTATAAATGCTATTTTCTCTACCCATCCACATAAAGGGCATCCTGCCACTGTTGAGCCTCTGTTACCCACACAACTCAAACATAAATGACAGGAAATGTGTAGCTTAAAGAATTTTTCTTTTTCTGAGAAAGCACAGCTGAGTCAGAACAAGTTTTAGAACAAACACTACCAAGGTTTCAATTATTTATTAGCTCTAATTGAACTGAAAACTCAGAAATCAAGTGACTTCGTATTCATTAACAGCTGAGAAACATAATTTAAATTTGGCTACTTACTTCTATATAGGGAACATAGTAACATAATTAAAGAAGATGACTACAGTGATTGCAAAAAGCTGCCTGCCCAGTTGGGGTTTTTACCAAGTCACACTAACGAGTTGTAGGTTAAAACCCTCTGCAAGATCTCTAGTGACCACTCACCAACTCTTCTTACCAAGCAATTAAATTAAAGCTCTCCTCCCACAGAGGGGAGAAAAGCAAAACAAAAACATCACAGACAGTAATGTCATGAGATCATTTACCTCACCAGCCAGTCACTGTCAGCTAAGACAGCATACAGAGGACTAAAGGGGAAATAAAACCCTCCAGCAATGAAACTGCCAGCATTTCAAAATAAAAAATAATAGAGAAAGGACTGTGACTTCATTTAACTCAACACTCAGCCCTTTGGTTTGCAAAGCCATTGCTGGTCACATCCTGCTGGTTTTGCTCTTTATTTCCAGCTACCAAATTGCATTTAGAGACTTGCTTAGCATGCTTTCTGTTTGTGCATCCTCAGGAATTACTGACACATTCAGAGATGGAAGGGGAACAGAACAGGACTTCAAACACAAAGACCTTATACTACAAGCATGGAGATTAAAAAAAAAAAAAAAAAATCACAGAAACACAGGATAGGGAGGAAGACATCAAAGACAAGGCCAGGCTGGATGAAGCTCTGATTCTGAAGTCTCTTCTAAGCTAAACCATTCTATGACTCTGTGAAAGGAGCAAGCACACAGCAACACAGAGAAATAAGACATAAGTGTGAGGATATAAACACCTTCAGAAATTTGATTCCAATAAAATGAGTTGATTTTATTTAACTATATTCTTTTTGCCCCAGGAACAGTGATGGCTGAATTCCTAAGACCCAGACAGCTTTACATTCAAGCAGGTCTTACTGCAGTAATGAATAAGCTTGAGTTTTCCAAACTGCAATAGCTTTAAAGTCCTGCTGGGGGAGAGAATTCCAGGAAAACAGGGCAGAAGGCAGGATGCATCCTCTTGGAGAAATAAACTGACTAATTTGCACATGCTGCATACACAGCTCTTCCACAGGGGATTTGCATCTTATGAGTAGGTACTGTTAACTTGCATTTTCAAAAAACCCTAATTCTACTTCAGACATTCAGGCTTTCCTTTTATTTCAGGGGAGTTTTGCTACAAATTGTTTAAGACATGGAAAAGGGATGAAAAACAAAAAAATATATGGTTCTACACACAATAACAATGACATTGCTTAAATGCCCAAGGGAGTTCTAAGCCAATGAGATACCAAGAGATGCCATAAAAGATAGAGGAGTAAAATGTCTTAAAACTCATCTTCGTGACAAAGTTTCCTTAGGCCTCCTGCAAATTGTTCTTGGGATCATCAACAATGCAACACCAATGCAAGGTTCTACTTGAAGTCTCTTAAATACATGCAGGCTCCCTTCTGCTCTGCAGAACTCCAATTAGTGTCTAATCAATAAGTTTATTTGCCTGCCTAAAAGTAAGATCCAACTTCTGGTTTATGCAGGAAGCATTTTTAATGAGGCTGATGCAGGTACTCTTTCTGGAAGGTAAATTGTTCTTGGAAGCTTTCCATTAAGAGACAGCAGAAACTCCACCACTAACTCTTAATTAAGTGCTCTATTGCTTTGGGTTTGTTTTTAATTATTTTTCTTTGTAGATAAGTCATTAATAATTGAGTATCTGCTTGCCTGAGTCATGACACTGAGAATGTAGTAAGGAGAAAACCGGTGGCAGTTGTCCATCCCAGCAGCAGTCAGAAGAGCTTTAAAGTGGTCTAGAAGGCTTCTGCTCCTCCAAACTAACTTTAATCAGTTTTCCCCCACCCTCTAAAAATAAGCAGAATGGAGAGGCTTCTGCTTTGGAAACAAACTCACCTTGTCAAGCAATGCACACTGCCACAACTGTGTACTTATTTTTGCCTCTATACATCAACAGGTATCCACAAACTACCAAAATGCTTTGAAGACAGATGTGCACACAGTGGCATCCTCACATCAGCCACCCCAGAGAGTTGTACCCACAGGATGTAGCATGTGCTGCTGCTGCATGAACAAAAGTGCACCTTGTTCACTTCCCTTGGTATCCAGATTCTAAAAAAATAAAAATCTCTACTTAGGGCCTAAGCATCTAGGCAACAGAAACATTTCTTCACTTTAATAACCTACTTCCAGATATTGGTCTATGCAGGACTGTACATCCATGATTTGATCACAAAACTGCTGTGCAGCAGAAATGGTGGAGTTGTCCCTTTGTAAGGGACAAAGTGGATTTTGGGATCCAATGCTTTTGAAAATGAATATTCTCCTACAAGTAAAACAGTCTCAATCTCCAACAGACAGAAAAAAAAATCTTTTCAGATCTCCTCTTCTGGTCAGCCCTACTAAGCTGTTGATGCTAATGATTTTAAATGGCCTCATGGAGACAAACCTGCAGGTCTGGGTAGGGCAGGGGGAAGATGCTGCTTCAGTCACTTCATAGTGGCTGTATCATTTGACACACAGTTAGTCAAAATGCTATCTATTCAACACAGTGTGCAGCTAATCTAATCTAAAGCAGCACGCAGGCACTGCTGTGCTATGGAAACATTCAACAATGTAAACATGATTAGCCACATAGGTGGAGCTTTACATGCAATTGTTTTGGGACAGAGATTTAACACTGCCACAGTGGCAACATGGCCTCCCTCTTCACATCTGTCTTATCAACACTCACTTCAGACTAGACTTTAACCTTGCCAGCTGCAATTTTCCTCCTACTTCCTCATAAGGTGCTCATCTTGCATCAATTACGGCAATTTAATAAAGAGGAAAAAAATTAATAAAAGCATTTACTGCTTGTTATGTTTTAGGTCAGTCAAGTTGCACTAAAGAGTGCTTAGATTGTATTAGGAAGCTATAAAGTACACATACTAACAAAAATTCTTTTGTCCTGTAACAGCAAACGTGAATCAAAAAAACAAACAGTAACCCACAACTCAAAAACCTCAATTAGACCTGTAAGTTAAACAAGTATATTAAATAAAACACTCAAAGCTCTAAGTCAGGAATGCCCCAGAGGTACGGGAGAATTGAAAAATTTCCTTCCAAAATGTTTGACTGTGGTCAAGGATTTCCAAACTCAGAATTTCTAAGAACTAGTATTCCTTTTGCAAGTGTTTACCTGCCAACATTCTGAGATGTGCCCATCTCTGTCAGCTCTCAGGTTTTCTCAAATTACTTTTGTAAATAGCATCCAAAGAGCAGTTCAGCCCAGCTAAGGCAATGATTAGTCAACCCCAAAGGGCCAGCAATAAGCCCTTTGGCACACCCACTGGCTATTTGAGCAGCTTTATACAAGGTGAATGTGTGTGCATTTACGGGCTGCTCCTAAGGGCCAGCCAACCTCTAACCCCAAGGGCTGGCTAACCATGCCCCAGTCCAGATCTCAATCATCACAAAACAGGTTGTGCTCACCTGCCCAAAATGCAAGTCTCCCTGCAATTGTGAGCAGTCTTGTGCTGCAAACTGCCTTGAAAATATTAAATAAAAAAGATTAAAAGTTCTCAAAGAGGATTTAAATACAGGCAGCAAGTCAGCACTTCACTTCCTACAATCCCTTCCGAGAGAGATTAGGGCACAGGGCTCAATACCTTGAAAGTAAAAAAACTACAAAGAATGTTGATTTTCTTTCCTAGAACAGTGGCCACAGAAGATAAGAGGCACAAGTACTTATGTTTTAAAACTGAATATGGAAGTATTTAAGAGATACTGCCAGTGAAAGCATTAAAGCGACACCAACTTCATACCTAGATTCTTAAAAAAATATTAAAACATCCAACTAGAATTTGGGCCTTTTAAAATTTATTATTAATTTTGTGTACCTTCAGTTTATATATTTACACACCCATAAATATTTGTAAGTGTATACATAAGTAAGCAAATATATGCACACACACAAATTGGTATCAGTGATATCTCTGGAATGTAAAATAGTGTCTCTGAATTTTCACAGAAACAAATTTCAAAGATATCAATATCTACTACTTTATGGTTGTTGCTTATTTTTAAAAAAAGGCAGAAATGAAAGGCAGTCTATCATATTACAAATTAAATGGGACATTTGTCTAATATAGGAGACTATAGTAGTCACTGAATGTCCAATGAAAATAATTGAAAATATTTGCAGAGTTCTACCAACACAGCATTAATACTGAAGCAGAGCACTCTTTTCTTACTCCCAATCCTCCCTTGAAATCTCTGCCATTTGGACAGTGCCGTTCACTATTCTTTTATGTCAACAGAACCACATGAAGGCAGCTTTAGAAAAAAGGTGACCTAAAACATCTTTCCCATTTTATCCCTCTGCACTTGAATGACCCCCCCAGCAGCAGCTCCACTGGCCCCATCCCTCAAAATGTGTCATCAGAACTCCAACCCCCTTCCTCACTTGTGCCACAAATAAAATAAAGCAGGAATTACACGTTCCCTCTGCCATCAGACTAAGCCTGCGGCAAAGAAGTTCTAAGATACCTTAATCCTTTTGGCTGCCTTCCGTCACGCTGTGCCTCCTCCATGCTCACAGCTCTCCCCTATCACTCTATAATAGTGCCAGCTGGCCTCTCTTAGCCAGCCTTTTTTTTTTTTTTAATAAAAAACCCTCACAAATTAAAAAAAAAAAAGTGCAGAAAAACAAACCCTTGAATATAGTATTTCATTCATGGGTTGATTTTCACCAAGTTGTGACTTGTACAATTAATCATAATTCACCGCAGCATAGCATAGGAACAATTATTTAAACATTTAAAAACAAAGTGGGTTGCTGGGTCTTTACAATGCTGACATATTTAACACCTAAAACAAATCCTTTTACCGCTGTCTTTAAAACAAAGGGACACATTTTTCTGCGAGGAAGATCTCATTTTGCAGCACTTTCCACCCTCCTACAGGAAGGCAGCTATTTTCAGTATTTCCCAATTATAAAAGTGGTTTTACTGGGTGAAAAAAAAATATAGTTGTGCACCCAGTTGCTGACAATCCCCGTATGCTTTTGAACAAGAATTTTCAAATAAAGGATGGGGGGAGGACAGGGAGGTATAGAAAACTGATAAATATTTCCCTTTTACCCACCATGCAACATTAGGAAGGGGCATACTTATTTTTAGCTTATTTTCTTCTACTAGCAATTGTCCTTTGAATACATTTCCTAGTGGTTAAACTCCCATTACTCCAGCTTCTATGCTCATACTGGCAACTATTTATTTAGGCATTCTGTCACCATGGGAAGAGCAGATCTCTATTCTTCCTTGCATTACAGAGCCTTCTGGAGCAAGCATGTTTATTTTATATCCCATAGGGCCAATCATGTAGAAATAAAAAGTTGTGGGAGGGGGTAGAGGGTAGGAAGGGAAGAACACATCATGTACTCCTGCTGATAAACTCAAAGCACTCAGCAAGATTTAAATGACTGCGAGAAAGTCTCAACTTGATATTCCTGGAGCAGAAGTTGAAAGCATGATTTTAGAAGACCAGAAGCACTATGCTTAATTCCATAGAGTCTAATAATTTCCTCAGAATGAGTTTGGTCTCAGTTTTGGTTTTAATTTACACAGAATAAAGTCGGCTTAAAAAAATCCAGAGACTAGATCAAGACAGGAACTGATGTGCCCCTAGTGAATGGGTTTTAAGAATCCCAACTCCAATGGCTTTTGCTAGAATAATCCTGATATAATATTCTTTCAATTATGTCCTTTTTCAGTGTTTAAGTTTTTAACGACAGGTACAAAAATCAAAGCCCAGCTGAGTCCAAGTGGTTCCAACAGGCTGATGCTACCCTAGTGCACACCCTGGGAGAGCCTCACTTCCACTTCTTCACTTATCAACTGGACCAAGACAGGCACTTACAGTGTTTTCACAGCACAACAAGAGAACTTATTTAAATGTTCCTACATCCAGTTCATCTCAAGAACATGAGCTCGGGAATTCTTATGAACTGAGAGGGAGGTGATTCTGCCCCTCTACTTCACCTTCTTGAGGCCACATCTGCAATGCTGCATCCAGCTCTGGGGCTCTCAGCACAGAAAGTACATTGATTGACCTGATAGAGCAGGTCCAGAGAAGACCAAAAAGTGACTGGAGGGATGGAACACCTCTTCTGTTAGGAAAAGCAGAGTTGGGTTGCTCAGCCTGAAGAAGATAAGGCCTAAGGGAGAACTTATCCTGGCCATTCAGTACTTGAAGGGGGCCTGTGAGAAAGATGGGTACAAACTTTATAGCAGGGCCTGTTGCAATAGGACAAGAAGCAATACTTTTTGAAAGAGTTTATTTAGATTCAATATAAAGAAGTTTTTTATAATGAGGGTGGTGAAACACTGGCACATCTTTCTCTGTAGAGAGATGGCAGGTGCCCCATCCTTGGAAATGCTCAATGTCAGATTACATGAGGCTCCAAGCAATGGTACGTAGTTGTAGACATCCCTGACCATGGCAGGTGGATTGAACTGGACTTTAAAGATCCCTTCCAACCCAAACTGTTCTGTGATTCCTTGAACTGCATTCAGTATGAAGGTATCTAATTTGAATCTTTATATTTCAACCGTTGGCCATACACAGCTCAGCCTTCAAACATTCAGCTCTGCACAACCCAAGATGCTCTGGTTAACCACTGGCCATCAATCACAGCAAAATAAAAATACTCATATGGAAATAATGCAAGAAGCCTTCTCTAAGGCAGGAATATTAACCTTTACACAGTTCTTGGCTTTGCTGATAAGCCTTGCTAAATGAACCATGTTTCCAGCAGGTCTGAAAAAATTCTCAGCCAGAGACCAGAAGGTCCAAGCAAGTTGCAGCCTGGAGTTGATCCAGATGATTCCCCATGACAACAAAGGGGAAAATCTTTCTCTGCAGACTTCAGTGATCACAGAATGGCTTGGGATATGACATCATTCTGAGTTCAGACACAGACACTCTCTCTTCCAGAGTTATCCCATTGCTCTAAATGCCCCAAGTTACTAATCAATCTGCTTTACCACAGGTTCTGAAATTAACTTGCACCTCTTTAAAGCCATTGGAAGTACTTCAGCATTTTAGAGTGAGGTTGTAATACCCTGAAAATATGGGATTTAGCATCAAAGATAGCTATTTGTATCTTCCAAACTTGTCAGCAGTATGCAGCTAATGCTGTACTGGAGACCAAGTATAACCAGCTCCTGTAACCTGGTTTTGCTAATCACATTTCTCTAGACAAAGAAACTTCTTCAAAAAACATCACTAAATGTATATGCCAATCATATTTCTAATAGAAGTAAGAGTTTGGTGACAAAACTTAGAATATTAGAAGCACACTTCAGGTGGGATTAAATTTATACGAGAAAGCACCAATACTATGCCAGGCTCACCAGGACAGTATAAAGGAATACATCCCCGGCCACAGATGGTACAGACACTTATACCAGGCAGGAGACACTGATCAATAAGTGCTTCAGAGAGCAGCAAGCTTCTTTACCTGCTACCTAGGATAAAGAAACAACATTCAGGTATGAGTAAAAATGGCTTCTTCCTTGACATTCTGAATGTTAAAAACATTAAGAAGTTTCTGCTACGTCACCTCATCAGTATCTTTGGCACTGCAGTCTTTGCTAAAAATCTCTTGAGGATCTTGGCTCGGGACCACTGTACTGATCTCCTTGTTTGAGTCCTGCTTGGTGAAGCAAGAAGAGATAAGAGTGGCTTGATTCGTGTTTTACTTTTTACTGTCACCCAAAAAAACTGCTGAGATACCTAGTAAGACATATGGAACAGCAAAGTGCTAACACCTGATTAAAACACGGTTCATGAATTACGCAGTTTCTTTCCTGTACCTTACTCATAAAAAATTAAACAATCGGGAGAGAAACCTCCTTGATACAGAGGGGGAAGAGCTCCATCCTGCCTAATCATTCTCCAAGAATTAATGCACTTGCCAAAACAGCTCCTCTGCCACCTCCAAACACATGTAGAAGCCTGCTCTGTCGCAGGGATTTGGCTTGTGACTATGACACAAACCAGTGTCTCGTTCCTCACGTTGGCAGCATGGAAATCCTTCAGACACAGCCATTACCTCTCCCAACAGCAACATGAGAATTTCTTCTACAGTCAGCTTTCACTAATGGTATTCACAGCCTCAGAGTCAGCAAAGGATTTGGCAAGGCTCGCCCCAATTTCACTTTGCACCTTCTGGAAAAGCTGTGCTTAACAGGAGAAGCAGCTGCAGCTCCAAAGGGTGGAACACAAGAGCAGCTGAGCCCCCAGCACGACAGGGAGAGGTGAAGGCCAGACCCTGGCCCAGGCCTGCCAGCACAGGAGGGTCAGCAACACCTCTGACATCTTCCAAAAAATCAAATCTGAATCACAGAGCAGCTGGGCTATGACAGATGACGCAAGTTTGCTGCCATCCTGGTGGGCTGCAGGTAGCTGGTTCTCCCATTTTGAAGGAAAGTTTAAATAATACCTTTAAATTCAGATCAAACCAGAGTACGTAACAGTTTACTGGGCCTGGTCCCAATAATCTGTTTCCTTTTCTTTCTCTGTTCTCAAACTTGCCAGTAAGTATCACAATAGAACCTATTTAACATTCACTAATGAGTGGGACACCAATTGCTAATCCAAAAAAATTTGGTTACATGCAAGTAAGGAAACAAGTTAATGTACCATAAACTTTGTTTTGTTCATTTATTTTGACAAATGTAGCTTACTTTTAATTATGACACTTCCCAGCAGACTACACTGCCTATTTTGCTGAACTCCCATTGCTATTACGCTTCTCCTCAGAGCTACTATAAAAAAAAAAAAAAAAAAACAGAACAAAAAACTCAAACACAGTAACAACAACAAAAACAAACTATCCCAAACCAAAATGATACAGCAAACATTGGCTGCCCCCTCTCATAAGCAATGAGGTAGCAAAGGACTTCAAGGAAACAGCTTGACTGATGCTCCACATTTGTGTTTCTGAACTTCCACTGTGGGGAAGGAAGCACTACTGATACTTCATTGTGTTGGAGAAGTTTTCATTTCAGGAATCTTTCCAGTGGGACTAACAGCTCTTTGCAGAACAGATTTGGTACCTACCTATGCTGCTGGTTTTCTTTTCAGGCTAAAAATGTCCAGCTGGGTTCAAAAGGAAAACCCTTTCTGTGAAAGAACACATTTCAATATTTTCCTCTGACTTAAGTAAAGATTTGACCATTTTAAGTTTTTAAATAGTTTAAGCAAGCTCTCCATCAGTGGGAATTTCCCTACTGCTGCCCTGCTTAGAATATTGCTTAACAACTGAACTACAGAAGTGCCCTATGCCAGTAACACACAGCATTTCTGGAAACATTCAGCACTTTCTTTCCTAAGTGTGCAAGAGGCTTTTTTGGACTGCTCAACATGCTCTAAGGGACACTTGCTTAAGAGTGTTAACTACTGATTTTAGTTTG